>NW_027466498.1:1085000-1550000 GCF_050575085.1 Anarhichas minor | reverse complement strand
TCCCGGGTTTTCCCCAGAACTGTAGCACACTCACAGTGTGCTGGGGAAAGTGCCGCTAACCGGAGGCACAGCCACACAGCAATGGGAGATAGAGCATTGTAAGCTGAGGAGAGGTATCTCAGCAACCAAAAACGTGCTGCCTTCATGTGGTAGAAGAGACTCAGGCCGCCCGCTGTAACCCCGGGCACTTGCCTCTCTGACAGCTTTTAAACGCACCCTTCTCCATCCTCGCACCCCTCCCTTACACATGCTGCTTAATGATTCTGTGCTCAGAAATTGAAATATCAAAACACTCTCAGGCCGAGCTACAGAAAGGTACAGAAAGAGTGTGTTGTCAGTATTCTCACTGAGTTGTGTTGGGATCATCATGTTGAGGTATGGGTGTCTGGATGCTTACAGTACCTTGTGCTCCAGCTAGCTGTATTGTTAGTAGATAGCTGATACATAGTGCATGTGATGATGGAGGAGAAACAAATGTGGGTGAAAATATAATGAATGTCATCAGATCCATGGGAGATTTCCATGTCTCACTTTAACAGCCTATACTGCAACATATTGAGGATGATAGAGAATATTCAGAGACTGAGCTGGAGAAATGTTACAGTGGCCCAGAAATGACAGGGTCCAGGCAGCCTTCGTTGCTTCTGCTTCATTTCATTTGGTTTCTTAATAAAAGACTAGAGGTAGTTCAGGCCAGAAATAGAGTGCACTCTACCAAGCCCTGTTTACTTTGAGCATGACATTAACACCCAGCGTACATATGTTAAGAGCCCTCTCAGAAAGTACAGTGTGTGGTCGAAGCAAGGGATTTGTTCAAATTAGGCTCTTAAAGATCATGTAACATAAGTGGAAACAAATGTGGATGACTCTGCCATGTTATTCTTCCGATGCTCTGCCAAAGCCCTGGGCTTCGAGACAGCTCACTTCTCAACTACCGAGTAACACTGAGGCAGGAAAAAGACAGAACTCAAGTTTTTTTGTTTTTTTTCTTGTCCCAAGCTCTGTGTTTCACTCCAAGCTCGTTTCATGAGACACCTCGGAGAGTTTAGAGAAGTATGGCTCACAGGCTTCCATATTACAGCCTCTGAGAGTGTGTAGGAGGGCCAAGTTATGCCTAATGCGCAATGTCCATTGAGTTGTCTGTTATGCATGGTAATGAATGGTGGTCAGAGAAACAGTGTCCTGTATCAAAGAGCTGAACTAACATGCCTTTCTCACGGAGCCGGAGAAGTGGCCCTTTGTCACGGCGGACGCCTGCTATCGACTCCCAGCATCTCGCAAAATATGCCCCATTGTTGGAGAAGGCCAACTCCGTTTACAACTCTGATCCGACAGCATTCCTGAAGTCAGCAACACCAACCCCTCCTCCTATAACTTCCAAGAGTGACGCCAATGAATTACATTTACTTTTACCTCTTGACATCGAGAGAAAATCAGTCAATATCATCCAAATCGTTTCCACAGGTATATTAGTATTTTAGTGGAGGTGAAATCTATTTGCACAACAGAAACCACCACAACATGACCCTGAATCATTGTGTTGATTTATGCTTTATTTTGGTTTTACATTTTTTCCATGCTAAGGGCTGTTTTATTATCACTTTCAAACTCAGTTATTTTAAAGTTTGATTTTAACCTATGCTGTCACCTCAGTCAGTTACTGGAGCCAGAAATCCAAAGTGTGGCAAAGAGGATGGAGCTTAGATGTGACAAGCAGTAGGGGTGTACGGACATATCCAGACACTTGACTAACATAATATTAGGTTTTGTTATCGCATATTGATTCTCGAAAACACTGTATAGATTCTAAATGTATAGTTTACGTGCAAAGATTCATGGCAGACAGTGGCTCAGATTGCACAAAAGATAATGTCATGGTGTTGGATGTTACAGGGACTGTGATAAATGCAAAAGGCAGATAGAACTATTCTCATTGCAACTTTCTTTACTCAGATTGTATGCATATGACGGTGAGTTCTTTATACTTTGACAGTTGTCTCACAATTATTATTAAAAATATCGCAATATATTGCCTTGCTTACGGTACTGTAATATATCGCAATTTATCAAGCCAGCAGCCACCACCAACAGTTTTCAAACTGGCCACCATGACTCAGAATAAGTGAAATTACCTAGAGGTCCAAGTTTGTTGTGAGAAAAAGTTATATACTTCAATTTCTGAAGAGAAGTTGTTGTTCTTTTCCAAAACTTGCAAGTAGAGTCGCAACTTTATCAGAGCCAACATCTAATGGAGACATTCAATGGAGAGACTCAATCTTAAGGCTCATCTGAGTTGTCTTCACCTTCTAGCCGTAGTTGCTGCTACTTGGTAACCAATTTTGAATCATTTACTTGTGCTTAAATTACTACTACTTCTGCTTGCGTTGGACAGGTTGGTATCTCATTCACTAAAGTCCCCCATGTCTCTTGTCATGTCTCTCTGGCAGTACCATCCAGCACAGAAAACTAGGGTAGGAAGGGTTTTAAATTTCATTTGTCCTCCCAGTCGGGAGCATGCAGTGCTCAAGATGAGACTTAGCTCATCTCTGTCTGCAACTGAGCACAGTAAACCCTTAGAGAGAGCTGAGGGCTTCTTTCTCTGTGAAAATGGTGGCAGTGAAAATAGTGCTTGGGGAAAACAGGCGGTTGAGTCCATTTTAAAAGCCCTACCACCGCCATCACATCCACCATCCACTCCCCTTTCACGGCGTTGGTAGTGTTGGAATGTTTTTCATCAGAAGGGGGCTATTTCCTCGGCTCTAGCCCCTGCATGACTGTGTCTGCGAGGGAAAGAGAGAAGTAATGCTCAGGAAAGCATTTATTTATAGGTATCTGAAAGCTGCGGGGCCCTGAAACTCTGGGATGTATTATGACGTGGCTTTGGAAAAGCAAAAACAAACCCCTGACAGCCAGATCCAGCTATTTTTATCACTTAGGTTAGCTCCCAATTGTACTCCATAAAAGCTGTGTTCTCACCCCACCCCCTTTACCCACATTACCTTGTTAGTCCAAACTCTTGTGTTTTAGTGTGCTCACAACCCACACAGGTGTCCAGTGAAAGTACACAAATTTCTACCCTGCATGACAACCGCTAAGACAAGAGTTTGTGGAGAGAGCAACCCTTGCTTCCAGCACTTCTTGCTGTCTTGTCGTTAGAAATGTACAGGGCTTGTTTAGTGACCATGCTTTAGTGCAGAAACCGGTAGTTCTTAGGTCCATCTCTGTCGTAGAATATTGTCTGATTCGGATCACTACCTCTGGCGCTAACAACGCCGATGATGAAGTCAGCACCTCTCAACATCTCGCCCCTTAATGGAGTCTTCACTGCCTTTGTCCTTAACCATCCATTGCCATTAATTATTCAGAGGGAGAAAGGAAAACCGTTTGAGTGGGTAACACTGATCCAGTGTACTCAACCAATCTATGCAGTGTAAGTAATAAAATACCACGCACTCAGACGACACAATAAAAGAGATGGAGACAGAGGAGACGCTTGTTAAAAATGTAAGTAGACGGAAGCTACCCGAAGACAACAAAGGGAGGAGGAGGCGGCGGCTCGGGAGTCAAAAGACACAGCAACGACATTTTAGTGTCTGGGTTAATCAGCGAAACAGGCTGATAGCAGCTGGTGTTTCACTGTATCCGCCCGGTCCATGGAGGGCGCCTGTCTAGGCAGAGGCTGAGTCGATGTGATGCGCCCTCAGTGCAGCTGAGTGATGCTAATTGGGATTAGCGCCCATTGCGCTAAAGTGACACAAGACATTCCAGGGCCAGCCCTCCCAGACTCAACTCTCCGCACTGTCAAACTCTGCCGTATGTTTCTTCTCGCCCTCCGGGTTCTGGAAGGATGCAGGGCACAGAAAATAAAAAAGTGCTACCAAGAAAGAAAAGAGTGAGAGAGGATTTGTTGTTTTCTGAAACAAAAAGTGGGGGACAAAAAGACAAGGCTACTGTGTTAGGGTACCAGCTTAGGCTGGAAAAGGTCACGATGGACTTTTGAACTTCCCTGCCTGAAATGAGGGGCAGGAGAGGTTCGAAATCCATAAGTCATCCTGCAAAGATAAATCCATTCCAGCTCTGCCACCATACTCAGTTAAAGCTGCATTGACGAGAGGCTTTTGCACCCTGAGTTTGATAAACCCACCCAGCCGTCCGGTGTGGAGAGGTCGGAGAGATGCCGATTTTTTTTTCCTTCGGATTTTGGAGGGGGGCCTTTTCTGAGGTATTAGATCCATGAACTGGGAGTGCTGTATTGAATATTTTATCGACTGTCTGCTTGCCCCGTGCTGACCTGCCTGACATGCTAAGTTCCCGGCTCGCTGGAGACGCCACGTCGCTTCGCATCAGCCCAGCCACCCGTGAGCCTCTCCTGCATTTCCTGTGAATAAACTTGCACACAGTGGGGGAGGAAGAGAGGCCAGGGCACAGGGGCACTGGGGCTGAGATGAGGAGAAAACACACACATTCTTTCTCTGAAGAACAACACACACAACCTTGGCTACAGTGTGAACTCCCTTGGTCAGAGCCTGATGAATCCTCTGAAAGCACCCAGTGAATTGAAACGACCTGAAACCTCTATTTTAATTACAGCTTCACTGTCCATAAAGTTTGCTGCACCAAGGCCGGTCTCAGCTGGCTGTGGCTCTCTGATGAATATAGTAATCCAACAAGTCCTCAAAATTCATATTCTGTCATTGGCTTCCAAAATGACTCACTCAACATTTTCATTTGGCATTAGAGGGCACCATAACTACATGTCAACTATTGTATTAACAGACTTGAGATGTAAATGGCAAAGCATTGACTCAATGAATTTGTTTTTATTACAGCTGTTTTGTAATGCTGACCATTTATGACAAACTGCTTACGGAATCATAAGCTTGTTTTACCCACATGGAGGGCACGGCAACCACATACTGTGGCTACAGGATATGTTAATATGCATGAAAGCATGACGTCGTGTTTAACTTCTTAATGTGCCTCTAGTGATTGTATTGTAATCAAGGTTTATCTTTTTCTGTGGGCTTCTGCTGTAGTCATGAAGCAGACTGTAGTGCACTTTAAGTAAAAGCTTACCAATCAGCAGGGCCATCTTTTTCACATGCCATGTGAGTAACATTTGCACAACAATAACAGGTTGAGAGTGACACAGTCTAGTGTGCTTAGGGAGTTATGCTCTGAGGATGTGAGTACATTCTCTCTCACCGCTCAACACCCCCCTTCCCCATCCCTCTGTCTCTGGCTCATTACTGGCAGTGGGGCTTCCTAATGTGTTAAAACTCAGTGGGGTGGAAACGTCAGCCAACGGACTTTGGTCCCCCAACGGTCTTTACTTATTCATGCAAGCGCTGGCTTCTCCCCAGGACAGTGTAGCGCTGACCCAGGAGGACAGCAGGGCCTAGAAAAAACTGACCCCACATCAGGTCACTCAGCATTTTAGACCAATGAGTTGACAAACGGCAGCGTCTGTAAAGCACCGTGCTCAGTTCTGTTGATGCTGAAAATGTGCCACACTCCTGTCCCATGTTTTATTTCCCTCCCTCACCAACCTCCTTACTTATTAGCATGTATTGATGTCCTAATTACAACACCACTTGATGGGCAGACATGCTAGCACAGATATGACAGGAAAAGCCAGTGGCTTCCACTTGTGATCTGGTGGATGTGATCCTTGAGTGCAGCCAGTGGAAGTGACTGATTTGTTATCCTAGACTGTGTTTGTTGTTACTCGGTGTCAGAGGTAATACTTTTGAATGATCATGTTTCTATTTAGCTGAAAGTAAATTTGCCGTTTGCTAACACGCTGCACTGTTGCAAAGACTCTTGACAATTAGGTGGCACATCCTACCATTGCATCATCGATTGAGATGATATTACATCATTCTGCACTGATTGTAAACAGAATTGCGGAGTGAGAAAATATCTGAACATGATGATCAATAATTTTTTTGAGTGAGAAAATTGCTTCATTCATTTCCATATTGCTTGTTAGTGAATGCAACATGCATTGTTGTTTTATTATGATTTCACTATTAATACCGTTGTACATATTGATGTTATCCTTGCTGATGTCAGCCCATTATTTATTTCCCTGTCTGTATTGGCGATTGAGTTTGGGAAACATGTCCATGGAAACTGTGAATTTGGTGTAAGACTCAAGCTAAAACTAGAAGAGTTGTACGGGGCTACGGTTTGCTTAGTGATGCAGTGAAAAGGCAGATGCATTTTAGATAGTGCCAATAATGATAGTCGTTTGTGAAATGAGAACCGCTTTGTACTAAGTGTTCTATAGCCCAAAATGTTTACGGCTGTTCCAGATGACCATCCTTGACCATCCAAATGGGATTCATGGCACACAATTTTGGGAAATCTTCCCTTGAAGGCGATCTTGGTGTTGCTTTGGCTGTGTGAAGTGGCCGTGCCTGTCAGTTTCGTGGAGTTACAAAAGTGTTGGAAATAGTGTCAGTGATGACGACATTGGAAAGGTATGGGAGGAGTGGTTTTCAATGAAACAATCCAACAAGCTCTTTTTTTAAAGATTTTGAGATCACATGACCATGGGAGTCTTAAATACTAAAGTATTTTTGATGGGCAGTAGAATGAGTCAATTGGACTTTTCATTTATAGGATGAACATTGTTCTATTTCCTCCTTCAAAAGTTACATGGTCTTGCTTTAAAAATGTCCGTATCCTGTGATTTCAGATTTATATATTGGACGCTGGCAGAAGATATCTGCTGTCAGTCTCAGTCATGGCCTACAAAATCCACCACCGGTCAAACCTAGCCCTGACACCTCCCCTCTTATTTACTATTTAATCTGTGTCCTCTTTTAATCCTTTCATCTCTTCATCTTTCTACATCACACTTTCCAAGCCATCCGTCTCCCCTGTCAGCACTTCCAGGCTCTCTATCTATGTTGTCCCTCCCCGTCTTCCTCGACCCCCCCCCCATCCTCTTCCTCACCCTGCCCATCACACAGCCATCACAGAACATTTGGAGAAACCCTTGAAACTTGTTTGTTTTCCTTGCTGTCGTTGTCATTTGCCAAGAACCCCGACCACGAACCTCGACGAGATGTTTTACAGTTGGCCCTTCAAAGGACAGTAGAGATTCCAGATGGAGTTGGCTGTCAGCTCTTTCCCGCACATTTGCAACCACAGAGAATATGATTTACCAACTAGGGTGTGTTCATATACTTGGCAACGTGATGGTTTTGACAGTGTTGTGGCGGCTGAGTTGTCTGAGATAGGTTGTGTGGAAGTGGGAAGAGCTTGACTTCCATAAATCAGAGTTAAGCATGACTCAACTTAAGACAACATCATAGAATAAGTTCAGAGCAATACGTTCTCAGAGGCCAACTGAATACCTGGGTCTTTTGTGAACTGAAGTGACCAGTGGCTGATATTTTAATTTGACTGTTTTATTGCCCCAAAAACTGCCCAAAATATATATTTTCTAATCGTGTAATCATAGTGTATAGAGCACATGAACGCCAAACCCAGACAAATGTAATTGATTAAATTAGTAATACCTAACATAGACCTGTTTGTCATGTTGTGTTACATTGTTTGTTGGCTGTTTTTATACTTGTTAAATGTCTATAAATATTACTCCACAATGGTCAGACATGTGAAATGATCAGAACTGTAATAAGAAATATTCACTTGCTATGTTGAAAAACCTCCATTCTATTAATATAGATGAGACTGCCTGGCACCGACTGACACTGACTCGGTGTAACACTGCTTTAGACCGGCAACAATGAAATGGGGCTTGAAGATCCTGTCTGTGGGCATAAATAATTGAATTCCCTACTTAACCTCAGCTCCTTTTCTTTGTATTATCACCATTCAACATATAGCATGTGTGGTGTGTGATTAATGTACCTCATTGGTTATTTAAGTTATTGTATTTTTCATGCAGTTTCACCTTTATTTTGGAATAGAGCGGTGTCAAGACAATAGATCCAAAGGAGAGAAACCTAGTGTTCATTTACACCATCTGACCACAATGTTAGTCTAGGCTCTGACCTTTGACATGATGCAGACAAGCCTGCCTTTTCAAACCCGATGCTTTAAGAAAGCTCTGTTAGTGTAGCAGTGACTCTTTGTAGTTGTGGCTACAAATGTCTTCCTAAGGATTATCATCACACCGGGTACGTTCTTTCATGCAATTAATTTGCACATCAATTATTTGACTTTCACGCAGAGCATAAATATTACAAATCAGAAAAAGCCAACGATTGTTTTCTGTAATGTGGTCATTTTCTGTCAATAGAATCCTGATATTTGGTCCTCTGCCTGCGCAAATCTGTTCAAACCTTTTATTGAAAAAAGTGTTGCAACCACCTGAATATGTCAGTATGAATAGTTTTGATGTGAAATATTTGCAGGGGAGTATTTTGTCAAGCCCCCGATGTGCCTTAAGACTGACGCTGCCACCTGAGGGGGCCACTGGTATCTCCCTTAGTCTGTACTATCCTCTTTCCCTCTCCAATCATCACCCCAAATCCCTGCTTACAGCAAGTGTCAGCAGGTCAGTGCCAGTGCCACTCTTTCTATTTCCTTGTCACTGTCCATCCACACTCTTGGCCCTGCCATGCTACATAAGGAAACCCTCTCACCATTGCCCACCTCCACACCACTGCTGCAAACCCAAGTCCTTCCAGTGCCCCCAGTACACAGATCAGTCACCAGCAGCAGTAGGGCCCGAGCTGTCAGTAGACAGTATGAGCATTAGAATGACAATGCTGCACTGCTGTTTGTGTCAGTGAGAGATGCCATCACTGTTTATTCTCTTTATCTCTGACACCTTCCCTTCTCTTGTGTGTCTTTATGTCCAAAAGAGACTCCGCAAAATCATCATGAATGTCATTCAGTTCAAATGAATATTACATCACATTGAAGTAAATACAAGGAACTTTTAACTGGTTATGAAACGGTCTCAATGGAATACTGATGCATCCTAATGACTTACATAAGTACAAAACCATCAACAACAATATTGGTTATTCCTAGTTATTCATGCCTGCAAAATCAGACAAAACGAAAGTCCTTCAGATCAGACCTCCGTGGCCCCTCCAGCAGCAACCAGCTCCCTGCAGACAGACCTAGGTCCGGCTTTGCTGCCGCCTTAAGCTTAGTTTATACCCGTATAAACTAAGCTTATAGTTTTATATTTTTGTAAACCATTTTTTCTGAAGTCACAAATGCACTTCCCCTACTTCCCATTGTGTTTGATGTTTTTATTTGACAAGAAAGGAACGCTACACCTGGCTACGTTAAAAAATATGCTATACCTAATTTTGCAATAGTTAGCCAAAAGGCAGATAGATTTAGTAGTAATAGTAAACTAATTGTAGTAGTAGTATAAAGAGCGACAAAGTATGTAAAGGGAGTAAGCTGTGGTGGATGAATGGGTCAAACAGGACTATCGCTCAGGAGACTAAGGTTAGAGTTCAGTGATGAGCCCCTTTATACCCTTTTTGGACTATTAATGGATTATTATCATTTTCATTTTTAAGTTGCAGTTTGATCAGGTATAGGAAAGATATTCATAGCCTACAGTAGGCTACACAAACAGTATCTAATGTGTTCCCCGGTCGGGTGCAAATAGCATCGCTGGCTCTGAAGCCCTGGGTGCTTGTCTCTGCCATATACACCCGGGTGTAAGTAGCCACATTAGGTGCAAATACACCTGGCTGCTAACAGCATCTGCCTTCTCGTGTTTGGTTCCTCCTTTCTGGATAAATAAAGGTGTCAGAAAACAATATTTTGGTGAAACATATATGCTGCTAAACTAAATGAGTAGCTTTCATTTTCAAGTAGAGCTACACTATAAGCCTGGGTTCCTCTTGATAATACTGTGTTAGTTTCCCTTTTTGCTAATTGCATTGACAGTCACTTCAGGACTTCCGTCTTTACTCTATGATCTTAGCACCACAACACATTCCCATACATGCACGCTTGTAGTACAACAAACTTGAACAAACACCATTCGGCACTCAAGAGGTGTCTCCTCCAAGCTGCCACTGAACCACTGCCATCCCAGCGTGTCAGAAAGCCATTAAAAGCCAGTCTCTTAAAACGGTTTCTCAGCTCGCCCATGTTGCTTCTTCTCTCAGGCCATATTTAATAAATAAAGCTGCCGGCACTCTGCATCTGGGAGAGAGAGCTTCTGCAGAGTGTGGGAGGCAGTGAGGGAGAGTGAGAGGGTCACTATTATATCTTGCTAAAACGCTTCAAATGTAATTCAGCCGCAGGTCAGGACTTCAAAAGTGCAACGGCGTGTGTGTGTGTTCCTCGGTGTGTAGGGTGGCACTGCATGTGAGCGGGTGTAAAAGGGGTCGGTTTTTAAAGGCTTTTTAAAAGGTTTGGAGGAGTGAAGGTCAGGTGATGGAGAAAGCGTTAACAGCAAACCTCTCTCGCCACATCTCTCCATCCTGCTCTTCCCCTCTGCTGCCCATGAAAGTTTGATGTTAGAATTAGGTTGTTGACTCATCTCGCACCTCTGTGCTCATAGTATTGACAGGCTGCCAGCAGACTGCTGGGCGGGCCGAGATAGCCGCTGAGTGTGTACTCCCTCCCTCACTGTCTCACTTCACTCTCCTTTTGCTTCAGCATCAGCCAACAGCATCAGAAGTGTCTTAACAGAGCTTTAATGGCCTCTGCCCCAAACCTCACCTCCAGCACACACTCACACACACTCACACACACACACACACACACACACACACACACTCACACACACACACACACACACACACACACACTTACCCAAACACACACATATACACACACTCACTCACACAAACACACACACACACACTCACCCAAACACACACACACACACAAACACACACACACACACACGTATACACACATGCTGTGGGTTGGAAATAGCTTGCTGGTGGTGGAGGAAAAAAAGTGTTGAACAAAAAACGAGAGAGAGAGAGAGCTCGTTGTTCTGATGGAGGGTGACATGCACTCCTTCTCTCACCCGCCCTGCTCCCCCAGCTCCCGTCGTCCCTCCCTCTCTCCCTCTGCCCACTGGTTCAGATGACCAGCCTTCCTGGATTCTATCCTTTTGTTTTTTTTCTCTTCCCCTCGCTCTTTACATCTTGTTTTCACACAAAAATATTGAAGGATTCTCTGTGTTCTTTGATTTCAGTCATTTCACTCAATGTTATCTAACAATGCTTAAAACCATAGTTGTCATTTCTAGATATCCCAGTAATAAATGAGTGGTGGCATTTAACATTCCAAAACATCATTTTGGGTTTATGAAGAGTCGTCTTGTCTGGCAGAAGGGTTGGACTACATCACTATATCTGCACTTTGGCTATCAAACCACATCCTTCCACTCTCTAGGCAAGGCAAGTTTATTTGTATAGCACATTTCAACAACAAGGTAATTCAAAGTGCTTCACATAAAACCATTAAAAGCATCAAAACATAAGGCAAAAGAAAAGGAGATTTAAAAACAATTAATAACATTGATTGAAACATTAAAAACAGTCATTACAACACTAAAAAGCTAAAAATAGAATAATAGTTGCAGTGCAGTGTAAGAAATAAAATACAGTAGTAAAATGCATAAATTGATTAATATCTTGAATGTGGTTCAATTAAAGGCAGCAGCAAACAGAAAAGTCTTCAATCTTGATGTAAAGGAGCTGAGGGTCTCAGCAGACCTGCAGCTTTCTGGGACTTTGTTCCAGATATGTGGAGCAGAACAACTGAACGCTGCTTCTCCATGTTTAGTTCTGACTCTGGGAACAGAAAGTAGACCAGTCCCAGACGACCTAAGGGGTCAGGATGGTTCATAAGGTAGCAGCACATCAGAGATGTATTTTGGCCCTAAACCATTCAGTGCTTTATAAACCAACAGCAGGATTTTAAAGTCAATTCTTTGTTGGACAGGAAGCCAGTGTAAAGACCTCAGAACTGGAGTGATGTGATCCACCCTCCTGGTCTTAGTGAGGACTCGAGCTGCAGCGTTCTGATTGACGTTTTACAGAGACCTGTAAACACACCGTTACAGTAGTCCAGTCTACTGAAGATAAATGCATGGACATGTTTTTCCAAATCCTGTTGAGACATAAGTCCTCTAATCCTTGATATATTCTTCAGGTGATAGTAGGCTGATTATGTAATAGTCTTGATGGCTGTTCAGGTTGAGGTCTGAATCCATAACTACGCCTAGATTTCTGGCTTGGTTTGTGGTTTTTAACATCAGTGATTGAAGCTGAGCGCTGACTTTCAATCGTTCGTCCTTGGTACCAAAAACAATTACTTCTGTTTTATCTTTTTAAATGAAGAAAATTCTGGCCCATCCAGTTGTTGATTTGTTCAATGCAGTTACCCAGTCCTTGTATGGGATTATAGTCCCCTGGTGATATAGTTATGTAGATTTGTGTGTCGTCTGCATAATTATGATAAAACACTTTGTTATTTTCCATAATCTGAGCTAGTGGAAGCATGTAGATGTTGAACAGAAGAGGCCCCAGTATTGAACCTTGGGGAACACCACATGTCCTTTTAGTCAGCTCTGATGTGTAATTAGCTACAGATACAAAGTATTCTCGGTCCTTCAAGTAGGATTCAAACCAGTTAAGTGCTGTGCCAGAGAGTCCCACCCAGATGTTTAGTCTTTCTAGTAGTATGTCATGGTTGACCGTGTCGCACACTTCTCAAATTTACATGTAGACTCCTCGATTGTTTCTCTCCTCTGACCAGCAACTTGTAGAATCATATGGAGCTCGTAGTCCCAGGAGTCTCCTCCACCACTGACCTGATGGATGTGATGCTGTATTCTAGATATGATAATTATTCATTGAGTATACATGATTTTGGTAGTAGCATGTGTTATCTCAGTGGATTTTCTGCTCCGACATGAGCAACATTCCAGCGGAAACTCCAGAAAATCTTGTTTTGCCATGAAAATAGTCACATTTACTGTAGCTGCAATTTGTCATCTTTTGATGAGGTCGCACCCTGACTCATTCTTTCCTTTTCTCTGTTTTTCTCTCTGTCGTTCACACACTCTCCTACCACCAATGCCCCCCCCACATTTACTAAAGGCTTTAGCTGTGAAGAGCACTGTGCTAGCTAGGCCCAGCCAAAGGCAACGCTCATTAGCAGAGTTTAGCCACATAGGCACTGAATGGGGCGGCTTGTTGACACACACAATGGGATCAACCCCCTCACACTCACGCAACACACACACACACACACACACACAACCGAGTGGTGGCTCCAGCTTGACGCGTCATGCCCCCCTCTCTTACCCTCTTCAAACTGGGCTTGTGTTTGTGTGTGTGTGTGTGTCAGAACAACCCACCCAGATAGCTCCTCTGATGCTGTCTTTCCCTCACCTTCCACTGTCACACACAAACACACACAGTCACATGTCACACACCTCCTTTGTACCTCATGCACCGGGACCTAACAAACACAGATTTTGTAGATTTTGTATATAGACAACTTCTTCACGCATACATTTAATTACCTACCACACATTCACACACACATTTCTGGGAATCCTCCAGGGATACACACACATGCACACACACACATTTGTACGGGAACAATACATCTATTGTCTCTTAGTGGCAATAACCACAGCTGTCCCTCACAGATTTTAGTATCAGTACCATTACACTATATGTAGTTGTCTACTCAGGGGTTATATCATCCTCAAGCCCCTCCTTATTTCAACTGTACACTCACAAGAACATGCACGCGCGCACACACACACGTGCTTGGTAATGGAATAAGCAAGCCTAATCCTAGTAAACTGACCAGTTAGTACTAATAGGTTCTTTCACTTTGGCCTGGTTCTGCTGTCACATGGCGGTAGGACAAGGCTCTGTCTTATAGCCCCATCCACCCTGCCGGATGGGACATATCAGCTCCAATTTGGCCCATCACCGCCTTTAAGAAAATTTATCAGGCCCTCGTTAGGAATGAAAGCAGTCTGTGTACCAGGAGCCGGGGCAGATGGGAGATTAGTTCAGGCTTCCCACGGACAGGGAATATAGAAGGAGTAGTGCTGTTTGTGTGAGCTGAGTCGGAGAAAATGAGGACACATAAGGATACTTAAGTTTTGTGTATTTGTGAGAGCCTGTGTGTGTGTGTGTGTGTGTGTGTGTGTGTGTGTGTGTGTGTGTGTGTGTGTGTGTGTGTGTGTGTGTGTGTGTGTGTGTGTGTGTGTGTGTGTGTGTGAACTTGTTTTCCAAAGTTGGCTACTTATGAAGATGAAGGTTACCTCACATTGAGGGGGAAGAAAATTCAGCTCATTCATAAAATGAATAGGACAAGATTGCAACACTTGATCACATTTTTAGTGTTTGGACCTCCACAGTGCACAGGCTTACTGGTGCAACTAGTCCAACTGCCTTTCTGACCTCTGTGTGACTGCTACTGCTCTAGAATAACACATGACGGGATGGGAAGCATCTGCATAGGAGTGCGACGGTTTATTTCATTATCGGCTATTCTTTATTATTTAATTTGGTCTATGAAAGGCCCATCACAATTTCCCATCATTACATTTCTGTTCTTTAAATTTCTATTTTAGCCAGGTGATGTTTGCCTTTTTTGCCCGAGAAATGGATAAAACAGTTAATCGATGAAAATTGTTTTTTTAAAGTCAAATCATTTTCTGTAGATCAGTTATTCGATTAACCATCTATCGAATTTATCTTTATCTGCATTTTCTTTATACTTTTTCCTACTTCTTCCTGGTTACTTGTTTTGATAAATACATCTTTAAACCAAGCAACAGTCAGTCTGTTAATTTCCTGTTAAGTGACTTGGAAGTCGAGAGAAGCTGGAAGCTGGCTAGAGTTGAACGTTCCACAGCCACTTAGCTTGGGACATCAGAGATGATGATCATCAAAATGGGACATCATGAAAGAACAGAGAAAAAATGGCGTGTTGTTTCCCCAGAAAGGAAGCAATTCTATATAATATTGTACAGTACCTTCTGTCTGCATGACACATCCAGTATGTGCTACGACTTCAACTGATCAGAGCTCATAGAAGGCCACTTCACAATAGTCCAATGTTTTGCTCTTAGCCATTCTTGGGTGTTTTTAGCCGTGTGTTTTGGATCATTATCCTGTTGGAGGACCCATGACAGACCAAGCTTTCTGACACTGGGCAGCACATTTTGCTCCAGAATGCCTTGATAGTCTTGAGATTTCATTGTACCCTGCACAGATTCAAGACACCCTGTGCCAGATGCAGCAAAGCATGCTTCATTTTTGCATCTGTGAACATAGAGCTGATGTGACTTGCCAAAAAGCTCCAGTTTTGTCTCATCTGTCTAAGGGACATTCTCCCAGAAGCTTTGTGGCTTGTCAATATGCATTTTGGCAAATTCCAGTTTCAAAACTGGAGCTTTTTGGCAAGTCACATCAGCTCTATGTTCACAGATGCAAAAATGAAGCATACAAAGAAAAGAACACTGTACCTACTGTGAAACATGGAGGAGGCTCGGTTATGTTCTAGGGCTGCATCTGGCATAAATACCAGAATACCATGAATGTCACATTTGGACTTTATTTTCAGGACTCTTATACTCCATCCTCAAACTTTTTTTTTTCTCAGAATTTTGGGTTTCATCTTGGAAATTTTTTTTTTTCTTCTTTGTTTTTTTTCTTGTGGCCCAAATCCTCGTCTCTGTGAAATACAACACCAAAGCAGCAAAGACATACACAATCTACCAGTTAAAAGCTTGGTGCACAAGACCACTATGTAATCAGGGCCTCTGGCATCCCACAGTCGCCTTTTTCACTTTGACCACAGATGTTATTTTCACTCTCTGACTTTTGATCACCAAGGTTTCTGATCTGATTTCTGCAGTTTCAGTTACCTCTGCAGCCTTTATGGGCGCTCACTGGTGTGGAGTGTCAGTCAACAAATCTAGAGCAATGCTGCAGTAGGTTTACATACTGAGTCCATTTCAGCAAAATGTATCTTCATTATACATACAGTATTGTCTTTAGCTTTGAGTGTGGGTGAGAGAATAGGAGTGTTTTTCAAAGGATATGGTAGAGCCAGACATACTTCTGCTTTCAAACAGTTAGCGGACGTCACTTCAGGTTGCCTCTTCCGGGTACCTCCAAACCACTATCCATCAACTATGATCTCTTCACACAGCTAAATAGGCCGATGATGAAACCACCATTTCAGCCCTAATTTTGTTTACTAGTCGAGGACCGGATAATCTCACTTTTGAAGCTGATGTTGCTCCATCAGGTTACTCAGATAAGGCGACTGTGGTAGAGCAGGGTCGTCCTTCAATCAGAGGATCGGCGCTTCGATTCGCGGCTCCGCTAGTCCATGTTGATGTGTCTCTGGGCAAGACACTTGACCCAAAATGACTCTGCTGTGTATGAATGGGTATGAATATTAGTTAGTTAGAGTCCTGATGGGCAGGTGGCACCTTGCATGGTAGCCCCGTATCGTTTCCCTAGCTGTAGTTTCGGTGGCTCTTCTTTTTCACTGTTCGAACTTATACGTACGAAAACCAATGGACTGTAATTAATATCTAGCCCACGTAATCGTGAACCAGGATGTGCAGCGCTGCCGATGAGAAAGTCAGGCGACGTAGTTTAAAGAGCTACAAAGTCCACGCAGGGAGGAGGCCGGGGTGGAGGGACAGGTCAAAAAAACACAGGACTTTCACCCAGGAGCCTGCTGTTAGTGCCCCGTGTGAAACGCAATTTATTTGTCACAGAGGCTCATAGAAATGTGTTAGTAGTTCCTCCTACAGTTTGTGTGGTCCTGTGAGACTGTTCTCCCAAGGAATGCATTGACAAATGATCATGGCAGTGTCAGATCCGAAAACTGATGACATTTTGTTTGGATGACTAGTAGGAACCAGCACGTCATCGAGGTTAAAAACGCATTTTAACAGACCTTTCAACTGGTATTAAAAAACAGCACTAGGCAATAGGAATGTGTGTAGGTTTGTGTGTTTAGTGTTCGTGACGTATATTCACTGTTCCACCACTGCATGGGAAGTCGCTAGATGTGTGTGAACTGGAACTGTGTCTAATCTTCACTTACTGCACACTGCAGCCTGATTACTGAAGTGAGACAACCACCTTCTCTACCCTCTCTCTCTCTCTCTGTCTATCTCTCCCCCTTATCTCCCCTGTATCTATCACATTCCTCCCTTTGATCAATGCCAGGGGCATGTGTGGTCGGAGACAGTGTGTTTGGATATGTGTTTGCGAGTGTGCTACTGAGATTATGGAAGTGTTATCATGTGTACTGTGTGTTAGTGCGGCGAGCGTGTGTGTTTGTGTGTGTGCATACCAGATTGGCCATGCTTTGATCTCCCATGCAGTGTTGTCTTTGAACTGAAGAGCTGTGTATGACGGAGGCTACTGTTAAAGCAGTGAGGGCCTTCAGCTGATAAGACGGGAGTCTTTGGGGGCCACATGTCGCTCAGTAAAGTTACACAGCTCTACAGTGACGGTGATAGGCGTCCTAGGAAGCTGGGCTTTTACCTTTTATCCAGACCAAGTACAGTTGGTCTTAGACTGACCAACCTATTTAACTGATAGGGAATATGGATGTCATTTGGTGAAATGAATCCTACATCTAGATTCAGTAGCATGGACGGTGAAGAGAATCTTCCTTCTTGAAACTATTGTTCACCTAAACTTTCATTTTGGCAAAGTTGTTGGAGAGTTGTTTCTGTTCAGACAACATTCAATATTTTACAAGTTTAACTTCCTTTATTTGATTAAAAATATGTATAAATAAAACCTCTCTATATACATGAGACTGAAGTTCCACTCTTGAGTGATAACACCTGACCCACATGCTGAATGAAGACTGTGAGAACTTGTTGAAAGCCCTGAAAGCCAGTAAGCGAACCTTTGAGCTTTGATTATTTGTATTGCTTAGTATTGTCTTTGTATTGATACTCAGACATTGTATTTTCAATAGTACCAAAGAAATATACCCAGTCCTAGCCAACTTAGGACATGATAGCTCAAATATTGCATCATTCCAAAATAGGTAAGTTGATGATACACAGGCAAACAGGCAAACGTTTTGAGCAATTTTAAGATTTCCTAGCAGCGGGCAATAAATAGGAGTGACAGGTCAATGAGTGATGAAGGCAATACCCTATACTGGGCAACATTACAGTATTACTGTCAGGAGGTGATATCCACCAGCTACTAGAATTCTTGACAGTTATGACAGTCACAGCTGTTACACCGTCTCATCTCTTCCACCATTGTGTTAAAATGGTTCGGGCTGAGAACATGTCATCTGACCGGTTTTCTACATCGGACAGGTTGGTGTTGGAACTTTGCCAGCAGAGCTCTCTTGCCAAGCGTGGCTGGTTTTCAAAGTGATGAGTTGTTTTCAGTGCTACGTTTTGTAAACAATTCTTTTTCCAACCATTTGTGTCCTTTGCAAAGTTAAGTTTGCTGTAAAAGAATAATGTGTCATTACTAGATACGTATGCATTTAAGTTTTAAAAAACTTGATGAGGAAGAACAAAGTTCCAACGAAAACAGCAGTGATCACGGGGATCAGATACATGACCACAGTTGTTGCACCCAGCTGTCAACTCATTCCCATAAGACATGAATGCAAAATGTCACCCTTCCCCCTGTTGGAAGTGTTGGATATGCATGGGAGCACCTTAACCCCTACTGCACCCTGTCCTCCTGACCACCCCCCCACATGCTTCTCATTTAGGGCATCAGGCATCCCGGCTGCAGTCCTGACCTTCCTCCTCAGAGTTTTATGAGGCAACCATTAACTCCCTGCTGGCCTCCATGGCCTGCTGGCCAGATTTACAGCACCAATGAAGTCGGGAGTGTGTGTCTGTGTGTGTGTGTGTGTGTGTGTGTGTGTGTGTGTGTGTGTGTGTGTGTGTGTGTGTGTTTTAGGAATAGCTAAAGCTTATTTCATACTAACTCGCCGTAGTGAAGCCGGCGCGAGGAGAAAATGACGTAATCGTGCCCGAGTGGTCGTGCACCTCTGAATTTTTGTAACTTGGTGCGTGGGATCATGTGACGTCACAAATAGTTCACTGAAAAAAACACTATTTACATGTTTAGGAATTATACAAAGACCGCCAAATCGTTTTGAGATGCTTTCGAAACAAGAGGTCATTTGAGTATATATTTTGCGGCCACATTTTTTACAGAATATTCAACCTATCTTTCTAGCTTGTAATACCAAACTTCTTTCTTTACAGGGTTTGTTTAAAGGCAATAAAGTAGTCCATGAATATGAGATATGAGTTTACAGTTAATTACAATCCCTCTGCATTGGGGAGGTTGGTTAATGGCTTTTTGCCGGTTAAACCTACAGTCTATGAACATATCTATGAGTTACACTCGTAGACTTATTGATTCTTCACAGTTCATTTTGTGTGTACGCCCTCTGGCGTTTCGGAGAATTCTGCAACGCACAGCGCATAGAGAATAAACGGCTCCGTTCATGCTCGGAGCTTGCACGCCGTGTGCAGTGGCGCCAAGCGTGAGTATAAACAAAGCTTAAGACTGTGTTGATTATCACGAGGGTGGGTGCTACTGGGATAAGGTGTTCGTGTGTTGCTTGGTCCTCGCTTACCCTGTGACTCTGATCATCCATTAATCTGCAGCATTAGTGCTAGTGAGCTAATGGATCCAGCCACAGCATTAGCTGTGGGGGAGAAGTCTAGGATTGTGGGGTGAAAGAATGCTGTATCAACATGGGGGGCTGTTAGATGGTGTTAGGATGGATCGATAAGCCACTGAGCAAGCTATCATACAAGAAGCCATTGATGCATGCCTTCTTCTGTCAGCAAACATGCTTTGATGTGTGAGTTTCCTTTTTTCCGACAACAGTTTGTGGGTCCTGGCTAATGTGAAGGAGGGGTATCATTGTGGTATTAGTTTGAAGTGTAGGGCCACTGACCAAACTGCGGTATTTGACGAGTTGAGAGTGAGGATGTGTTGCAAAGACTCAAATGGCACTCCATGGGGGATTTGAGAAAGTTTAAAGATTGCAAATGCACTTTGATGCACAGCATCAGCAACCAATAGGGATGTGCTGTTTTCCCTTAGGAAATGGAAGCACTGGGACCAGCACTCAATACCAATCAATCTTGCCAGGTGAATGAGGTGGCATATTCCCTACTACTACCCATAGGTTTCTGAAGAGATTATTCCAGCCTGGAATTGGTTCCACTATTCACAACTATTGGCAACCAACATTACTGCGTAAAACAATTCCTCCAAAAAGACTACCAAGATGCACATAGAAGAAGAAAAACAACTATTGTGTTAGATGTTTTTTTCTGTTGAAGAAAACAGCGATAGCTGACCTTTTTCCCTCTAAATGTGGTGTGGCATTCTGAGACTGGGTGTCCATTTTGTGTCAGAAGCACTTGGGAGTAGGAGTCCCAGAATCCCAGAGTGCTACTTTATGTCTTCAGGCGGAGAGCTAACACCTAGGCTCTTAGCTCTATAGCATCTCTCCCTCCTCCTTTCTCACTCTTTACCCAAGTGGAATGGCACTAGAAGAAGAGGTGGGATCACAGTCTCAGAGGTGTTGCTGGACCTGTCCACAGCCTCAGAGTGCGTGGGTGTGTCCCTTGTGTCTGTGTTTGCTTTAATGCATGCGCTGGCTTCATTTCCTCTCGTGCTTGGCTATAGTAATTTGTGCATGTATGTGCTATCTCTAAATCTAACATTGATCATGCCAAATATTTTCTTAGCAAATCAACGATCCTGTATTTCCCTCAGAATATTATTCTTTCTCATCCAACTTATCTTATCTTGTCTGTTCAGGTCAAGGTGTTAATTCTAATCAATCCGATATTAAATGATGTCTTTTCTAATATGTTTGAGGTGCCTGACTCAAAAAACCTCAACATGCATACATTAGTTTGGCGTTTAAATTCTTTTTTTTTAAAGTTTTGCTCTGTCAGCCCCAGCTACTCAATTTGATCAACTGAAATAACCTGAATTTGTTCGGTAACGTGTTTCCTTGAAATGATCTCAAAGGAAAGAGTTCAGAAGTTCAAGGTCAGTTGTTGGTCATGTCCAAAAGGCTGACGCTCAGAGTATTATGGCAAACACAGGCATACAGCTGAGCTGGTTCACTGGTAAGCAGGGGCTGTAAATGCACCCTCATGCACACTCTCGCAAACACACACACAGCGTTGCACGCAAAGCTGGGAACGGCTCGCCGTGGAGCGCTGCAGTGTGGGCTAATGGCTTTCACAGAAGACTCACACTCAGGTAGCGTGTCTTCTCCATTACGTCTTGCCTGGTGCTTAAGTGTCAAATCTGCATAATTTTTTCCTCTTTATTTCACACCTCCTCCGACAGCCAAAGGTGACTACCCGTTTACATACACTTTACATATATACTTTTTATATCAGTAGAACTAAAAGAACTACATGTAGAACACAACACAAATATGTCTACTACATGTTTAAATGGACAGAGCTGTGCTCATGAACACACTATGACATATGTGCATACTAGGTCATATTTGTAATATATTATGTGAAGTGTAGTTAATATACATTTTTTCTGACATGGCAGGTCCACTTTATGCTGAACCACATTATCAAACTCTATTATATGATTGTTTCTAGAAAAATAAAAAGTTCTATATTCATATATGTATTACTTTTGTGCTCTGGCATGCAAATAGTCTCACTTATTTTGTATACTTTTAACCTGAAATACAGAGAACATTTCAGATTTACACCTACACTTACTATCAGCTATGCCTCTGTTGACCTAGTAAAAGAAAATCAGCTTTAGCTGCTCTGTCTCATCTGTCAAATTGTGGAAATGGCATGTTTTGCAAATGACATGTAACATCGCCGTGAAAAGAAGACAATTCCTTTCGCTGGTATAGCAGAGCGGCTCTGGATGCACAGAACTGGGACAAAGACGCTAAACTTCACAAAAGTGGTTTCCCTCAGTGGCAATCACGTGAAAAGCTTGTGGCCTAAATAGTGGCTCTTAGCAGGGACAAGCTCTGCCGGGTTGTGTGATGTGGAAACACTCCTGGACCACCAGCTCTAATCAGGCTGATGATGGTTAAAGACACAGAGCCTCCTCTGAGTCAAAGCAGCATCCGCCCGTGTGTGTGAGTGTGTCGGGGTCTGTGTGTCTGTATGTAAGGGGGCTGATGGCCTGGACAGCTTTGATCCCAAGGCCTTGTCATGTTTATGGCGGTGTTGAGAGGGGTAAGCCAGGCCAAAGGAACAGGTCACAAACTATCAAGGCAATATGTCCGTGTTAGCATAATAGTATGTGTGTGTGTGCATACATTTTTGGTTGTCTTTATTGCCTCTTGTACATGCTTGTGCTCACGCACACAATCATTAATCAGAATATTTTCAGAAGACTTCAAAAGGCATTAAAAGCTTTTGAATCTAATAAAAACCATTTTAGGTCATCTCCAGACAAGACTTGTATGAATCAACCAAAAGGTGCTGCAGAAGGGATGGTTCCGTAGCGTATTTTACGATCACACCTTTACTCATGTTTTTTATAAAGGCTGGTATTGACACTCTTTAGTCCCAAGTCCTCTTTCACACATGCACTACAACCCTGAACTTATCGAGACATTAACAGGAGGAGATGTACTTGAGAAAGCAAATGTCCGGATCAGTTGGACCGGACATTAAACGGACTTTACTGCTAGCTCCCTACTACGAAGCCTGTGTAATGTCCGATTGAGCCCATTAGTGAGTCGAGCTGATCATTGTCCGCATGTGTATAGCGCCTTCTAGTCTTCAGACCACTCATAGTGCTGTACACTACATGTCATCTTTCACCCATTCACACCCATTCATACACTGATGGTAGGGGCTACCATGCAAGGTGCCACCTGCCCATCAGGACCCTAAACTGATTCACATTCACACAGCCTTGGGGAGCAATTTGGGGTTCAGTGTCTTGCCCAAGGACACCAAATGCGGACTGAAGGAGCCGAGGATCAAACCTCTACCTCTAAGGCAAAGCTGCCACGGCCCGGAGTCTTCAGCTTTCAGAATCCATAAACCATACAGTCCCTTATTACGAACTATTTTAATTACAATGTCATACAAATTTAACCTTTGTTAATAAACAAGCAAATTGTGTTCCAGGATGATTTTCTCGTCAGTGTACAATAACATGCTCGGTATTGCTGGAAACTAGAAATTCCGAGCTTTCTAATGTACCTGAAGGCACTTTGCATCAAAACACACAGCGGCCACTGTCAACAGGGAAACAAAGCAGTGAAACTTCACTATAAGTAACATTCCTTGTAAACAGTCAACAGTAAACATGGCAAAACATGGGTGTCCCTCATCATCAATGTTGTATTGTAATGTACAGTCCCAGTTGTAGTAACGAGTAGTAGAAGACATTCAGTTGCATCATTATCCATAGATCTTGGTTATCATGGTGATACTGCCGTTGAAATTTAAATGATGTACTAGGCGAGGATAAAAATCTTTTTATTTTCCTTTATTGCATCTATATTTACTCTGGAATGTTAATAGAAATAGGTGTGCTTACAATGGATTCATATTCTTTAGCTTCTTACTTTTCAAAGGTGACCAGAAATATGTATATAATATAAGTCTTATGGTTGAGCTATTCCTGATTCATTTTGGGTATGCCACTTTAGTTGTTTATTCTGAAGGAACAGCTTAGGGGTTCATAGAAAATGTGTAGTTTTGTGATTTTGTCAGTCCTCAGTAAAACTTATTTTTAGTGACTAGTCCTTTTGGTGTGTGTGGATGTGTACAGGGATCTTGGATAAATATTGGCTATGGCATTGGAAGTAAACTACCTAAACAAAAAGGCAGACAAATAAATTGATATTCCTCTTAGCAATGTATTTTAAAAAGTATTCTTTGGTATCGGTACCTAAACACAGGTGTTAGATTCCAAGTGAGACCCAGCCCTGTGCAGAAAGTGACATGTTGAGCTATCAAAATGTTTTAAAATGGTTTAGATACCTGTCTATTATAGGTGAAATTTGGACCTACCTTGTAAAATATCTCACCACAGTCTTATTAACATTACTAACACTGTAACTACCTGGCCTCGACGCAGCCACCCTTTCCCCTTTATCAACTTGATTTTAATTTACATACCGAAAAAACACCTTCCTCCCAGACACAGTGTCACACCTCCAACACCTCCAGTGAGTAGTTTTAGTACAGAAAGCTGTACTGTACGCGCCGTTGGCTGACGGCTAAAGGAGGTAATAAGCTTACATGTCAGGCCCGCTGGTTAGCCCCTTCTCGTCAAACAAAGAGCGATTATCCCACTTTCTAACAGGAAGGAAGGAATGCACTGTGCTACAACCATTAAGCAGAAAACGGGTCAGGATAAGTTCTTGTTATGTGATTGTGGGATGTGAGTAAGAGGATGTACGCATTCTCTCTGTTTGTGACCGCCTCTCAAGTGCATTGCGTCTGCACGTGTGTGTGTGTGTGTTCAGTTGAGGGTGAGCAGCCTCGCATGGCGCCAAAGCCTCCTTATTCTCGAATTCCTGGTAAAGATGCTAATTTGAGACCCTCTTCACGTGTGTGTGTGTGTGTGCGCGTGTGTGCGCGTGTGTGTGTGTGTGTGTGTGCGTGTGTGTGTGTGCGTGCGTGCGTGTGTGTGTGTGTGTGTGTGTTCATTCTGAGTGAACTGACTAAAGATGGCCTTTAGCCCGGGGCAGTCTCTCTCTTCATCCTCTCACTCTTGAGTGGCCACACACTAAGAGGCCAGATCCACTCTGAACAGCAGAGGGAAAGACAAGGACATGAGTGAGGACACAACAGCCCTCTTCTTCCACATACAAGGTGCTACATTTAGTGTTTTTAACAGTTAGCTTTGTCAAACTGCTGTCATTTATCTATCACAAATGACACCATATTTGACCCATTTTAGGCCCCTGTTTCATGGTGTTTTATCAATGCCAGTGTTAATGAAACCACATTTCCCATAAACCCCCTTGGTTAGGAACATACAACCATCCACGTGACGGGAAGGATTACAGAAAAGTGCAGTTGCCGTTCGGTCAGTTAACTCAGTAATGTCATAATTCACCTCAAAAACATGGCTGGAAAACTAACTCCACATGTAAAAGCACAAAGTTATAACACACTAGTTTGGTGTGTGCGTTTTGGTACTTGAAATAAGACATTCACTCATGTATATGATGATTTAACAAGCTCATGTGTGAGTGTGTATGTGTTTCTGAAGGCTGCTGTCATGTGATGACTTCATGTCATCAGGCCAGAGGGTCTAATGTCCAGCCTGTCTCCATCTGCTGCACACACACACAGGCACACACACACACAGGCACGCACAGGCACGCACATTTCCCTCTGATGTGCCATTGTCATTTGACTTTTTTAATGTGTGATTGCATTTTAACATTATAAACTCGCTCTACAGCAGGGCTGAATATGTGCGTCTGTCAACCTGCATGTGTGGAGTAACTCGACATGAGTTTGGATCCTGTGGTTAATATGCATGTTGTGAGGAGGTTCTTCATAGTGTCTGGTCGGTGGCGCTATGGCAAAGGGTAAAAAGAGGAAGAAGAGCCTCCCTCTCTGCCTCTGTCTTTCTGTCTTTCTCCTATTGGCTGAGAGTCTGGAAATGAAATGTGATCCTCAGAGTGAAACATCAAACAGCAAGCAGCTGCTGGGTTGTCAGGTCACCGACCGGTCAGAGGATGGACCACGGCCTCCTCTGTGTGTGTGTGTGCTTGTGTGTGTGTGTGTGTGAGTGTGGTTGTCTCTAGCTGCATGCACGAGTGGGCATGTGTGCATGAGTTCATGTCTCTGTTTGAGGGTAATTCATTCTGTTTTGCGTGTGTGTGTCATGTTCTTTTATGAATTTGCAGAAGCTGAAGTGTTTCATGGTTTTTCTTTTATATCTGGTACCTCATTTGTGTGTGTATGTGTGTAAATGCACATGTTTACATACAGTACGCACGAGCTTCAAAACCCCAGCCGCGTGGGGCACACTGATATACCCCTGCCGTCATCACATAGCATATGTCTCCTCACAAACTGAGGCTAGTTGCTAGCCTAGTGGCGGAGGAAGAAGGAGAGGTCAGGGCGTCTGGTCTGGATGACGGGGAGAGGCGCTGAAATGCTGTCGGGGGGGGGGGCTGGAGTTGGGGTATCAGGGGCATCTGTCTTGTTTTTGGCATGTGGAATGGGTCAGTAACCGTGTAGACATGCAAGCTGAGTGGCTGGCGTAGCCCAGCCAGAGCAGATGGTGGGAGGGGTCACTGCGGGGTCATTCCTGTGTTATCCATGCCACATGTACGTGACATTCTGACAGCAAAAACAAATCTATACATGTTCATCTCCCACAGGCACTGGACAGGACAAGTGAGTCAATCTTTCTTCCTTCTTTTTGTTTTTGACATTTGTCTTGGTCTTTGGTGCTGAGCACTGAAGTGTTTTCATCAGATCAAATGTCAAACACTAAGGTCAGTTTCTTTCGTAGTGATTCTAAAGTAAAGCAGAGGGCGTGCATTGACGATTACTGTATCAGTGAGCTTTCAATGTCTTTGAAACATTACGAAAGCATACCTATTTTAGTTCCCCAGTAATACCTGCACTTATGCTCATATATACTTTCACAATATCACTTTTAACACAATGGTCTGTGCAGACATGTTTCTTTCCCCAAGAATGTATCACCACTTAGACCGCACACACGCAACCACATGCACGCATAAAAATGTCTTCCTGTTAAGACACCCAGTGTAGTATAAAATGAATTGTGAGCATGTCTTTATCCGTTTGGGGTACATTGGAGCCTTTTACCCTCTCCCTCACTACGTCACTCCTCATTTCCTTCTCAGGCCAGGAGACTGGACTGAACAAGTACACTAGGATTAGGCAAAGTAGACTGCAGTAAACCTTATAGCACATGAACATTCACTGTCAGGTTCCTGTGATTAGAAGCATGAAAGAAGCCTATGGATGACATCAAGAAAAAAGGAATCACAAAGTCACCCACAGTGAAGTTTTGGGTTACAAGAGTAAACATTTTGATTTGGCAGCTTTATTTGTATCAGCATAAACTGCGAGGGGGAATATGGCTGTGGCAGTAGGCCGTTCCGGTGTGGCCAATAAGCTTTCCTGTGGGCTTTCCTCTAGGGCTTCCTGTTAGCGCCTCCTGCTAAGCTAACACCACTCCTCATTAACCCTCGTGTTAGCGCTACAGGCTAACCTCCAGGGTGCAGCGGAAGCTGCTCAAGCCGCCGGCCTGGCTCCCCACCACCTCATGTTGTAGCTCTGGAGAGACTTTCAACCTTAGTGACATGACTGATCACTCAGAGATCAGAGTCCTGAAATCCAAATTTCTTTTCTTTTTTTCAGTTCACAGATAATTTAGAGAGGCTTGTATGTTTGTACACTCACATAAATTATACCTCCCCTTTCTAATCAGGATTAAAATCTTGGCAGCCTCTCATTTGTTTTGTGTTTTTTGTTGTCTTTTTCTGTGGGTAATCTGTTGCCCCCTGGTAATAATCTGCCCTACAGTCACAGATAAAAAAATCACACAGGAGGGAGAGAAATGAGGCCAAAACTGAATATGAAAACAGCTGGACAGGCAGCCACATGTCGACCTTGGAAAGTGGGTCTGTATAAAGCATTACAAAACCCCTAGGAGACACTCAGCCAATACATAAAGGACACTGTCTGCTCATCTTCTCTCCTCCTCTTCCTCCTTCCTTCCTCTCCATCCCTCTCTCCAGACTACTCTCTTTTTATATTCCTCCTGAGGTTATTTTCTTCTTCTTCTACACGTCTGCTGTCTGTTTCTTCATTCACTCTTTTGGTCATGTTTTTTTTCTTTTTCTTTTCCTTTTTCTTTTCAAGTGAACCAACCTCGTTTTTTACTAAAACCCAGTGTTGACGCTAAAGGCTGAAAGTCCCATCAAATGTTGGTGAACAGGTGAATGCTGTAGGGGAAAATTCATACAGTTAGAAAGTTATTTTTGTAGACATATATTATTTAATGGACATATGTAAGTAAGTGAACTAATATTTCCTTAATATTTCGTATCCATTGTAGTGATACAACCAGCTATTTTTACACAGAAAAGTTCTGAATATTTAAAACGTTAAAATAATCTTGGTGTATGGATACGTCTTTAAGTCAAAGTTTATTACATCCCAAGTAGTAGTTTTGTCTCCTAAACCTAACCTGCCATTTCACAACGTTAACCACGTGGCATTGCACATTTCTGCACGCATGGTACTGACATGTAAATGGACTGAGGTTGGTACAGTTCAGTCACACGACAAGTTCAGAGACTTTGAATAAACAAGCAAACAGGGCTCTGTGCAGCAGGGGCGGGGCTTCAGGGCTCTGCGGACCGAGTCGAGCACGTCGTCCTCAGCAGGCCATTCCAGGCTGCAGTTTACATTAACTACAGTTCAATTGTGCTGCTCTATGCTGATATACTGTCGTTACAACCAAAATCTTCTTCAATCCTCTGGAGTCAATGAGCGCTTCATAAGAATCTATATTTGGCCCACGCTGAAACCGCGCAAACTGTCACACAGTCCACACAGCCACGGCCCCCCGACAACACTGCAAGCAGCAATACCAGGTTCCAAACAATAGGCCCGTACCCAACGGGCAAACACCCCGAAGGGGCACTGACGAGGACAAAGGAAAACCTTAAATATGAGAAGCTAGAACCTCCGAAAGTTTGGCCTTTTTGCTTGAAAAATTATAAAAACTATGAATAAATTGTCAAAATAGTCATCGTTTAATTGACTAATCCTTCCAGCTGTAGTGTAAAGTACTTTTACGTTAGTGGTTATTGTTCAGCAGGTCGAATCGATGTTCAGTAGTGGATAGTGATTGTCATTCAGAGAAAATGTTTTAGTTAATTTTGTCCTTGTTTTACTTGATTGAACAGGTATAAATGTTTACATTTTATAGTGTTAAAACACTAAATATTTCCTGGAATTGACTAATCCAACCAAAATACACATTTCCACCTGTAGCAGAAAAATGTTCATTATTCATTCAGAAAACAACTCGGCGGCGGTCAGCCAACTTTGAAGTCGACGGCATTCCTTTCTCAGGCGAGCCCTCAGACGCTAGCAGCCTGCTTGAGACACATTCTCATCCCCTTAGACAAACTTTAATTAACTTGTGTGTGCAAGTCTGAATCTCCCAGCTTAACCTTTGACACACTACCTTACCTGAGCACCGCCTCTACAAGTGCCCTCCACCCGCAGACAAAGGCTGCATAAAGACAAGATTAGCTGCTTGCCATTGTCTTCTCCGCTCGTCTTATTGGTAAGGTCGTCAGGGCTCCGAGCCCAAAAGGCCGTTCAGTGGGCCAGAATCAAGCACTTGAGCTTTTAAACTGGAGGCCAAGGGCCAGCTGGTAGTCCGCTTCTAGTTAGCAGTGGCTCAGAGATTTTGGACCTAACCTTGTAAAACCTCTCGTGGTGAATAGACGTGGAATTATCCTGGGCAAATCCCTAGGTTGGAGTTGAGAATTGTGACGGTGTCTGTGTGAGTGTGAGTGTGTGCGAGTGTTTGTGTGGGCTCTGTCTGGCTCCGCTGTGGCTGCCTGAGAGAGGTTTGGACACTTGGATAATTGCTTGGACCTGACGCCGACCATACACCCTTCTCCCCCTCACAAAACCATATCCGCTATATCAGCTTTGTGTGAGTTTTTGTGTGAGTTTTTTTGTTCGTCGGCCTATGTATAAATGTGTGAGTGTGTGTGTGTGTGTGTATGTGTGTGTGCGTGTTTTGTGGTCAGGCAAACTATAGAGAAGACTCATAAACCCTAGAAGGAAAGTCTCTGTGAGCTGCGTGCATGTGTTTCCAAACTACTCCTGACCTCACTTAGGATTCGCTCAGCTGACCACAGTTTTGAGGGAGTGTGTGTACGTGTGTGTACGTGTGTGTATGCGTGTAGGTGTGTGCGTGTGTCAGCGGGTGGAAGTGGCTTTTGGGGAGGCAGCTTTACAACTGACACTGACAAGTCGTTTGGCACTCAAAACCTTCCAGTCTCGCCACTGTCCTTGAAACTGGATCAACACGACAGGATATGTCTGCCTCTATGAGTGTGTGTGTGTGTGTGTGTGTGTCTGTGGGCGTGTGTGTCCCGTGTCTGTTTTTTCATGTCTCTTGTCTCACTTTTAAACCAGTATTTCACACTTCGGTCTCCTCTACGTCCTATTTTCTACCATTGTCTTACTCCCCAAATACACAAAAACTTGAATTATTCATCTGAGGTCAGTCTTTCCTCAGCATTTCCTCTACGATTACCGGACGCGGTAGCATATGCGGAGACTCTGTGTGTGTGTGTGTTTGTGTGTGTGTAACACCGACCCCATAAAACCAGGCCGGTCTTTTCCAAGCACTTACAGATAATCCCCACAATTAGCCATAAAGGCTGCAGAGCACTTTGATCATCACGGGGCAATGTGGAACTCCTCAAAGATATGCTCCTCTTCCATCGCTATCTGTCTCTCCTCCCAGTCGCACTTTAGCAAACTGATACTAGACACCGCATCTGTTAAGAGGAGGAGGCTCGAACATTGGAGCTCTCTTTCTTTTCTTTCTTTTTTTCCCTCCACTCTGTTTTTTGTAGTGGGATGAAACGTGGCCCTTTTAATGTCTGGCAGTTTGGGGTTTGTGATTACAGCATGTAAGGCAGTTTGTTTATGGGTTGAGTTACTGTTGAAAGGCAAAGGCCACACAGATATTCGGGAAGGCGGAGAGGAGGAGAAGGCAAAGAGATGAAAGAAAGAGAGGCTGAGAAAGAGGACAGGGATGTGATGGGGGCGATAGCAAGCGAAGCGTTTTAGGAACGGCAATAAAAGAGAGAAGTTTTTAACAGCAGAGCCACTTGGTTAAAGCCAACCTCGTCTCTTAAAATGAAGTTCTCGTACAACTAATTTCCATATTTTTTGTATGAATCCTGATGCTTCCTGGATTGTATTTTATCAATATAAAAAAAACAATGAGAAACATTAGGGTACAATACCAGGCAACACTATACCCACAATGACCCTTTGTGAACACCGATCATGTTGTTGAAAGTCCTGTGTTTGTTACAACCATTACCCACCTTAAGCGGTCTTAAATGAGTTGTTAAAATGTAAGACTGTGTTACTATGTTTCATGAAAAAAATGATCTTAATTTACTTTTCCATCGGCATAACCAGATGGTTTGTGTCCACGTACACAAAAAAAAGATTGTGATTGTGTTACTGTTTCATGATCCTGGGCTGCCTCCTCAGCACCCATCTTCTGTGGAGTACCACGAGACTCCACATTTTGCCCTATTTTATTTCCCTTATATATACTTCCCTTGGGGTTTATTTTCAGAAAAATGACATCTCCTCACAGTTTTATGCTGACACCCAGATGTACCTCCCTCTGGAATCTGGTTACCCATGCAGTGTTAAGCTGAAGCTAAATGCTGGGGAAGAAACTCTCTGTGTTTTAGTGTTTCCGTAGCCTAGATCTAACCACGGGTGGAAGACTCAATGTAAACCCCAGTCTCCATTGTGAAGGTTCGCTTTCCGCAAAAAAAACTTCCAGTTATCCCTCCTGGGTTGGTTAAAATGCTGCTTGTGAGCATGAGCCAGGCAGAAAAGCAGTAGTATATAAACATATTATGAGAGTTGGAGGAGCTTAGAAGCTAAAGATTGCATGTGGAAGAAGAAATCTGAGACATATTATGTTCGTAATGGTGGTAGAAATTGGAGTAAGTGTTACTCTGCCAGTCATACAGGATGTACCATTAACACATCTAAAAACCCACAGTGGCACAGAAACAAATACTTATGCCCACACACACACACACACACACACACACACACACACACACAAATACACTTGTTCACTGAAATGTGCAAACGTCACCACCTACTCAGACATATGCACCCACTTTTAGAAAAGCAACTGAACACACAAACATGGACCGTGCAGGCCCCCTTACCAGGGAATATGATGACTCAGTGATGACCCCCACAACGTCTCTCTCCTCGTTCACACTCGTCTTTTCTCAGCCCTCCTCCCTGGCCGTTCACATAACCCTCCCAGACTCCAGAGGGGAAAGAAAAGAGGGATGAGAGACGGTAGGAGGGAAGGGATGAGAAATTACATGGAGGGGGTACAATAGGGCAAACTGTGTGTATGTGTGAGTGTGCAGAAATAGCTCAGGGTAAACACAAGCTAGCATGGGAACTTAATTCCTAGCAGTGTGCCACTGTCAGAAAGCCCCGCCACCTCTCAACTGTACGTCCCCTCCTTCTCTCCTGCCCTCCTCCCAGTGTGCAGTGTTTATGGTACCAAAAGTGTTATTTTTTTTCAATTCTACCATGGTACTGGCAATGATATAAATATACCGGCTCTTCTCACTGACTTTTCATACTTACACCTACAAAAGGTAATCCACTGTCATTTGTATAAACCTACGTAATTGTGAACCAGGGGGGCTGCCTCTGAGGAAGTCAGGTGACGTAGTATAACTAGCGATTAAGACCGCAAACAGGACTATCACCCAGGAGGCCACTGTTTGTGTCCCTAGTAAAACCAAAACTTAACATGAACTTATTTTACCTTAATTTTGTTAGGTAACTTACATATTTACCTAACGCCACCTACGTACGTTATGAAACAAACAACACGTACCACAATCTAGTTTTGTTGCCTAAACTAAAGGTTCTGCACTGCATGGGGCTTGCGCATGCGCAGTGGTTGCTCGTGTTGACATTTGAAGGAGAACAAACCAAAAATGAGAATTAACTTTTTGTAAATATCATCCGAACACAATTGTAATTGTAATACATTGATAACCTTTATAAAATAGACCAAGGTACATTGATGGCAACTGTCATGAACAACAGTTTTTACTACCATGAATTTCACATTACTTAAACAATAACACAATTGATAATCTCAAGGTCCACTTACAAGGTTTTTCTTGAGCTTTCAGCTTTAGACAGTGTAGCTGTAAGATATATATATCTTCTATATCAAACACATTCTCACTCCCAACTTGTCATTATTGTTGTTGAGATTTTAGGTTTGCTTACACAACAAAACTGCCTGGTTAGTTTGAGGCAACACAACGCCTTAGGAAACAATCGTGGTACGGGTTAAAATGTGAAATTTGTTATGTAAAATAACTAAGTTTGTTATATAATTGGCGTTAGTTTTGTACATTAATTACGCAACAAAAGGAAGGTAAAATAAGTCACGTTGACTTGGTTTCACACAGGACACTGGGTGAAAGTCCTGTGTTTGTCTGTCTCACTGACACATATTTCTGTCAGCTTGCACAGCTCATTTGGTCCATGCTGCATTTAACTACACAGACCGTAGTAAACACGTATTATTATTATAAATGCAGTGCAGTATGAAGACTAATGCTGTTGTAGTTTATACGTAGTTTTTGGGGTTCTTGATTAGTTATAGCCAATATTACACATAGATTTGCTCTCTCAGACTATAGTGCTTGTATATGTGAACATGTATGCTTATTTGTGAGGTCCGACATGTGCACAGTGTCTCACATGCAACAGCATGTACTGTAATTTCAGGCAGGCCATCGTCTAGATGCAGTAATTACTGTACATCAGAAGACACAGAGGGTGACAGACAGAGACAGGGGACATGGATAGAGTACCACAGCCCTGGGAAAGGACCGATAAGGGAAGCAAGTGGCCGAACTTTGGGTCATTTGGCAAGGAGTGAGAGTCAGAGCTAGCTGGGCATAGCCTTGGGAAAAAGTGGGAATCCCCCGGAGGAAGGCAGCATTGACCCAACAGGGGGAGACTTATGGAGCCTGAGCAGGAGAGTAACGAGCGCTGCTGGGAACCGAGTCCCTAATGTCCTGCCAGGATGCTGCCTTCTCCCCTGACCCCCTCTGGACACACACACTCACACACACTGTAGCCCTCATCCTGCTTCAGGTCAGGAGCTTCTGGGCAGCTTCCCACCGATTAGGCTCCCTTGCTTCCCTCCCTCCATCAGAGAGCTAATAGCGGGGAGTGATAGGGATGGACGGATGTTAAAAATAGTCAGTGGCTGAACTCTGGCTGTCACTCTTCATCCCACATCTCTCCATCCTTCTTCCATCCATCCATCTTGATCTTTTGGAGAATACACACCAGGCCATAATACACACACTGTTTGTGTTTGATAGTTTGGTTCCATGCAAATTGTGAATGTTCTGTCAATAGATAGATGGCAAATGAAACAATCCAACGTAAAGTGTCTTAGTAAGCTATTAGTTTGGCCAACATCTGCAGCCCTACTCGTCAAACATTCTCATAGTGTGTGTATGTGGAACTCTACTGGAGGGTCGAACAGTGTGTTTCTAAAAGATATTCCCTCTTTTGGCATTTTGATGATGTTGACTTAGAACGCTGTCCAACACATTGCTATAAAATCTCCCATAGGTTTTCCATTGAGATCTGGTGACTGTGAAGGCCAGCATGGGATACCACGATACACAAGAACAAGTTCACTTTTTGTTTTAAAATGTACTCATATATTTCTGATCTGTTGCATATTGCATACATGCAACATATTTGGCATGTTGGCATGTTGGTATGCGTATACCAGTGTTGGCCTAGGGCTCGTGTTATACTGGAAAACAACTGGTACGTACAAAATGTTGTCCCACCGCCTCACAAATCAGGTGTTTCTTTAGTTGTTCTGTACAGCTACACTCGAAGGCGAAGTGAAAAGCTGGTCGTGTGTGTGGGGGGGACGTGATATTGTCTATTTGTTACATTTTCAGACAGTCAAAGTGTTGCACTTGGTTGTTCACATGGAAAGTGACAGAATGAAAAAGGCTTAGATGAGAGGTTCAAACCCTCACTTAAACAGCTTACCACTGTGTGAAAATGACAGAAATGATCAGATACAAAGTTCAATAACAAACTCGCCCCTCCCTCCTTAACACCACTTTATACCTTCGTGCAAGCCCTAACATCCAACCACCTCAGTGAAGCTGCTCAGATGCTCTGAGCAAAACTTCCCTGGATAAATAATAAATGTTAAGGTTTTAGGTAGAAAGCTTAAAAATATATACTGTATCAAGAAGCACACATCTTACCCTTATGGTACTTTTTTTTGGCTTTTATTTACATTTATTCTGCAGATTAAAATTGTATTTTATTCCTTTAATGTATTTGATGCAACACTTCCCACTTTCCCCACTGGGATCACAGCAGTTTCAGGCAGTCAAATCTTATCTAGTCTGTTTGCAACTGTGAATGGTACAGCCTGTAGTATCTGTGTTTACTGTCCTTGAGCCTGAACTGTGGATGAACCTGGTCAAATATGCTTTTATGATGTGGCCCATTTTCATTAAAATGGCTCCCCCCACCTCCTCTTGCAATTAAAAGGCAGTGGGAGACTGGTGGTACCACCTCATATACCAGACTAGACAGTACCTGGCCTGGGGGTTACCACAATGTTTACACACCCACACACTCACCACAAGGGCAGGGGTTCAAACAATATGACTTAGTCGGCTGATATGAATATGTTTGTATTGAAACCGTCCATGGACAATACTTGTAGGTAATATTCAACAGACTGTTGCACATTTTTGTGCAAAATGATTTCCTCTTTGAGACATTGGATTCATGTCACAGTTAGCTGATATCAGGTTGATTGTATTTGAAAGTGTGACTTAATCAACAGGAAATCTGACTGCTGTACATTGTGATTTTCTTTCAACTCCAACAATGGTTTGCAGACATACTGCAGTCCATGTGGATGCATGCAGTACTCATCCATGTGCACACCACGTACACTCGACAAACCCAACAATGGCACATTTCCAATGCGGACCATGTAGACTTCAGCATCAATAGTGGTACTGACAGCCTGCAGCACAACAACTGAAAAGTATTAAAAAGTGTGAAAAAGCAGCTGTTGATGATATCTGCATTTGTGGCCACACTGACATTTGGGAGAGTCTTTTTCTCATTCCTCTTGACTACTGGCCAAGTTTAAATGACGCAACGACACGTTGACATATATATCTACAATACAGTTTGATATATTTAAGCTAATATTAATAGTTCAACCACTATGTCCTTCAAATATATAGTAAAACATTTTTAATCAACTACAGTCCAGACTGGGACTACTACACAAGCTTGGCTTGGGTTATATATCGGGTATATACTGTGAGGTACCTAGAAAGTTGTACAAAGTTGACCTAAACTATATACTGGTATACCTAAATGAAAATGTTGGGCACACCAATGCAACCAATGTAAAAAGTTAGTCTCACGCACTGAGAAGTGATGCACCAAGAAGTCTTGAATGTAGAAGAGGAGCAGCTTGAAGTGCTTCTTTGGTAACATCTGTTCAGCCTGAATAACTGCTGCTACACAAGGAGAAGGCACAGTTTCTACATTCATGGCTGAACTCAACATGCCTGTTTTTGTCAGGTTTCTCAGAACTAATTAAAAAACATCACATATCTTAACAGTAGAGTCACCCAGAATCCATTAAAATCTTATCTTTGAAATGTTTTAGGAATGAACCCCCAATTTATTTTTGTTTTGCCTGCATTTCGTTTGCAACACCCCAAATGCAAAACCAAGATATGATTGTCTACTCATCCCAGAGGTCACATGTATGCTTGTAAAAGAAGTTTGCTAGTTAAACCAGTGCCAAACCCTTTGAAGAAGGTGAAAAGTACTCATTTCTCTATCAAACTGGATGTTCACAATCTTCTGCCACACTTTATGATCATGTGAGTTAGTTATCTCTGTAAAACACCAGCTGTAAATGTCAGGTTTTGGTGTCAGCAGTTTGGAATCATAGAGCGAGAGCTTTGATTGAAAGCGGTAAGTTCACAGCCTCCCTGACAGGCATTGTGTCAAATGAAGGGAATACATTCACTAAATAAAGCAGTGGCATGTGACACAGGTGGAAGATACCCTCTATCAAGAAATAACTCTTGAAAAAAATTGATGATCTCAACAATATCATATCTTGAAGTTTTTAAGTATCTTATGGTGGGTTCTCCTTTGCTATAATCAGGAAGGGACCCCCGGCATGTGTCCAAAATGGGTTACATGCCTAATGTCTATGGCCAGTATATAAACAAACTGTAAATGCTTGTGTACCGGATCACAAATCTAACATAAGCACACATGCGTACTATCTGATCTTACTCAGAGCCTGTGTAACACGGGATTAACCAGATTCCAGAAGAACATTGTTTGCAAAAACTGATAAGGAACTAGTTCACTATGCTTCATCGCAACATCTGACCACTGTAAGAGGAAGTTAAATTGACCTTGGGTCAGATTGTGGCTCCGCTTCAAAACATTAGCCACAACAGTTAATATGAGCCAGAATAAAGTAAGTCTGGATGTTATGATGAGCAGCTGTATCTCAATGTGTGTTGATGTTAAGGCAGATCAAAAGAAAAGCTTTTTCTGGGTCTTCTCTGTTTGGGTGTTGGATTGCTTCAAGAGCCCCCAGACCCCAGAAAGGTCCATTATGTGCTCACACCATGGCCTTGTGTAAAGGGTCTTGCCTTCAGCATGTGGGGCTTCCTGTCTCTGGGTGTGTGTGTTTAGGCAGGTCTGAGTAGATAATGGCCCTGGGAGGCCGAGCCGTGGTGGTGTAATGGAGACAGATAACCCAGCTTCACTGTAAACACCTGTCCATACACTGTGATTCATAGTATACACACATGTAGACACACACGCACACACATGAAGGTGTTGTAGTCTGCTAGCCTAATGCGTGTGAACATTGTGCCTCCGTTGTGTCTATCTTTTATCCTTTATTGCATAGCTTCAATTTGTTTTCTGTCCTGCCGAGGTTTTGGACTTTGGATATGACAACACGGTATAAACAATTTGAATTATTCTTTTCTACCAATCAAGGCACTCTAAATACTGATGACTGGGTTACACAATCCAATGACTTTATACTCAAGTACAGTAATACAAAACACGTGTATTGTTGTATTGTTGTTATTATTATTATTATTGTGCTTTTAAGTTTCAAACGATGATGCTCTATGTACCCCTCTAGCGTGACTTTTGCATGTGTCAGGGTGTTGATATACACTTGTTAAATGCATAGTGTTTTTTCAAAATAAATAAAAAAATAAAAATTGTTGAGGCAAAATAAGAAAAAAACAATTAGGTTTAGGAAAATAGCCATAGTTTATTTGACAAATCTACAATCACTCTCTAATCTTAGACGTGCCACAGTTGCCATGTGCAGATATTGTAGGAAGTGAAAAAATATTGGCATTGGTTTTAAAAAAGACAAAAAAGTCACTGGGGATTTGCAGAATCCTCCATTAGATTAGCTTTTGTTTTGCAGATTTTCTCACAGGGATTGATGAAATCTTTACTTATTAGACTAGTTTGTTGGTGTCAGTCGATTCTATTCTACTTCATTCTGACAGCATGCAGACAGACACTTAAATGTCTTTTGTGTCTGGATCTGGTGTTCATTTGGTTAAGCAACAGGCCCATGTGGTTTGGTTTCGTGCACTACTGTGCAACTGAGACGATCCTGCCTGGATATGGTCATGTGTCTATGCACATGGCTGTTTCCGCGTCAAGCGTGTGTGTGTATGTGCGTGCATGTGTGTGTGTGTGTGTGGACGCCAGGCTGTCTCCAGCGGAGAGGCCCAGTGTGTCAGTGTGGAGGTGGAAGGGGAGAGCAGGGCTAGCCTCCATAAATCAGGCCAGATTACAGAGGCAGAGAGGCCTGCAGCTCCCTTCCACTACCCAGCCTCCTCTGCTTTATGTCACCCGACACACACACCGTTAACACTGTATGGTTTGGTAGACACTGTACTCGGCCTTCAATGTCGAGTACAGTAGGCATTTTCTACTGCAATCGACAACGCGTTCGAGACTTGCTTAGCACAGCCCAACTTGATATCATGTTCACATATCTGTGCCACGGCGACAGAGTTGAGTTTGATTGAAGAACATCAGTGATAATTGTGGAGCTCCTTTCTTCAGCTTTCTGGATTCATTTTCAATTGTCATAAAGAGAGCAACTTACATATGAGATGTTCCTCCGCTGTCAATAGCCCACAGAGCTGGCTCAACGAAGACACAAGACATGTTTTGATTAAGGGCTGAAGCCACAATCACAGGCATTTACCAATATATATATATATATATATATATATATATATATATATATATATATATATATATATATACAGTATATATATGACCTTACTTTACCAGCTGTGATTGAAAGCAACATATTGCTGACAGCGACTCTGGGAAACATTGGCAATCCTTCAGAAACAAAATGTGTTGATAATCAAGAGATTGGGTACACAAGAAAAATAAATTACACATCATATCCAAAAATATAGTGAAATACAGTGAGCATAACATATTGTATTTGAGGGTTAGCAAACACAAAATAGAGCAACTCTGTGGTTTGGACTTGAATGGAATTTTACGGCCAATATGAATTGTACGCAGGCTACATTATACATGCACTAATAACAACCTGACTCGTTGAGCCATGTGGCTACAACATATGGTCCAGATTTTAAGATTCTATTCACCAGATTTGACCATAATAACTTATGATATTAGTGGTAAGAATTTGTTTGAAAAAATTGTTTAACAGAACTGGTCTTAAATTAGTTTTGCATTGATGGAAAATGTTGCATGTTTTAGTTTATGTGGCAGCCATAATTATATTTGCCATAGTTTTTCATTTTTTTACATTTGCCTTGAGATTGTCTGGAAATGTTACAATTAATATACTCTCTGGCTAATATATTCAAGTAAAAGCAAAATGGCCAATATTCTTTTTGATGGTTCTAGCTGTATCAGGCTACAACTAATTCCTCTAAGAAACAGCCTTAAAAGATCGAACAATGTCGCTACAACAGAGCCATGTGAGTTTGGTCCATGTCCACATAATGGCTCTTCACTTATTATTATGAAAGAATTAGTTGATGAAAGCCATTCATTGTGAACAGTGGAAAAAACTGAATGTCTCAAACCACACAGTCCGAACCAAGTTGCTACTCCCAAGGTCAAGAATATACTCAGACTAAACCTCACATATTCTATTTTATGGCTGACAGATGACAGTAGTAGTAGCTGACAGTATTTTAAAGCATTTCCAATAACTGTACATTTTATGACATTTTAATGATCATAAACTGACTTTTTGGTATATAACAGCCAGTTTATACTACTATATTTAAAGAATATATTACAAATACAATTACAATTACCTGTAAGAAAATGTAGTCAGTAACCTAATCACAATAAAAGTATCACTATATTAAAGTAAAATTACTTAATTAATTTCCGTTACTTGTGATTACTCAATACTGATTACCGAATATGCAAATAAAAACGTGAAAATAAATGACTTTATATAAAACTAAGTACTGATGTTAATATGTTTTTTAGGCTGCAGTGTTATTTTAAGCAGTATGTTTGCAACCAGGTAGTGCCTGTTACTGGTAAATGTTAGAGAAGAAGAAGTATTGTTGTTGTTCCTGCCGTAACAAGAAGTTCATCCAGAGGAAATGAGTAGGCTGCAAACAGCGTGATGCACATTTAAATGTGGGCTAATGACTTTGTCAAGTATTCTATTCACACTTCACACACATGTTAACTGCTGGAAGTCATAAACGCTACTGTACTGTGATGTTGGTCATCTTTTCTGCTATACATACTAAATAATTGTGAAAGTGCAAGGATTTTGTTCACTAACATTGGAAGCCATTTTGAGTCCTGAAGTGTTGTAATGTGTGCGTACACATGTATGGTAGTATATTGTTCTTTATTTTTAAATGCATTTTAAAATTACAATCCTGTTAGTAATTCCCATTTTTACTGAATGTATTGGCAATATGATTGTCTTTCTTTTCTGTAACGTAACGGAATACAGTTACTTATTTTGTTATTTGTTTTGTACTACACAAAGCTGTTCCATGTAATCAGTTACTCCCCAGTTGCCTGTACACTGTTATCAGTTAACTGTGGCTGTTGACCAAATGGTGATTTCTTTTTTTGGTATATGCATTATCTCAACAGCTATAGTGGTGTTCTCACACTACTTTTACTATTCCTGTAGTACTTGATGCTAACGTGCTACGATGCTAAGGCTACATGATGCTAAGGCTACATTCAATATGTCGAGCTCTTTTCAGAGTCCCAACGCTACCATGAAAACCTTTTCACAAGCACCTCATGCTAGCTCCTGACACCCAGAATAAGCAGTTTATTCATCATAGTTATCTGTATTCTACTACAGTAATTTGTCTTTGCCACTTTGCGGTCATGGCTGTATTTTAAGTTTTCCTAAATCAAGGCTCTCACAAGATCTTGGCTTTTGATCATTGGATATAGCTTTTAATATGTCCATTCTTCATCGCTGACACAGAGAGTGATTATTTGTTATGATTTCAGTAGCCCTATCGTTTGGGCAGCTCAGATCACCCATCTATTTAATGCCTCTCCTAAAGCTTCCAATGTAAAATAACGGTTTTAGTGTTTTTCTTTCCTATTTTTGGGCAAGGGAAGATGGCAATATGATGTTATGGCCGTCCAGCACTTTCTCCCTGTTCTCTCTCACCATAGTTTGGAAGTTAATTGTGTTTTGACAACTCTTTTCCATGGCTGGCCCAATTATAGCCTCCAGTTGGGCTGGTAATGATAGTTGTTAATGGAGTGAAAAATGGACGTGCATCTCTGACAGAAACCATAAGCAGATCCTTTGAAAGGAGAGGCGGGAGCCAAGGAAAGCACAGGCAGGAATGACCTCGCTGTGCTCCCGTCCTCTGAAGGCCTTTATATAGCATACATGGCTCCCAGCGTGTCCTCCAGGGCCTTTACTGTCCTATTATGTGTATATGTCGGCCATTTTGTCACTGTTAAACAGCACTTGGTAGCACCATCAGGGCTACTGTATGAGGCCATGGGAATGACTCCGAGCGACCTGTCACACACACTGACACACATTTCAAAATGCCGTCAAATTTCTCACGCTTTTCTTCTGGTCCCCTCCTCTTGCTTCTCCTCCTCCTCCACAACCTCTTTTCTCCCCCCTCACTTCTCTAGTTGCAGGGAAAGTATTGATCGGCCTCTTCCCAAAGTTATTTTTAATCAAAGATAAACAAGGACTCCACATTTCCTTGGGAGATGTGGGGTTGCCCAAAGTGTCTTGCTGTTTCTTACAGTTGTCTTTATGCTCAGGGGAGGTGCTGAATGCTGGGAGATGAAGCAAGCACGAGTGCTGCATTGCATTGGGTGTGGGGGGGGGGTCCGGCGGGTGTTTATAGAATAACACAAGTGCCACCAGTGAGTGGGAGACGTGGGAAGTCCGGCTTTAGTCTCAGTTGGTTGTAGCACATCCTATTATTATCCCCCGGACTGTGCGACAACGCTGACCAGAAGAGACCCTAAACACACACACACACACACACACACACACACAAACACACACACTCAGTCAGAGTTCTCCCCTCTCTCACACAGGCACAGGCCAAGCCATTTCCCAAGTCTTATTTCTTCTGTGCTTTATGGGAACACTTAAATTTAGCCCTGGCAGGGAGTGCAGGCATAATAATCAAAGCTCTTGTCACCAGGCTCCCAGTGCTAGGTGGTCTGGCTGCTCTATAGGGAAACTCTCACCCAGTAGAAGACATGTTTCCTTCTTTGCATGCTGGCATATTTGGGACATATAACTCTTTTTTCCTAATATCTTTATATGCCTTTGCAAGTTAGGATAATTGACACCTCTGAAACAGCCATAAAAGGCTTAACTAGTGCAGGGTTTGGATACTTTAGACTGGGGTCTAATGTCCCTATATTTGTAGAAATTGCATGTCTAGTTTGAAGATCGTCATTGGAAATAATAATTAAGATGAGAATTACTAGTATGAACTAAAACGAGTTTCAATCAGCTCTACCAGGATCTGGGTGGCTTTTCAGTTAAATATCAGCAATTTCTTAATTCTTGGTATCAGTTTCTTCAAAGACACAAGCTAAATGAATATGAAGACGATATGCTTTGTCTGCATAGTACTAACACCATCTACAAAACAAATAGCATGTAAGGGCAAAGTAGTGAGGACTCAGCATTCATTGAGTAGGGATAGCTATATTCTGATTCTGTTTCTGATATGATATTATATGATGATAGGAGTTATTTTTCCGTTTTCTTGCGTTCTCCTGTGAGGTTGAGGGAAATAGTGCAGTTTGGGTAGAAACTCAACCCAGTCCCGGGAAAAAATGTCAGCATTTGTTTTTGCAAACAAGGGTTGCGTTGAATGTCGATGTTTCTGAGCCAGAAATACGTTTTAATAATAAGTAAATTTGTTGGATAAGGTTTTTTGCACACAAAAAAATGCGGTAAAGATTATAAAAAGAGCTATTAGTGTTAAAATGATGATAACAATGTAATGTAACAATATAACATAACAGCGTAATTTGACAACATAAGCATAACAACATCACTTAGAAAGCAAGTCCACATTTACCTTTGGTTTCATGCCGTACACAAACAGTGGTCTCCTGGGTGCAGGGCAGTTTGTTTGACCCCTCCACCATCCGTCCCACCTGCCCTTAGTGGACTTTCTCGCTTGTCTTTTTAAAATAAACTTCCGTTTTCACATGAAACAACTTGGTGAGGTTTAGGCAACAAATCTGCTTATTTAGGTTTAGTCATGGTTTGGCTTACAATAACTGCGGAAGTAGCATTACTTAAGTACGGAAGTTACAAATATATCAACGTTGACTTCTCGTTTCACACGAGGCACGAGAGCCTCGTGTGAAAGACTGGTTTGGTTTGCTCTGTCTGTTGACAGGAATACCAACTTTTTGCCGCTTCCCTCTTCAATATCACGTGGTTGTAAAAGAAAAAGACATTTACCAATGACCATATACAGTATGTAAACATGGCCATAGAGCCAACATCTCGTCTAGGTTTCACATGGTTATATTTATAAAATATATTGCAGGGCTGTTATTGTATTCAGTTAGTGTACTGTATCTAATGTAAATAATAAACTAACCTACTGTATACATCTTTGTTTAACGATTGAATTCATTGATTTATCTAATCCAAGCAGAGTGACAGCTGACTGAAAGGCACAACTGACAACACCTTGAAAAGTCAAACTTCTACACTTATAAGCTTCTACTGTACCTCATACTCTCCCCTGGGTCCTCTGTGTCTACATGAGTTCTGTTATTCACAGCGTGAAAGCCCCCATGAGGTCAAAGGTGATGAGGTGCTAAGGGGGTCTTTGACACTTGACACACTCACAGTGGCTCCCCACAGAGTGAAACTGTCACCACCTGGAGTGGAGGACTAATTAGCCTATGATTTATGTAATACTCTCTTCTTGTGTCGGTGTAAGTGTGTTTGTATGCGTGTCCTACATGATGAAGATTTGTTTGACTAACTGTCCTCTAACCTGTCTGTTCTCTCTTTGTCTTTTCCATGTTGTCCATGTGGTGTCATCCAATGGCTCCTAACAGGTCAGTGGTTGTTTTTCTTCTTCCTCCCCTTGCACAGTACTCCATTTTTGCAGTCTTATAATAAATATATCACAATGCATCTTCTTACTGTAGTGCTGTCTCGGCTTCATAAGTTGAGTCACCTTAAAGGGACAGTTTCCCTAAAACACCAATTTCACCTAGTACAATCTCACCATGCAGATAGTTTTTTATTGATTTAATTTCCATCTCCAACACAATGGATTTTTTTTTGGTGCTCAAACTACTGAAAACAGTCTCTTGGTTGCTTCGGATAATCCAGTAACATTCTTGGTGACAGTTTTTACTTTTATTACTTTTATTTCACAACAGTTCCAAATGAAAATCAATGATGATGTCTGGTTAAAATCCCTATAAAATGGAGAGGTCAAGAAGTCGCCAATTAATTGTATCCTTACGACCTCTTGCTGTTCGGGTGTAAAAAAAAAAAAGCCTCAGCCAGTAGAGCTAAAACACATGATAGACACAATCACTACGGTCTAATAGTACGTACATTTGCTCTGAGGGGTCGAACAACACTGATGCTGAAAGCTAAAGAATCAGAAGACGGTGTGTAGACGGGATCAACACAACGTGAGGTTGAATTTTTTTTCAAACGTGGCAGTCTAGACAAAAAAAGGAATAATACGGACTTAGTGTGCAAAGACCTTCAGAACTTTGACAACGGTTTTAAAAAGAAGATACAAGCAACCATTTATTTGTCCCCCAGCACCTCTGCAGAACAGCTATAGCAGGTGTTTCCAGGTTGCTACTGAACAGGATTGTGTTTATTCTAGAGTGTGCACTATGTTGAAGGGACCTTTTTGAGATACTGTGTGTAGTAACTCCACTCAACTGATGCTCCTCAAGGTATACCTCCAATTTCATCCAAAGACCTTCTGATTCTAATTTTTACCATTTTAATTTCACATACATGAAATCATGTATATATCATGACTGTATACAAGAAGTGGACGTAGTTGTCATTGTGTGACAAACATATTGTTTAGTTGCAGCTTCTGTCCAAAATAATGGACTGCCAGTTAAACACCAAACATCAGAGTTTACAGCACAGAAAAACTGCTCGACTCACCAAGGCCATAGCCAGGATTTACAAAACACTCAGGTTGTGATATCCCCCAACCCTAAAATTGACTTCCCTACATGTTCCCCAAGGGGGCAAATTCAGAGAAAAGAATAAAGTGGACATGATCTCAGTGACCTAATAACTTCATTGAATAGCCATGGTCAAAATGAAGATAATAAGTTGTTGCTAGAGACATCTTTGGTCCACGCTGATGTTTAAATCATAGTAGTAAGTCACCGTATGTAAATCCCTGAGCGGGTGATGTCATTTCTGTATAACTTCCCACAATATGAGCAGGGTTGCGTGTTCTACCGGCCCATAGCTTTATTTCTCTATGTTTCACTGCCAGTATTTTGGTTTTTTTCACACTCCCAAGGTGAAGGGGAATGAATGATGGCCAACAGACTGCTTTCTTCATTCCTGCTCTTCTCCCTCTATTCGGTGAGAAAGTCAGGGAGGATGGAGGGAAGCTGGCTGCTCATCAATCCTTCCACAGGAAGAGAGAGAGAGAGAGAGAGAGAGAGAGAGAGAGAGAGAAAGAGCGATGGTGCTTTGAGGAAGTGAAGGTGTAGGAGGCTTGGTTTAGCCAAGGGGAGTCCCAGCAGGAATACTCACACACACATATATGCACAGAGGAAGAATAACACTAATATATCTGGCATGTCAACAACTGGCCTCTGTTTGCTCAGTGCTGACACCAGCACAGCCAAACTGCTACTGGAGTTTCTCATCACCCCCGTTTTGCCTTTTTTGTGTGTGTCAGTAGGTTCACAAATGGCTGCACAGTGTGTGTGTGTGTGTGTGTGTGTGTGTGTGTGTGTGTGTGTGTGTTGGCATGCATTTCAATCTGTATTTATTTTGTATGAGTGCACATGTTGGGGGTCCCCTGTAATGTATGTTTGTGTGTGTCTTCATGTTTGCTATCAGCCAGACTAACTCAGACAAACACTCCAACACACATTCTTCAGCCTCACTAGCAGCATTGTGCACACTAGAGATGGTAATATAGGTCGCTTGGTCCAACACTTTGGTTCAGACTAAAATATTTTGCTAACTTTTTGTATGGATTGCTATGAAATTGTGCATTTATTTATCGTCCTTTATGGTTCTCCAAGAATGAATCCAAATGAATTCATTGTAAGACTGGCTATAGTTTTTCGGCCTCTCAAATGACCAAATAAAGCGATTTGACAAAGCAAGCATCACTCTTTGATTGCGCTCTTTGCACCTCATAGATTCAGTATATATAGCCTTTGACGACAGGTTCCAAATAGACATTGCTTTGCTTTCAAGGGTCACAAGCTAAAAAAGAAGAAGTTTGAACCACTGCGTGTTTTTATCAGGATGAATTCACTTTGGTTGAACCCTTTTGGTGACTTTTCAGCTAGTCAAACATTTGAATCCATCTAATTCCAATAACAGTTCATGACTAAAAATGTTTAAAAAGAATGACGTTTTTAGCAATTAGCAAATATCAGATAGTGACGATGGTCAACATCACTTGTTAATCATCAGCGTGTTAACATTGTCATTTTGAGCATGTTCTGATAAGGTCAAATAGAACCTTATTAATCCCGATGGAAATTCTTGTGCCAGAGCAAAAACAATAGAATAAATATATAAACACATATAAATGATAGAATAACAATTATTATGTTTAAAGAAATAATACTGACACCATTGCAAAATAGAACACAATAGCATTAAGAGCAAGGTAAATAAATCAAGTCAAAGAATTCTACTGAAATAGAAAAAGTGAAATACAACAACAAAGTGTAAAGGAGGTGATACTAACAGCAGAGCCTCATGGAAACTAAAATAGAAACGTAATATAGAGTAGGATGTTGAGAGAGATATTGTCAATGATATTGAAAAGTGGTAGAAAGTTGTATTGCACAGAGATTAATAAAAAATTATATTGCACATGAAATTGAAATGTAAAAAAAATATTGTTGTACTTCATGCAGAAGGGGGAGGAGTTATACAGTTTGATGGCTTGAAAACCCATACCTTCCTCACAACCTTTAATTATTAAATATAAACCTTTATCCATCTTTCGGTTTGTTTTTTATTCATGAAGAACATTAAGAGCTGCTAGCATGGCTGTAGAGTGTAGTCATGTTTCTTTCTGTGTGTGAAGAGACATCACGTCTCCTCTTCCGTATCTTTTCCTGACTAAAAGGAGGACTTAGGGGGGGACGAAGGCAACTGGTGCCTGCGACTGCCCCAGCCGCTACAGATCCACACACATACAACTACAGATCCACAGAGTGCAGTTGTATGTGTGTAGTTATGGGAGTTAAGATTGACTTTTTGACTTTTTTGATGAGGTGGAGATGCCTGCTACATTTTTCTATCTGAGAAGTATCAAGTCTGGTATGTGTTGTATAGTGTGGCTCTAGTATTTGAATAGTTTGTGAACATACAGGACCTTTTCTCTTCTCGGGTTAATGTACAAGTGTAACGAATAGTTTAGTTTGTGGTCTTGCAAAGTCATCCTCCAAGGCCATGAAAGCGAGCGCCACTAAAAGTTATTGCCCTCAGAAAAAGAAATCACTTAGCCTCGTGTTTGATCTTCCTCATGAAATATACCGCCGGACGGCGTTTCATATAATCCCATACTGTTCGTAGCCGACAGTGGGCCTTAAGACAGCCGTAAATTACAAAATGGCCGACGTAAGCAGAGAAGTGAAAAAGGAAGAAAAGGGAGGGGAAGGATGGCAAAAACACACTTTGGTAACCGAGCATCGCTTCTGCTCCAGCTCCCCATGGGATCAAACAAGAGGGAGGATTTGGACAAGTAAATCATTTCCTTCAAGTGGTGAACTCTCAGGGCCGGCAGAATGACTCAGACGTGTGTGTGTGTGTGTGTGTGTGTGTGTGTGTGTGTGTGTGTGTGTGTGTTCATATCAAGTGGAGGCATCACAGCAACACTTTGCCTGAAAGCCTGGCTGCTTTTCTTTCACACTCTTCCTCAAACGCTGGAAAATGTTGGACTTTGAAGTCCTGATAAGGCAAATTCATCACATTCTGTCTGGCTGCAGTTTGTTCTGAAGCTGAATAAAACCATTGAGTCTGCTGACGTTTAATGTGAGGTACCACAAGTCGGAGGGGGAAGAATCCTTTCATCCATATCAGAAAAATTATATTTTGTTAGTTACACTTTTTCAGGCATTCGGCAAAATGCTTCTATTGGTTTACATTAATTGATTAGCTAATGTTGAAATGTGAATGTAAAAAAGTGTTGATGTTGTCAAGCTGAGCACATTCACCAGCTTCACACTCAAGACACGTTCAGTGCTTCAGCTTCTACTGACATGTCAGCTGCTTTAAGTGCTTCCACTTAAACTGTAAATCCCAAACAGTATTTCACATGCAAACAATTCAAATTTGATGTTTTTACTCATTCTCAGGCTTTGCACCTGACCTTTTCAGCGTAAACCAGCACACTTGAAATCTCTTCAGAAAACTTAGCCTTCGTTAGTTTACACGAAGTTCAAAAGTTTCTAAAAGAAAATGCTATTAAGTGGACCTTGAGTCAAGACATTTATTCAGTCAAAAAAGGTCAAGAATGAGGTGTCATGCTCAGACTTTTAATTATTTACAAGGCAACTCTCACAATATTGTAAAAATGTAAAGTTATATTTTTTAAATTTCCATATTATATTCCAAAAATGACCAATAATCAAAGAAAAATTCATGACTTAGCTGCACTTTTATTAGTATGCCCCATATTCAATGTTGTGCACAGCCTTTTGTTGCACGTCAAACATTCTGACAACCTAAAATTGACAAACCTCTAAAATGCCATTTCATCTGGAGTCCGGCTTTACAACACTGTCACACAAACATTGTTACCAAAGCCAAAGTGTTGATTTATGGGCACGCTTTAGGATTTTACAGAGAGCCCCCTCCCCTGTCTGCCATTCACTACGGCGAACATCACCGCCGGCCCCCATTCCCCTCTGAGTGAAAATGAAGCTTGTGACATTTATAGCCATGCTCTGATATTATTGTACCAGTGTACTCAACCCTCCTTTGAAAAATACCCTGTTTTTCTTTTACAGCTTCAGCACTCCTGCTGATCTCATGAAATTCCTCCGTATGAGAGTGTGCTTCAATGTGTCAGTGGTGGGAATGTTTTGTCTTTCCTGAGTTATCCTTCACTTATTGACTGCCAGACATAGTTGTGTTTAAAGTGAGTTTTCGTCCTCTGAGGTGTAATGCAATCTGACCCTGGTAAAGGGGCCTGACAGGGTTAAAGACACTAGTGTGTGTGTGGGTGTGTGTAAGTGTGTGTGTGCGTGAGCATGTAGGACTGTTGCTTGTCCTTGTGTGAGATTGAACACAATAATGTGTGTGTTAATTCAGGTTGCACTTGTGTGAGTCCACGCGTGTGTGCGTGTGTGTGTGTGTGTGTGTGTGTGTGTGTGTTGCATTGTGTTTTCTTGCTTACCTGCATGTGTGTATGTCTTTCTGGTTTGAAGATGTTGTGAGCGCTGGGGGAGAAGAAGCAGACCCTCGATCTGCTTTCTATCACGCTGAGCTGCCCAGACCCAACTTCACACACACACACACACACACACACACACACACACACACACACACACACACACACCTATTCATATACAGTGGTTAAACCAGCCAATAGCAAAACAGAAGCACTCCTCACAAGAAGGCCAAACATGACTAAACCTCACAGTGGTACACATGTAGAACACAAAAGCACAAACGGCACCTCCCTAAAAATAGATTTCATGTAATGTTGTTTTTATTAATCCATGATAATCCTTAAAATGTTCGTACAAATGAATGTGTGCTACTCTGTCACACGCTTAAATGCAGCCCATGAAAGCTTTTGCATTCACTGTTCTGTTCACACAGTAGCTGTGTCCCAATTCCATCCTACATACGGATGTTAGGTTTTGAGCATGTAGTGTGTTCCCATTGGACATGTGATCCGAACACTCAAACAGTCAGTGTGCAGACTAAATCCATGTGATGATTTCTGAGTATGACGTTGGTAGAAACTATTGTCCCACCGGCTCGAAATGTTGACAACGTATGTTTCCGCCAACCACAGGTTGAATGGAGACGTTTTTGCATTCAGTCAGAGCAAGTAGCGTAGTTATAGAGTGACCGTTAATGAAAGTTTTGTGACATAATAACGAGCATAACAAGCGAGAAGATCCGCTGAGGTTAGTTGGTAAGGTTGATGTGTGGGTCGAACAAACAGAGGACTTTCACAGGAGGCCGCTGTTTATGTCCCGCGTGAAAGCAAAAGTAAAAGCATACTTTACTTTACGTTTGTTGCGCTTGTTGCATGACGTTAGGAAAGAAAGTCATTCATTTATTGCGGTTACGTTGTTATGTTATGTTGTTACATTGTTATTTGAACACAAACCATCTTTTTTATGACCATAACCAAGTAGTGTTGTTGCCTAAACCTAACCACGTGGCACTGTGTGTTTCTGCAAGCGTGATACGAGGCTGATATGAAACGTATTTATTGAAGTCAAGAATCGTATCTTTGGATCAGAATCGTTAACATTAAACTTATCCTGCGGTTTGCAGAAATGTACACTGCCAACTGTTTTTGTGGCGACTGAAAATCATGATAGAAATGTTTTATCTATGTTGTAAACAAACAACAAACATAAATTCACCCCTTTTGCACTAGCTGACTGTTGTTGAGAAACACCTTCAGGGTACTGTGACAGCAAGTGGACGAGATGTATTACTCAGCTAAAGTGCCTACTATATAGGTAAGATTAGTTATAGTACGTAAAGGAAAAACAAGATTCATTTACATGCAAATGTTGTTTTGTGAAAGAAGTGTGAAAGAAGTAGGAACATTTACTGCATCATTTCCTTAAGGGTGGTCTCCATCTGGGTTCTTTTAAACGGAAAAACTCACTCAGCCGGTATCAAAAAGCAGAAACATGTAATTAATGTTAGCTAATCAATAATGTTGTGACTTTTGTGGACGCCAGCACTAGCTGAGTCCTCTGTGCTAATTAGCTGTGCTAATGGTAAATGGACTTGTACTTGTACAGCGCTGGTTTGGATATTGTAAGGCGGGGTTGAATATAATCCCCCGTGTTCTGCAAACTTAAAATCAATGTTTTTGTCAATTGAGTCTGATGGCTTTGAAGCTACAGAATGATATACAAACCTATATAAATAAGTAAATAATGGACCTGCTGGACATGATTATAGTCTTCATCACAGTGTAATAATTCTTCTCTCTCATTTATCTGTGGGCCAGGTACTTATTTCATCGCAACTGCTTTGGTGTGCAAAAGCTCATTAAATACATGTTTTTTTAACTTTAAAGTACCAAACAGGGCAACACTTCTTGAGAGGTGGACATTATGCTGACAGTCGTAAGTACGTCATAAAGAGTGACAGAACTGAAACTTTATGACAGTTGCCATTAACTCAATGAAGTCACATCTGATACAGAGTTGCTCTACACATTTCATGACAATTTGCATCAGTCGGGGGCACATAGCCTGTAATAAAGATGTCATGGCAGGCTTTATATACTACTCTTCATGCCGCTGACAGTATGTGTCGTAGTTAGACCAGCTATAGTACTAAAAAAGTTCTTAAATCTTAAGGCCATGATCACATAATAAGCAGTTTTCCACTTGTAGCACAGACCGTTCAAAGTATCTCAATGATCTATGCACTTGTGGTTGCCATACAACTGTTGGTTAAGCTTAAATAAAAGACATGTACAGTAATTATAGAGCAAATTAAAACCAACTCATATAGGCTAGAAAGGTCCTGTCTTACTTATGACCACGCCCTAATGAGTGATGTCGCAGCCAACACATTCTCCCTCCCAACTCGTCAAATACTGCCGTTTGGTCCGTGGCCCTTCACTTTCCGCTTGTTACATGCATAGTCTCTTTTCAAGATGAACTTCCAATGTAGGTTTACTTTGTTGTCAGGTTTACTTACTCAACAAAACTACTTGGTTAGGTTTTGGAAAAGATTTGGGTTAATGTAATGTAACTGGCATTGGTGAGGAAAAAAAGGTAAAATAAGTCAATGTTGACATAGTTTCACATGGTACACAAGCGTTCTCTTGGGTGAGAGCCCAGTGTTTTTTTGACCCATCCAATGTCCACTTCCACCCGCTACATGGTCTTTCTCGCTCGTTATACTGCGTCCCATACAGATGGTAAAAGGTGCCTCGTGCGTTGGTATCGGACGCTGGGCGCCACTGACCGTTGGTAATGAGAGCGCTGTGTTTTTCATCAGTTGTCAAAGATTAAGGTTTGAACGTTTTGACCTATATTAAGTAGTGCAGCAACATTTTGTTTCTATTTTTCATATAAAGTTTCTTACCCTCTGTAATTCAATTACCCTTTAAAATGTATGTCCACCAGGTGATATTTGTTTTACATCCTAAATCAGCAATAATGAAATACTAATACGAGTACTAATACATTCAACCCTGTTTTTATCTTATTTTGGGGATTTTGTTCTTGATATTTTTTATACCTTTATCGATGTTTTATGTTTGCACTCTTTATATTTGCACTTCTTGCAGTGCAACTGCTGCACAACATTTTCCCTGGGGATAAATTATGTTCTGTCTTATCTTAAAAAGACAAACATCTTTAAAGGGCAAGTGCTTTTATTTTGGCAACAATCTGAACACAGAACATTTTAAATCATAGAATATTATCATATCATTGTCTTAACTTCTCAAATTCCTCCACCTCTGTTGAGTATTGCCTTACACAAACCCTCGACAGCGATGGCCATATGTTCTGGTGGAGGCATGCTCACTCTATAGAAGGCAGATGAAAATGCGTGTTTGCATGTGTGTCTTCAGGAAATAGAGTCATCAAACGAGTGGAAGGCAGGGTGCTGAGAGCTGAGTACTGCCCTCTCTCACCAGAATGAGCCTCTGATGAGCGTGTGTGTCCCCTTGCCAATATTTCAGTATATGTGCTCACACTGGTTTGCAGATGAGGGCGTAAAATTGTTAGGCCCTTTTCACCTTGTGTGTCATAAGTCCCATTAATAGCACCCTGATCCACACAAGCTGCTTTGGCCTCACGCTGTCTCCCAAGAGGGTGCTGGCGCTGGCGGGGCCGTGAGGTATCATTTACTGTGTATGTTTGTTTTCATTTTAATTTGCCAATCGTTAGCTTGTAGCTTGTGTTTTGGAGAGGAAGGATATCCCCACATCTGTTTGGAACCACCTCTCCCCCTCATTCCCACCCTTAGTTGCCCCCAGCATACCCCTGCTACCCCGCTGAACTCATCAGCTCAGCACAGCCCAGCACTGCTCTGGGGCAGGAGTACATGGTCCCAGAGGAGGACCGGGCTCTGCTCATCCACCCAGCTTACGAGGGCAGGGATTGGGTTTAGGCGACAGGTGCCAGAGGGACCGGCCAGTCCCCTCGTAACAACACACACACACACTAACACACACAGAAATACATACATGCTGAATCTGGCCATGCCTTAATCCCCGGCCAGCTGTTGCAGTTGCTATCCCAATCAGTCTAAAGTGTCGAGCACTGGGGAAGCTTGTCGATGTCTGTGTGTGTGTGTGTGTCAGCGTGGAGGGAGGTGTGTGTACGTGGGTGGGGGTGGGGGGGTCAGGTAGCTGCCACGCATGCCAGTCATCCTAGCAGTCTGGAGCGCTTGGAACCAGACCCCTGTCCACCCGATGATGGCCCGGGCGCCCGGCCTGATAGATTTATAACACATGTTCCCCAGGCACTGTCAGCACACACACACACACACACACACACACACACACACACACACACACAAATAATTCACCCTCATTCATTATCTTCCCCCTGGCTCAGATAGGCCCAATCCTATCACAGTCCACCCCAAAGGCCAGAGGAGGTGAGATGAGGCAGACACTCCTCTGTCCTCACCCCCCCACCCTTGCGTTTGAGCCGGCCCATCCCTGTGTGACCCTATAGACACGGTCTAATCCATCAGGACCACGGGGCAGGGGTGTTTTGGTAAGGGTTATGGAGGGCGCTGTGTCTGCTGTCAGGGTGTATCGCTGACAGTTCATGGCTCATGTCATCGCTGGGGTTTCTCAACATCCAGCAGATTATTGCTAGATGGTACTGAGGTTATCCCCAAACACTCACACAGCCAAAAGCAAAATGTTATAAATACCCAGGCCTGTGTGATACATGCAGGCTAACATTGGTATTTGCTGGTGTAATCCTTAATATTGTCATCATAATTCCACCTTTGGTACTATTTATGGCCATAGCATTAATTGCTTCTCTTTATAGTGTGCATTGTAACAAACAGAGATGGTCACACAAGTCCAGTGTGACCATGTTGGACGGCACTGTTGACTGCCTTTTATAGTCTTTTATAAAAACATGACACTATAGATCCTCTGAACAGTTTCTTCGGCTGCACTGTAAACAGATACAGCGGTTACCAAATGTACAATGTAGGTTCCAGTTTGTCTATGAATAAATGCCGCAGCTTCTCAAGACAGAAGTAACGATCCTGTGACTCGCTCCCCAACTGCTGGGTGAAGTGAAGGGGGTCAGCCCCGAAGTGAGCATCAACTTCGGGCCCCGGAGGTAAAACTAAGTGTCCCCGGTGCCACGGCCTGGAAGCTGAAGCAGGAATGGCTAACAATTTATTTGTTGAGTTATCTAAATAAATTGAGAGTGGTAGAACCATAGTCAGTGTGCACTTTAGTTTGTGTGATTTGTTACAATGCTGTTACTGAATGGAAACAGTAAGATTCTCATATGTTTAGGATCCTAGCAGGCCTGATGTTCTGCAGTGCTTTTTTCAGATTTCATTTAAGTTAAGTCATGATGATGATATTACATGTTTACAAAGCTATGATATTCTACCATGATAGGATGTTTTTATAATTCAATAGTAAAGATATGCTATTCATATCAATTTATGCATCAATATGTTGACTGTATCCAATGTTCTGTTGGTCATACTGTAGAAGGATTGATTGCTTGTGTATAGTGAAAGTCATGATGCAGTTTACTTACAATTCTGTCTAATCAGTTCAATCGGCAGTGCAAGTGGACTTTTTGCTAAATTTAAAGAAATGTCCACAATGCTTTGAAATATTGCGTTCAACAGAATGGACTGACTGATGGAAAACCCAAATACATAATAAAAAAAGAATATATATATATATGTATATATATATATATTCATATATATACACTGAATCACAATAGCAAAATATGTCAAATAAAATCCTCTATTGTTCAGCCGTAGTGTGCATCATAGATAAAGGATACTAATGCGGAAAGAAAGGGGTCAATGGCAGGTCATTATGGCCCCAGGGACCCCTCGTTGGTTCATTTGGTCATGGCTGTAACCACAGGTCGCCATATCAACCAAAACTGAAATCTTTGGGTTCTCAGTTTTGTATAAAATATTTTATCCTTGTGTGCACAAAAAATACTGTTAAATCTTTTGGGGATTTTGTGGGCAACATTCAAATCAGTAAAACACTTTTTTGTTTCACAGGAAGGGATTAATTCTCCTTGTTTGGTTTGTTTGAAATAAACAGAAGTGTGTCGTTAGCATGAGCAATTATAGCCACCTCTGATTAACAAATAAATAAGATTCCTACCTGCAAACACACTCGATTATAAGAAAAAGAAATATATCTCAGTATCAGACACACTGTTTGACTGACAGGATATCTGTTTGACGTGCAGTCAAAACCCAGCCTGGTCTGCTGGATATTACATTCCCATTCAATAAAACTGCATTGTCAATTACATTTCTCCCGCATTATTAAAGGATGTTTTTGATGTATCACAACTATTTATCCAGTTATAGTCTGCTGAGCCATGGAGGTTTGGGTGGATGGGTGGGTCAACACAGGACTTTCACCCAGGTTTACTTATTTCAATTTACATCCACAACTTAGGTAATGTAACAAATGTACTCATTTAAAGCCAAACCAAGGTGTTAGACTAAACAGAAACCAGTATTGTGTCGTGGTTTTGTTAAGTTTTGTTTCAATTTAAAACAAGACCATAATCCGAGAGTAAATACGTTTCTCATTAAATATAATTGAGAATACAGTTTAGTTGTATGGGAACGTAATTTTGTAGGAGACAGAGTTGCAAAAACACCACAGCAATAAGCTGTTAACGGAACAGATGGAGACAAACATAAACTCCAAAGAGGAAGATGATAAACACAAAATTAAGGATCGAGCAGATTACCACAAGAAGCTGATAACCCACCCAAACTAATTTCATCAGCTGGGTACTCAGGGGAGACTTTAGTGTGATTTAAGTGTTGTTTTGGAGGCTTTCTCTGTGACAAGAAAACAGCCTTTTTCTCGTATGTGCACACCATGGCTGCAATAGTTTTCTAATGTGGGTGTCCATAAAGCAAATGCAAGTCTTATGATGACTAATTTCATGTCATACATCATCATAAGATGAAAAGCTTTGGCACTTGAAACAATTTACACAGACCGCATCCAAACCGAGTGACGTATTCCTTAAAAGTGCAGCTTGAAGGTGCAGACGTGGGTCGCTCAGGTTATGAAAGTGTAGAAAAAGTGAGCTGTTGGAGGTGAATCTATCAGATTTGTTTTGCTTCCCAGGAAAAGCCGACTGCCGATTGGATGGCCCTTTCTGTGTGGGTGTTAGTGAAAAGCAAATGCAAGTCTTATGAGGATGATTCACATAATATGATGATTTCATAATGTCATTAGTCTATTATGTGATCACAAGATGGAACTCTCAGCTTCATCACCAGTTCATATAGACCATTTCCACACACCATGCTGTGTATGAATGTGATATCTGTTAAAAGCCAAGTCAATAAGATGTGTTAATATGATCCACTCTGCAGTCACAGTCCATGCATTAGACCCTCCTCGCTCTGTCAATACCACAGCTGCTGATGCTCCCCTGATAGTGTTTGCTACAACAGAGCATAGTAAGCTCATATCAATACTGGGGAAAAAAGAGAAAAGAAACATACTCAAATGAAGTTGTTCAGATTTCACATTGACTTTTTTTCTGTATTTTAGCCATGGGAATGGTAGTGACTTAACTAGCCCCCCCAGAAGTAGAAGTAGATCTAGTATCAGTGCTTTTAGCCCATATGGCCAGTTTCCACATAATCAATGCAGTTTGACAATCACAAGCAATTAGCCAAATTAATATTTGGAAAGATGAGTACAATGTGTTTCTCCCAGGAGTTTATACTTGTTAGGGTGGAAAAGCCTCTGAAACAACATTACTACTATACAGTACAACAATGCTAGCTGTCACGAAGCAGTGAAACAGACGTTTCCACGACTTCTTCAGGAAGGTTCACCCAGGTTCTGTTGTTTTAGAAACTGACTAAAATGATTCCTGACATTATGTGTTGTTTGCACTGTTTCTGCAATTGCACATATTCAATAATTTACTATTACTATTAAATATTAAAAAGCGACACACTCTATCCATCCATCAACTTTGATATAACTTACAGTATAATAATGCAATATGACAATCTCAAAAGGGACAATCTGCACACTGGTCATTTGTTTCAAACATTTTCTGAGAATACTTAATATAATAATACATATAATATAATACATCCGTGCAAGCGGCTTTCGGTTTAGACTAGCTTTCTTGCTGCTTTCTTGCTAGTAGCTTAGCATGTTAACTAAATGGCTGCTTCCTTGCTGGTTTAATTGGAACATTTGCATATTTCTGCCTACGTAGTTTTTGTATGTGTACTGAATTATCAATTTAATTTACAGTTGTGTTCAATGTGGTCACTATGCGTCCCTGACTACGAGCCAGAGATGGTTTGGACGATCGGATCACAATCCGACCTCAAAGCGTTTTGGGTGTTACACCTGTTCCTCATGTGGTCAAGCACTATCCAAATGCAATCCGATTACCAAAATGCATTTTAATGCAAGGTGTAAAGGTTGTGTATGACGAGATATCGGCATGAATGGATCCTAGCAGGATGTGGCTTTGATAGATAGCTATTGGTGTCAATGCTTGATGGTGGTGATGAAGCTGTTGCTTGTGTTTTTTAGTCCAACACACTCTCTATGCAACACAAACTCTATAGTTTATAGAGCCCGCTGTGGTTATTGGACTGTACAGACAAGGTTCTGTGTGTGTGTGTGTGTGTGTGTGTGTGTGTGTGTGTGTGTGTGTGTGTGTGTGTGTGTGTGTGTGTGTGTGTGTGTGTGTGTGTGTGTGTGTTTGTGTGTGTGTGTGTGTGTATGTGCTGAATCGGAGAGCCCCTGAGTGCTCTTTGTGCTAATAAAACAGCAGCTCTGTGGGACACTGGACACCCTGGATCAAACTCCATCACATTACTGAAATATTACACTTCCCCGAGCCAAGGGCCTGCACCCAGTTGATGCGTCTGTATGTCAAAGGTGTGTGTGAGTACATACATTAATGTGTGTGTGTGTGTACGTCTTCATATGCACACATAGGTGTGTGATGATGCAGGCGTGCAGCCATGAATAGCCCTATGTGTGTTTACCCACGATGTTGTCAGTGGCTTGACAGTCCCTTCACAATACACTGTGTCTGCTCTCTAAGTGCTGGCGTTCTCATCGATCCCCGTCCTGTAGGGAGGATATCGGAATATGTGAAGGTGCTTGATGGTTCGCCCAGACACTGCTGAATGAAATGTTCATCCGCTGTCACAGTAAAGGAAGGGAAATTAAGACCATTATCATGGCAATTTTAATTTGATACTCCTTTATACCTTATGTGGATGAGTCTTAATCAAACCAACTGTGCCAGTTTTAAATAATATTTTTGTTACAAACATTTGAAGTCAAATCTAAAGCCAATAACAGAGATTATTCAGAGTACCCTTGAATCTGTTCTAAATAGTTTTAAGCAATAGATTCATATACTTTTCCTATGAAATATTATATTTGGTTTCCCACAGAAAATGCCTGAATAAATGATCAAATACAGAATGATAATCTAAATGCTTTCAAAGAGGGCAAACCTCACCCATGACTGCACACTCCTTTAATTTATCATTATAATAATAACGAAAATCTTAACAAATGTTCAGTCTGCATCAAAATAGACACACTGATCAATACTGATCAGACACTCCTGTGCCATAGTTTTATTTCAAGTTTAGTCATTTTAGAAAAAGTAGCAAAAATGTATCCAATGTTAAATAGCTTTTGAAACATGTGCAATAATAATTATGCAGACCTCACATACTTCAGACCATGCATTTATAAAAAGAAACATGCGTATGTATGGCTTTGTGTAAATCTGACAAAAAGCATGTGTATGCATACATGTATACACTTTTATACATCTCATTCTGGTTCTGGATCAGCGCTGTACTTAGTCCTCGGTTCATGATTCAGCTTTCCACCAAATGTCCTTAACATCTGGTAATAAGTCTTTAAGATATCATGTTAACCAATAAACAGGCAAAACATGGAAATGGGGCCGAAAACACAATTTTCCAATAACAAAGTCTCCACCTTTGATGCTAATTGGAAGAACACTAGGTTTAAAGGAGTCATTGCAATGATACCAAATCTAGCTTTATGTTGACCCAGTTGGCATTTGAGTGCACGAATGAAAATGCACAGAGGCGAGTATAAACAGCAGAGATATTCTTTATTTCATTAGTGGCAGCCAATAAAACCAGCAATTGATAACATACTTGGCATCACCTTCAACACACATAAAAAGTTTTTATTAAATTTTTTTACCACTATTCAAAACCTATAGTGGAGAAGAAAATATACCTGCACAAGCACGCTGAGCAGTTTCTAACGTGTAGCGATGTGTGGCTCTGAGTATTATCAGAGGGGAGGGAGTGGGAGAAGGGGAGTTTATGGGAAGCGCAGAGATTTAAGGCTCCTCTCCCAGCGCCCCATCTCAGGGTCAGGACCTCAATGCTTTGATCTCTCATTAGGGGGCAACCAAAACACATGAGCCACATCAACCGGTATCACCAACATAGACAGAGAGCATCTCGTCCTTAGAGCTTGAATGGACTGATGTCAGCATCATAATAGAGGGGGGCGGAAGGAGAAGAAACAATAGCAGCGGTCCAGAGAAGTAAAGAAATGTAGCAGAGAAAAGAGCCTGTCTGCTGATAAATGTAATGTATCATTTTATGATACAATTGGATATCAATGTAGGGCATATACAGTATGATTCATAGCAGACTCCATAGTCGCAAGATCATTTTATTTCTGGAGTCTATACCAGAAACAGCAGTAGAATTCTTGGGACTCACTGATTCAAATTACTAGAATTTGTTGCATTAAATTGGTCAGATATTAGATATTTACTGTAATATCAGCTAATAAAAGTGACAATGGTACAGCGTGTATTTGTCAAGTCTCTGTGCAGCAGAGAGCCAAAAACAAAGACGATCACTCCTTACCAGAAGGCGAGAGCGGCGAGCGGTTGTTTTCAATCATTAATGATCCAGATTTGTGTTTCAATCCCACCCAGCGCGGATGAGGTCGGGACTGTCCCGCCATCACAACACTCAGGACACAAACAAATTACACTTATCCTGTGACAGGTACTTAGCATAAAAATGGGATTAGATGGAGCTCTCGTTGAGAATCTCAATCTCACAGTGAAATCACAGCACATGGTGATTCCATTTGCAGATTTCAGTGTGTGAATAGGATTTAAAAGACTAATCAAAGTTTCAGACAAAACAACCATTAGTTAACAGTGTGCAAGTGAGAGCAAATATGGGAATTTCATAAAAACAAAATCCTTAGTTAATTTAGTATATTAGCAACATTGGTCAAACCAAGATTCTATGTAACAAATACATCTGTATCCTCACGCCCCTTTGAAACATACAGCGAGCAAACTCTAGGAAGCGTGACAAAGTGTCCTGATGTACAGCAAGTGATGTTGCTCTCCATGTAATAGAGATTGATATTAATTAAATGTAAAGTTCGACAACAGGTTGGAGGTGGAGCAGGATTGCCAAACTTCGCAAAGATAGAGGCAGGGCAAGTCTTTTTTGACAACAAGCGACATGTTGTTTAGCCTGTTCGCTGACGAATGGAGCAGTTAGGACATCTTCATTGGGAGAAACTGAAACAATGGGAAGTAAAATGTAGTTTAGAGCATCATCAGCATCAATATCAACTGCAGCTGGAGTTTGAGCTTTTACCTGAAGTCAGAACGTTTGCTGGGGAAAACAGGATATGATTACATTTAACTAAAACCAAGGTTTGATTGCTATGATGAAAGATTGTCGTCATGGTTACAAGAACCCAACATTGAGTGTTGGTAGGAGAGGGGATGAAACTGGGGTCTTTTGTCCTTGAGAGGCCATCCAAGTGCTCCCAGTCTGGTATCTTGCACCTTTTATATGTTGATCTAACTGTGACTTATAAAGTTAGGTAACGTAATACAAAGCAGCAAATAACTAATTGTTCTATATTTATTGTTTGACTCAACTTTATTCACAGTTTTGCCCACATGTTCTACTACCTAAACTCAAAAGCCAGAAAGTCTGATTGATTATGCAATGGGAAATGAAACGAGTGTTTTTGCATTGACGTTTAGGGACATTTTGGATTTTGGGTGGTGCCAGGGGAGGTTAGGAGGGTTAAGAATCTTAGCGGGCCAGCTAAAGCCTTTTGGAGCTGGTCCTTATTAATCTCTCCCACACCCCCACCAAGACATTAGCACCAGGTTTAGGCCGATTTACCTCGCCTGATAACGTCCCCGCCAGATATTTCAAATCACACACAAAACCATGTTTTCATCAAGAGTGACAGAAGCAGAGATTCAGATCAGGAGCTTCCATCTTTCTTTCCTCCTTCTGTTTTACTTCCTGTTTACTTTAGAAAAAATGTAATTATTGACAGGCAGCTGTTTTCCCTCCTTCCTTCCTTCTTTATATTCTCCTTTTGTCTTTGTGTTTCTCCTTCCTCTTTTTCATTTCGTCAACCGATCCATCCTCCTCTTTTCTTCCCTTTGCTGTTTGTATGAATGTACAACCTACCATCATCCTGTTTGTTTGTTTCTATCGATCAAACATCCTTCCCTTCTTCCTTCCCTTTCATTTGCTGCTTCCTTCCTTTATTCCTTCAATGAACACTCCTTCATTAGATCATTAACTGATTTCCCACTTTCTCCCTTAATTTGTATTCATGTGAAGCAGCTGCACTTGTCTGTCTTTCTATTATGCGTCTGTCAAAGGCGGAAAGACAAAAGAAAGAGAACTACATGAATGTTGACTTAGATGTAACTGACTGTGTAACCTGTCACACAATCACGCATATCAACACAACTACAACTAGTAACTACAAATACCTTTTACCTTTCCTCTCTGATTTGTACTCCCATTAGTTGTACCCACTTTCATATCACACCTTGGTTGAGTCCTGCAGGGTTATGTGGGCACATTGGGCAGCCAAGATAGGCAGAGAGAGAGAGAGAGAAACGAGGGAGAGATTTTAGCCTCCCTTTTACACTTCCGCCTGCCCCCCTCATCCCCTCCCACCCAGTGACACCCTATGTGTTGGAGGGGTGAGTTAAGACTCCCCTTGCCATCCTGGATTATCCTCCATATAAGAGCCTTAACGCTGGCCAGTACTACAGGACTACTGTCTGCATCCAGATCAGCACACACACACATACAAAATGCAATCATATGCTGACCTCAGCGGAAGGGGCAGGGCAAAAAGCAAGCAACAAGCAGCGGAGCGATAAGAAACAGAAATCATTTGAACAGAGTTTCAAACAGTATGCTCATTTCTTATGTTTTGATCAGGACCTGTTGAATCGTCGTATACGTATTTAGTCAAGATACCTGTAATAACATCAGGACATCTTTTGAGTTTTTTGGGATATGGACAAGCCAAGTAGTTTTTCTGTGCTCCCAAAGTTACCAAAGAATGTTTTAATATCTTATAGCAACTGCTTTAGTGGATGCTGATTTAAGCAAACTGCAGGAACACGCTTCAGTTGTGTTCAGAAAGGTTGATGCAGAAGAAACACGGAGTGAGAGATTGTATTGAGTTACAGAAGCTAGCGGAACAGAGGCTAGCTCAGACGTGACGTCATGACCATGACTCCCTGTTGTGTTATCCTTATTGGTGCTTCCTCTCAATACATTGATTAGCTGAACGACAGACAATAAATCAACAGCAATTTTAAGGAAAAGCATTTTTTCCCTTGCTCAATATAATTGTAAAGAGAATATCTTTGGGTTCTGAACAGTCACTGTGGGCTCTATAAAGTGCTGATGGCATTTTGCAGTGTTTTTCAGACGTTTTAGACTGAAAAGTTAATTGATTTATTTAAAAGAAATTACAGAAGAATATAATGAAAATATTGATTAGTAAATACAGCCGTGGAGCGTACCATTTCCAGGATAGAAAAGCCACTGAAACTGATTTTTTTAACTCTAAAAAACATTTGACCCTTCTATGTTTGTGTTCAAAGAAAAAAACGAATCATACTTTAAGATACGGGACTTTAATTCCTTGTCACAGTGTTGTGATGAAGGCCTCAGAATATGGAGTTTGTCATCAGCTTTGAGTGTTCTCACGACAGGCGACGGATAATCTGCTGCCAGAGAGGAAATGTACAACTTCATTTAGAAAAACATCTTGGTCAGTCCAGAGTCGCTGGGGAGGGCGTTGATTAATTCGGGCTCTCTCTCTCCCAGGGTGTGGATTTATGGTGTGTGTGTGTGTGTGTGTGTGTGTGTGTGTGTGTGTGTGTATGTGTGTGTGTGTGTGTTTGGGCGGAGAAGGCACAGATTAAAGGGGCGGGGTAGTTGCAGTGTTTTGGCCACAGCTCTATGGAGGCCGGACCTATAAAGTGCTGTGGCCGTGAAATGCATTTTATTGTCGCTTAATCCTCACACTGTGGCAGAGCCCCATTTCACACTGGATTGTGGGGGCCCGTGTGTGTGTGTGTGTGTGTGTGTGTGTGTGTGTGTGTGTGTTTGCGTGCTTACACTCCCCGGGGGCCGTGGCTAATTGGACAAATTTGCACAGCAGGGGTGGAGGCACATGCACGGCAGGAGATTTGATTTATTGGCGCTGGGGCTGGAGACACACACATACATAGACAAAGATGGCAAACATATACATTATTAACACTTATCGTCTATGTTTCTTGTGAAATAATATTATATGAATGGATTTTACCTTCAAGGACATTCACACTCGCGTTGGCAAGAATATCCTAATCTCACATTATAAAACAGTGTTTGAATGTAATTATGAAAAAAGAAACATGCTGAAGTGAATCTCATTTATATGTGAACTCACTTAACTGAGCGGACCATCTCCAGGAAAACATCAGAATCAGAACCGTTTATTGCTAAGGTATGTTACACATACAAGGAATTTGACATGACGGGTGGTGCATAACATTAAACAATCAACAATAATCAACACAATGCAAAACAACATGTTGGCTTTGTACGTTTCTGCAGACTACGGATACATTAAGTGTGTTCCTTTTGGCAAGTGACGTAGTATATCGAGCTACTGTTATCAAACACAGGACCTTCACCCAGGAGACCTCTGTTTGTGAACCATTTAAAACAAAAAGTTAGTGTTGACTTTATTCTTGATACGTAACGTTGTGTAAGAAAGTCTGCTCAGGGGGGTTCATATATATTTACGGAGGTAATGTTTTTACGGTTGTTACGTTATGCTTCATCATCATTCATTTTTACACAAACCCTGATGTTAACTAACAGTATAGGAGGCTATTCAAAGAATCTGAACTGGACAAATGTAGATAAATGGAAGTTGCAAGATAGATCTAGAGCCAAATATCAGATATTGACCAATATTAACAGCTCTTTTCCTGTGTTTACTAGTAGCAGTGTTCAGGATTTCAGGAAAGAGCTGCTTGTCCCACCTGACCACAAAGGCCCCTGAAAACATTTTAGTCTTCTTCCAAGTGACCTTTTGCGCAGTTTATTTGTGGAATAAAGGTCGGCCAACCACCAGATTCTGTAATAGAGACTTTCCCCACATAGTTATTCAATATCATTTAGCAACCATGCTATGCATTCCAGGAGGCCGCTGTTCGTTCCCCATGTGAAATAAGAAGTCAACGTTGATTTTGTATTTTGTTGTTTTTGTCACATAACTTGCTTACTTACTTCTGTGGTTACGTTAGCCCAAACAATGATCTATTCCTAAACCTTACTAAGAGGTGTTGTTGCCTAAACCTAACTGAGATTCCTGTGAAGACAGAGGTTTACTTTAAAAAGACCATATGCAAGTAACAAGTGGAAATTGTCACGTGTTGCAGGCTTTCATAGGAAAACGAATGACAAATAAGGAGTAACTTTTCGTAGGATATAATACGAACGAACTGTTGTATGAGGATACGTTGAAAAATACATACACACGTACAAGCAAGCACACTGTAGGCTACGAATACATTGTATTCATTTAAGACAATGCTTGAGTGAAAAGTAAGGTATTTAGTTGGGATTTAAAAGTTAGTCCAAGATCAGCAGACAGACGGCTTCATTCAGTGCGTAAATACTGAGAACCATCTCACCGGACTTAGAAAGTGCTCTGGGCACATGGAGGAGAGTTCCACCTTGTGACCCAGATATCTGCCGGGGCTATAAACTGACAGCATGTCTGTATGTAAACCAAAAGGAGGATTCTGAATCGTTTTCTGAAAGCAGCAGCTAACCAATGAAGGTTTCTGAGGACTTTGGAGGAGATGGTAAAATTCTGCAGGGAAATTGATGTCTTGAATTTTCTTGGCTTTTTTAGCCAAAGAATTTTACAATTTGAAGATAGCAAGGTGACAAAAGTTCCATTGTCAACTATTCGCTGTTGTTCATAATTGCAGTTGGTAATCATGAGTTTTTGTCTATACAATAGAATGCATTCAGTAGGAACCATTTTATCCCTTCTGCTGGATCAGTCGGAAAGAAGACTCGCCCCATCATGCTACACAATCAGCCCAGTGCGGTCAACTGGAGTGTATTCCTGTGTTTTGGACTGGTGTGAGCTGCCTTGTTGACTGGTTTTTCTCTGCTCTCTCATTACACTGCTTTGATGCTTCCACTGACACTTTGGTCAGAGTTTCCAACACCACAGCCATGTTGTTTAAGGACATAGCTCCGTGCATGTATTTGTGTGTGTGTGTGCACGCCATAGTATGTTGGGACGGTGAACCAAACAACGGAGTGGCCACACCAGCATCTGGGCCCCGGCCTTTAGAGTCATGGTGTCAGGGCGGTAAACACACACACGCACACACACTACAGAAAATCAGTGTCACATTTAGCTTGGCTCTCTCCCAGTCCTTCCCTGTCATTTACTGTATTAGCTGTGGTCTTGGTGCTGAAATGGCCCATTATGTGGGCTGTGTGAGTGTGTGTGAGAATGTGTATGCGTGTGTCTGTTTGCATGTATGAATGTGACTGATTATACTGTATATGTGTGTTAGCGTGTTTGTCTGCGTGAGTGAGTCAGAGCTTCATGTGTGTGTATGTCTAAGTGTGTGTGTGACGCTGTTGTTGTTTGTCTCCCCACACCACCACAGTGCTGGAACGGTACTGGCCACACACCCTTTGATGTGTGTGCGTGTGTGTGTGTGTGTGTGAGTGTGTCTTGATGTTGTGGCCACAGTGGATGACAAGACGTCCTGCTCTTTCTCAGCAGGATCCTTCCTGCAGCTGCCTGCACACACACATATACACACACACACACACACACACACACACACACACACACACACACACACACACACACACACACACACACACACACACACACACAGGGTCCATCTGCACATGGTTACCTCACCCTGCTGTCCTTTTTCATCTTCTTGTTTCTCTCCATACTCTCTTTCTGTCCAGCACTTTCTATGAAGAAGTCACATCACTCCTGATGATCTCTTTCTGACACTAAAAGTGTCATCTAAGTCGTTTTTGGAGAGCATATGTCTGTAGGTTTACAGCCATAAACCTACAGACCATAGGGACCATTTTGTATAAATATACAGTATATGAAATATACTTCATATCCACTGTTTTCCCCACAAATAGTGTATTTGTCAGGGTGGGAAAGCCCTCTGAAACATTTCGACCACCGTGAGACACAAAAAACCATGAAACCCAGACTAGTGACTAATGAGTGCATTGAAACCCAGACTAAATGAAATGTGTCTGCGTTCACAGCTCTTTGAGGCCGGGTGACCCCACAGCACCTACAGTGTTCGGTAGGAAGGAGAAAGAGGGAAGCACGTGTGCGTTTTTGGTGGTAGCAGAGACTAGAGGTCTCTAGGGTTTTAACTCATATTTGTGTCCCAGTTTTGTGACTTTTGATGTGGATCTGGGCTTGTCCCGATTTACTTTTACACCTTGTCCTTTCAGTCAGGAGTAACAGTTACCAATATTGAGTATAACACAGCATACTTAGAAAACCTGAGTGAGTAATAATAGTAATAACTATAGTAAACAGAGTGTCCGCCTCTTCTCCGGCCTCCGGAGTCCTGCGCTCTGTCCTGCAGTCTGCCCGTCAAGTGAAGCTTGATCTGGGATGCCAGAATATGTGAGCACAACAGTCTCCAATCTGTTGCTGGTTTAGGCTTATTTCATCCATTTTATTTTCCTGCAACAGGACATTAGCCAGGAGCAGGCTGGGTAGTGGAGTAGCCGTAGGTCCAAGCTGATTTAGCTTAGCGCCCATCTCGGCTCTCTCCTCCCTGTCTTACTGGGATGGCCACTTCGGTGGCGTTTAGTCCGGCTGGCCTTGCTGGGTGGTCGGAAGACGCTGTGGGCGGTGATCGTCTTAAAGTTTGCTCCACTTTATCCAAATGCCATGCTTCCTTCTCCAATGTTGATTAGTGTAGCCTATCTCTGCCATATGCCATACGTGCTCCAAAAATAGATACGAAAAAATTCAATGTTGCGATGTTCATGAGGCATATCGTCCGCCTCATCTACACATATACACATGGTTACCTTTACTCATAATCTCATTTCAGTAATCAATTCCTTTTTTCACAGAGGAACAACGAACTGTGGTGTGGATCACGATGTGTAATCATTTAAAGTACTCCACTTTGTATCCGTCATGTCACATGTGGGCAATGCTGACCAGAACAGATCTGATTTCATTTTTATTATTTTTATTAACATATAATGCAGTCTAGCACTGGTAGAAATGAAGCATGTGATTATAAATAGCAAACACACACACACACACACACACAGTATGTTTCCCCTCTATTTAGTGTCTATGAAGGGAAGGGGAGGATCATGAATCTGCATGCTGCTGGTGTTTCACAGCTCTGTCACAGCCACTGGCTTTCACTCTGATGCTGCCAATGATAGCATTTGTGTGTGTCTGTTTTCGTGTTTGTGTGTGCATGTGTGTGTGTGTGCTTCAGTCTCAGGAGAGGCACAGCTCGTTGGTTTTCTCAATGGAGGCTGTCTCCTGCACTTGGCAGCCGTGTGTGTGTGTGTGTGTGTGTGTGTGTATACGGACTGTGAAAACAACCTGTTGGTGGGTTGCATTATATCTTGGCTTTCAAGTGTATGCAGTTTCCTATCAGCTCAATCTATCTAGTTTCCTTTTCCAGATCGCTACACATGCACATGAACAAACATACTTACTTGTGTGTGTGTGTGTGTGTGTGTGTGTGTGTGTGTGTGTGTGTGTGTGTGTGTGTGTGTGTGTGTGTGTGTGTGTGTGTGTGTGTGCCTGCTGCCCTTCCAGGATTTATTGTTGTTCTGTGGCCCAAAGTAAATGGATGACGTATCCGTCTTGTTTTCTCTCCTTCTATTGTCTGAGGATCATCTGGAAGTGTTTTAGTCGCCGATGGCTCCTCAGTGCGGGACGCTCTGAATCATTCAGAGACTCCCCATAACAATATTTCCATTGTTTATTTGTTTGCATCTCTGTGTTTTCCCCCAGTCTGGTTGGAGAAAAAGAAAAGAAAGGGTAATTGAGAGAAGCAGAGGATAAGTTTGCACAAGAATAGAATTGTTGGAAAACTCTCCTGGTCAGGAGAGTTCCACTGGTCCACTGGAATATCATGGATTGGGCTAACATCTATGAAATTGTTTTAATGTTTAAAAGTATCAGTACATTTGAAATACAAATGTAAAAAATCTAACTGATTTTAAAATGACTGTTGCATCACAATAACTTTGTAAAGCTTCTGAGCCAGAGCCCTAATTCTTCAGATAGCATGATCTTCAGTGTCCTGGACACACAACAGCTTTTGAGTGTGTTGGGAGCAAATCAGTTCGAACCATTTGTTTCTTCTTCTATTTTGTTAAATGGTTATTTTTCAGAAAAAATCTATAATAATGGAAACGATGAGCTTTATTCAGTTCAGATAGACACTTAACAGAAATGTGCAGTATATATTAAATAATGTATTATGCATCTTGTTTTATATATGTGTACAAGTATCAACTGCACGTACATTGATAACACACATCTCTGAATATGTGTGTCTGTGTGTTGGCAGTGGAGGTGAACTAGCAGCTCACTTTAGCATGTGATTATGCACACCGTACTGCTCAAGGCGTAGGAAAGAGAGAGAGAGAGAGAGTGTGTGTGTGTGTGCGTGTGCTTGTGCTAGGTTATTAGGACATTCTGTATGTGTTCGGGTTCACATGAGTTTGTCTTCCTGCTGTGTGTGCACATTTGTAAGAGTGTAAGTGTAGGTGGGTATTTTACTGTATGTGAATCCATTCTTCTGTGAATGTGTGACTGTGTGCATGGGTCTGCTCATCCCAGCCCGTGAATCACTGTGTGTGTGTGTGTGTGTGTGTGTGTGTGTGTGTGTGTGTGTGTGTGTGTGTGTGTGTGTGTGTGTGTGTGTGTGTGTGTGTGTGTGTGTGTGTGTGTGTGTGTGTGTGTGTGTGTGTTTTGTTGGCTGTGGCCAGCAGAGATCGATGGTCTGTAAAGTGGATTCCTTATTGGCCTGTTTGCTTTGGCAGCTCTTGAAAGAAGCCCACTGATTACACTCCCAGATGTGTCATACACACACACATACAAACACACACACACACCACTGTTCACTTCTGCTTGCTTTCATGTCTGTCTATGTGTATGTTGAGAAGGAAGAGGGGGAGCATACATACTTACCATCCTTTAACCTTTTGTGCTTTGGAAGGTTACATCTTCACAAGGACAAACTCTCTCTCTGTCTCTCTCTCACACACACACACACACACAGTGACACAAATAAAAGCTTTGATACATCATACTGGTAAATATTGTGACAATCTTTGGTTCATCTTAGGGTGTTTCGGTGTTTTTGTGTGGGTGACAATCTGAGACTCTCTCTCTCTCTCTCTCTCTCTCTCTCTGTCTCTCCCTGTCTCTCTCTCTGTCTCTCTCTCTGTCTCTCTCTCTCTCTCTCTGTCTCTATGTCTCTCCCTGTCTCTCTCTCTGTCTCTCTCTGTCTCTCTCTGTCTCTCTCTGTCTCAAACTGCCCACTTAGGAAGCAACACTGACAATCAATTTCACATGCTGTTGTGCAAATGGAATAGACAACAGGTGGAAATTATAGGCAATTAGCAAGACAGACACCCCCAATAAAGGAGTGGTTCTGCAGGTGGTGACCACAGACCACTTCTCAGTTCCTATGCTTTCTGGCTGAAGTTTTGATCACTTTTGAATGCTGGCGGTGCTTTCACTCTAGTGGTAGCATGAGACGGAGTCTACAACCCACACAAGTGGCTCAGGTAGTGCAGCTCATCCAGGATGGCACATCAATGCGAGCTGTGGCAAGAAGGTTTGCGGTGTCTGTCAGCGTAGTGTCCAGAGCATGGAGGCGCTACCAGGAGACAGGCCAGTACATCAGGAGACGTGGAGGAGGCCGTAGGAGGGCAACAACCCAGCAGCAGGACCGCTACCTCCACCTTTGTGCAAGGAGGAACAGCAGGAGCACTGCCAGAGCCCTGCAAAATGACCTCCAGCAGGCCACACATGTGCATGTGTCTGCTCAAACGGTCAGAAACAGACTTCATGAGGGTGGTATGAGGGCCCGACGTCCACAGGTTGTGCTTACAGCCCAACACCGGGCAGGACGTTTGGCATTTGCCAGAGAACACCAAGATTGGCAACTTCGCCACTGGCGCCCTGTGCTCTTCACAGATGAAAGCAGGTTCACATTGAGCACATGTGACAGACGTGACAGAGTCTGGAGACGCCGTGGAGAACGTTCTGCTGCCTGCAACATCCTCCAGCATGACCGGTTTGGCGGTGGGTCAGTAATGGTGTGGGGTGGCATTTCTTTGGAGGGCCGCACAGCCCTCCATGTGCTCGCCAGAGGTAGCCTGACTGCCATTAGGTACCGAGATGAGATCCTCAGACCCCTTGTGAGACCATATGCCGGTGCGGTTGGCCCTGGGTTCCTCCTAATGCAAGACAATGCTAGACCTCATGTGGCTAGAGTGTGTCAGCAGTTCCTGCAAGACGAAGGCATTGATGCTATGGACTGGCCCGCCCGATCCCCAGACCTGAATCCAATTGAGCACATCTGGGACATCATGTCTCGCTCCATCCACCAACGCCACGTTGCACCACAGACTGTCCAGGAGTTGGCGGATGCTTTAGTCCAGGTCTGGGAGGAGATCCCTCAGGAGACCATCCGCCACCTCATCAGGAGCATGCCCAGGCGTTGTAGGGAGGTCATACAGGCACGTGGAGGCCACACACACTACTGAGCCTCATTTGGACTTGTTTTAAGGACATTACATCAAAGTTGGATCAGCCTGTAGTGTGTTTTTCCACTTCAATTTTGAGTGTGACTCCAAATCCAGACCTCCATGGGTTAATACATTTCATTTTCATTGATCATTTTTGTGTGATTTTGTTGTCAGCACATTCAACTATGTAAAGAACAAAGTATTTAATAAGACTATTTCATTCATTCAGATCTAGGATGTGTTGCTTAAGTGTTCCCTTTATTTTTTTTGAGCAGTGTATATCATTACCATTCCATAAGGTTCTCATGTGTAAATCGGAGGAACCTGAGATACGACTTACTATGTGTACTGTCGGTGCAGCCTGAAGTAGCGAGTTAATTAGCGAATGGGAAACGATTGCTTATGTGATACAAAGTATCAGTAAGTTCCGAGGGGCAGTGTAACTTATTTTCTTGCAGCTTGTGTGTTGCAGTCGCCTTGGTGTTCAGAGGATGAAGCACTGAAGAGATAAGGGTGTTGAAAATAAGATATTCCGATTTTTTGCAGCCAGTGAATACATTTTTGACGGTAAATAGGCAGTTTAGAGTATTCATCCAGACTCATGAAAATGGCTTTAAATTCTTGGTGTATCTTTGGAAGAAATATTGTCATGAAATATTCCTCTGAGAAAGATGATATTTGTGACCTTAAATGTATAATTTAGTTTCCACCTTAAATTATGTCATTTCATTTCAGCTTTTCTGTGTGTCAGAGGGGGGGGGGGGGGGCTATGGAGGTCACAGAGTGGCTGTGACAGGATCTATGTGGTTAATGTTGTTAGCATGGAGTCCCTGCGTACCGACGGCATGTCATGTCAATACCAATGTAAAGCTGCTAGACAGCTATGGTAAATGACAAGATAGACAGGGAGAAAAAGGCTTTGGTGTGTGTGCTTAGGAGAGTGAGGGTGTGTGTATTTAGTGATTTCTAAGCGTGTGTGTGTGTGTGTGTGTGTGTGTGTGTGTGTGTGTGTGTGTGTGTGTGTGTGTGTGTGTGTGTGTGTGTGTGTGTGTGTGTGTGTGTGTGTGTGTGTGTGTGTGGCCCAATAAAAACCCTGCTCATGACATTTTTACTGCAGGTAAGTGGAGGGTGAATTTATGGTGCTTGTTTAGAGGTCTGAGGAGGCTTGGCTGGCCACGAGTCGGACACACACACACACACACACACACACGCATACACACTTATCCACACACATTTTTTTTCCAAGTTGATTTTTCCAGCTCTAGTCCAATTCATATTCATGCAGTCTGACAAGTTCTTACACAGAGCTGAAACCACATCTCCTACCGGTGGACTCCATTTCTGCTACTCAGTGTCTAAGCCAGTCCACAGATTCAGGCCGATGACTCACAAGCCACACAACAGACTGTGCTTGTAGAGCCAAGCAACTTGTAAACAATATGGTGACACTTTGCGTCAAAATGTTCTCAGACATTAAGCAAGAAGTTTGATTGTGCAGCGATGAAACAACAGAAGAAGGACACAGAGATGTTTGAACAGACAGAAGATGAGCGAGGCCCGGCCTGCGACGCACAGAGCAGACAAATGGCACAAACAAGGAAATGAGAGGAAAGAGGAGAGGGGGCCATTCCCAGGTGACTGCTTGGCTTCCAATACAATTCTCCCCGAACTTGACGAGGAAATGAAATGGCCTCTCCCCTACCATACAACACGATTAATTCCCTGTAAGACGCTTGCTTTTAGACCCAAGAGAGAGACACAATAATGGAGGATTTATTTGCTTCGAATCAAGAGGCTAGTGGAGTAGGGATGGAGTCATAAAGCTTTTCTCTCCACCTTAGCTGGCTGTTTGTTTCTCTCTCTCGCTCTCTCTCTCTCTCTCGCTCTCTCTCAATTCAATTCAATTTGCTTTATTGGCATGAAAGTTTAGAAACAATATTGCCAAAGCATCAAAATAATTAAACATACAATAACATTAATACACAATAACATTAATATAACATCTAGATTGATTATTAATTATATATATATATATGTACAGTGTGTACTTGGTGAGGATCTGTCTCTGCTTTCTATCTCTGACAGTAGAGAGATATTCTGCCAATTCATAATTTCTTTCTAGGGCCAGATAACATTCTAATCTACTTTGGCTTTTACTTTCTTCTTTCCAGTGTTCCAGTTTCTTTACATTGCGTTGTAATTTGTTTCTCTCTCTCTCTCTCTCTCTCTCGCTCTCTCTCTCGGCCCTGGCTGTCCTGCCACCTGGTCATTCTCACTCTGTCTTGCTGCTTGTGGATGCCATGCAGGATGGAGCATGTGAAGCATCTGAGTTTATTCTACAACTGGTTTGATGGAGCAAGCTGTGTGATGCTGAAGCATACCATAACCTGCTAGCAATGCAACTGTAGTTATCTCAGTCTATCCCCTTTGCCCCTCTCTGTGGTGTGATAAGACCAGCTTAGGGACACATTAGGCGAGGCAGAGAGTTAAGACCAAATGGGATTGTGGAGGATTTCCAGGAACACTAGGCTGTGGCTTTGTGAATCCTCTTCATTTACCCCCCTGAGAGGAAGCCAAGCACGGTACAATATTCATCACCACTGTCAGCACAGCATGCCCAACACATTCTCATTCCCCCAACTATGTTTCTTACGTAGTTAAGTAGGCTAAGTAACGGTACGTTACGTAACTTAAACTACTTTAAATAAGTCAAATTTCACAGGAGACATGAACAGTGGTGTCTTGGGTTAAAGTCCTGTGTTTGATCCATCCATCCAGTGTCACTATGTCATCTTGACATCATCCCAATTCTGCATTGATGTCAGTTCTATTCAAATGAATGGGGCAGGCATGGCAAGTCCCACTATAACCCATCATATCTGTGGTGTTTCACCTTTGACTGAAAAATGCTTCCACGCATATTTTTTTAAAACACATTACTTGATGTTGACTGATGTTTCTTATCTAAATCTGCATGTTTGTTTTCTTTGTTATTGGTCTCCAAACAGATCATGGCTCTGTCCAGCAGCCACATGGAGCTAAACTCAAGATAGCATCATGATGCATAACCAAACTGGGCCGGTCAAACCTATTATCGCTGTCCAGATTGCAATTATAACCACAATTAAAGCCATAAATTGCAAGTGCAAATGCTGACTTGGTTCATTGAGTAATAAAGTAATGTCTATGGTATAAAGTTCCATATTTCTAGAAGCATAACGTTGTGGCAATTGGAGCCACCTCCTGACGACAATAGAGAGAGCTGGCTAGCATTAGCCCTCCTGAATATTATAGTTTGATGTGTCAGCCACTGACAAAGCTGTTGTGGATTGTATCCACAGCACGTAGCACCACGCAGCAAACAGCAGTCTCCCGTGTCAAGGTTAGGTATGGGTAGTGTGCTTCAGTATTCAAATTGTTTGATGGATGGTTAAATAGCTTAGGAAACACCCCTCCCCACAATCCTCTCCAACACTAGAACTGACAATGCAACTTTCACACCCACCTGTGCTCGCTCAGTGGGGGGTGCAGACACGAAGGACTGTGGCAAAAAACTTGAACCTGGATCAACTTTTGCCAGAGCTTAATATGTCATCTTGCAAGGCACTGCGTTGACCTATCAAAAATTCCCACGCACACATTCCTGTTGTATGACTTCTACTGTAACGTGAACATCGTCCTATCAGGTTTACTTTGCGATTGCAGGAACAAAAAATCGAATGATTTTCAGATGAACACTTTTCAGAGTTGCAAAATCTAGTTTCATTTGCCCCTTTCACACAAAACGTTTGCAATACTGCAGTAAAGAAGGAGGAACCCCCATTCTGCCTCCGTACCTTTCGTACAGAACAGTGTAGCTGAATAAAGGCACAACAGTCCGTCCTTGAACAGGCTGTGCGAAAGGGGCTATAGTGCTATAAACAGCTGTGCAATGTTTTTCTTTCTCATTAGCCTTCAAAGTTATAGATGTTCTTCTCAATCCAGCCCTCCTGGATCCTATTTCATTCTTACGGCACCTAAAATTGTCTTATTCAGCGTCATTTGTGGTTGCAAAAAACAAAGATAGCGATGGCCAAAATGCTGAACTCAAGGCTTCACAACAGTAGTCCACAAACCAATGGGTGGCGTCATGGTGACTACATCCATATCTTATATACAGTCTATGAGTACCACCAACTGCACCGACACCACTAAACAATAACATTAAGGTATTTTGTTTGTGCTGTGTCAGAACTCCAGTAGACAATGGACAGCATCAGTTTAGATCCTGACTGGGTAAATAAGAAGTGAAGAGTGTGGGGCTTAGATTGAGGCGAGAGACAGTGAGAAAGGAAAAAACTCAATTCTGTGTGATTGGTAAAGGCCTGTGACCCTCACACACGGCCTGTAAAGCACAGATGACTTGGCATGCACACACTCCATCTTTCTCACACACGCGTGTATTCACAGGCGGTGACACACACAAACCTTGTAATTGAATATTTTGCAGAAAGCAAACATTCTCCTGTAAACATATCATCTGTCACCTCTATAGCTTAATCCATATCCTTTATGCCAAATGAAGAAAAACACGTGCACATACACACACCCCTGCAGCCTGTCAAACAAACAAATGAGGCTGGAGTCCCTGTGAAAGTCATCACCATGACCATCCCAGCTTTATCATCAAGTTAGCCTGCTCCATTACACAGCAACACGATCTGGCCTGAAATCAATTAGCTGGCTATGCTTGCACCGTGAAGTGTACACTCCCCAATCTTTGTTTTGGTTCGATGGAAAACAATGTCTAGCTCCCAGAAAGGAGTTTCAGTTGTGTGGGCGCCACGTCTCTGACCAGATGAAAGATTCCTTGTATCCGTTCTGTGATGCCACTGAGTGGGAATATTATTCAAGGATTTATCTTTGTCATTATACAATACAGGATTGCACAATGAAATGTACTTGTAGCCCCCTCCGCGCTACACAAACAGAAAATCTGTAAACATATTCAAAATACTTGAAAACAATGAAATAGAACAGCCTATATAAAAGTAGCACTGGAGGTAGAAATATAAAAAGTAATTTAAAAGACCCTTTTCTATTTACTAAATAGAAAACCTTGGTTATAGTGGGAGTGAGGGTAATGCCAAAGGTACTGGTATGGTAATGTACAAAAACTGCATAACATCCATGTTTTTTATTTATAGTGGAGGATAGAGGATGAGTGGAGTTGAGGAGTCTGACAGCGTTAGGACAGAAGCTGCCCTGTAGTCTGGTGGTACGACAGCAGATACTTCTGTATTTCTAGGTGACTAAATTGGTTGTTTAGTTACAGAAAATATGACTATTGTAGTAGTCTTTAATAATGAAAGGTAGTGCTTGATACTATAGTTCTTCACCTAAAAGCTTCCTCTATGAACTCAAACAGACACATTTCGTGGAAAGTTTGAGACGTTTTATTTTTCAGACTTAGTTACAAGGTCTTGCTCAATATCTCTCTCTTCCACACACATCAAATTACTTCAAAATGAACACTTACAAATCAAAGTTAAAACTAGATTCTGGGTCAACAAATGTGGTCAGCACACATCTCTCACTCATTCCCTCTCAGTTTCGTTGTTGTCTGGTCTCACTCGTAGCTCTGCTGGTGGCTGAAGTCTCTGTCGTACTGGAGAGCAATCAATGCTTTTGTTCCTTTATAGTTTCTGTGTGGACTTAACAATAGTTGTGCAGAACAAAATAATCGTCGTCCTCAAAGGCGCAAACTGTGACTTCAGACGTCCGCTCCGTAGGTCTGATAACGCTTCAATAACAGCTGCTTCGTCAGTAGTAGAGTTATGAAATGCGGAATTTAACTGCACAACAGCCGATAGTATAGACAACAAGGTCAGCAACGCCTGTAATCAGTTATCCCCATTGAAGTAACCTGGTAGTCGATCAATAATCAAGGCTGTTGTTTTTCAAGACTCTTTTCCTGCGACATTTATTAGTTCAGCAAGACCATCAAAAGAAATCTTGACTCAGGGACAAACCATGCCAGCATGACTGACTTCCTGCTGATTTGGGCCCAAATCTCTTCTTAACCATTTGCAACCAAACCCACCGCTTGGTTTACTTTATATGTGCCAATATCAAAACAGGCATGTCGATACAGTAAGTTCCTTAATTACTCTCAGCTGTTTTCTATCAGCATATCGAATTACTTTCTCTCTCTGCAACTTTGTAAATTTGCAGCCAGCCTGAAAAATGTCTACACCCAACTTTGAATGCGCTCACTGTCTTCTAATCTCCTATTCCCCTTTTTTGCGAGTTGGACATACAAAACTGACCATTGTGTGTCATTTGTTCCTGTCTTGGGTCCCATGTTGGACTTCACCCCTGAAAGATTTGTCTCTCAGTTGTTATTCTACCCTGCTATTCTTGTCTGTTCGACCAGGTTACCTTTATCCAAGTGATAAAGTCTGGTGCCTCTGGCCGCTCAGGCCTCAGCCTTGCTACCAGCCTTGCTACCCTCGTGCTTCAGGGTGGGATTTCCACAAGACGAAAGATTAGCCGTTGTAGCTCGGGCCGCTCGTCGCCTGTTTGTGTGCGTCGGCGTCCTTGGAGGATGTCCAGGCCAGTCGGCGGCTGCCACAGTGCTGTGGGTGCCCCATTTCAGCTAACCCCCATAGTCTGGGCCTCATCCCAACTGGACGCCGCCAACACTCCACCTGAGCAGCCTGCCTCGTGGCCTGTCCCGAGGACTGACAGACCAGGCACTGGGGTGCGCTCACGGCAGGGGGATATTTATTATAAATTTTGTTCTAAAGATGCAAGATTACATTATTTGTAGGGGGATTTTTCCTATATTGTCATGCTGAAATTAACTATAAATCCACGTTTTAAAGCTGATCATTTTTTAAAAATCTTCTCAGGGGATTAGCATCTTTATCACCTCACGCATCAATACTTTTAAATTGATAAATAACTCAAAGATTCTGACATTTACTTTTGCTGATGTGAGATAAGTGAAAATATAAATATATGGGTGCAATAATAAGGCTCTTACTCCAGTGTACTATGCCTGAGGATAGGTGGTATAGCAAAAACGTAGCATGGAATATTAAACGGAATTGTCTGAGTGTACTGTAATTGTAGGTACAAAGGCCTTTTGAGCATAGGACATTACAGTAAGAGCCTCATCGTGGTACCCTATGATCGCTATATACTGTAGGCCCTCCTTTTTTAAACTACTTAATCATGAAAATAGGGGAGAATATTATTTCAAAAACGTGATGGAAAAGTTTTTAAAATTCATTAGTAAAAAATTGCGGGAACCCTGAATAATGTAGTGATAGTTCATGTTTGATTTCTTTGACCATACTTGCTGCTGTCAATATCATACACGCCTTTTTGACTGATTTTGTGTGACCAGATGTGGCATATTTCTTGAATCTTCCTCCTTTTCTTGAATCACATCTTTTAGAGCACTGAGGTGGCATTGCTGACTTCCAGAAGGGACTAGGAAATCTTGCAAATGCTATTAACTTTTGACTCTCTCATTCTCTCATTAATTAATGTCTTATTGTCTTGTGCACATTTTCTGAGGGAGGTTTGGGATTCCTCTGAAAATATTAAAAATGTCACCTCTGCACTGAAGTGCAGCAGACACTGGTGGCATATGACAAACATCCAAATACCTGCGCTTGTTGATTTAGATTTAGACCACACACTTTGGGACAACGCAGCTACCTTGACTACTTCCTCTGTCTGTATATCATGTCCATTGTTGGCTATAGATTGTGAACTGACATACTTGAAATGGTGCAGTGCTTGAAGGTTATGTGTGCTGTTTCTCTTTTAATGTGCTCAAAAAAACCACATAGTTTTGTTGATTACATTATTGATGGGAATAAATGTATGTGGACTGTTGATTTTAACTGTCTTCGGGTACCCGCCTTAGTTAGTGTCAGGTGAAGTGTTTGTGTCTCTGACCCTATTTGGAGTGCATCCTGCACTTCAAAATTCTGTGATTGTATATGGGTTCATGTGTTGTTGTATATGTCCGTGCAAGCCCTCTCAGGGTTTTTCTCCTCTCAGGTACCCACATCACTGTGTTTGCACACCACTTGATCTAACAAAGCAGCATAATCAGCCCCCAAGAAGGCACATGCACAGACACAGTCCATGTGTGTTTACCTTATCTGTGTGCAAACATAGGCATGTATGTGCTGTGCCATCAGCACTCGGGTCTGTGGCACGCAAGCATATGGCACAAGTATCACTCCATGACAATATACAGTATGTAGGACATGTACGGATAATCAAATGCTTTGCTATATAGTCATACCCTCTCTTATTCTTCCCGTATTTTAATATATTGTAAATACATAAACATTCACTACTTCTGATGTCTTTTCTCATTACTTTTCAAGTTTTATATTAAGGCTCAAGGCTCTGGTTAAGGCTAAGGTTAATTAAGGCTCTGTGCAGGCCAATCAGGTTCTTCTGCACCAAACTGGGGGAAAAACATTTTTTTATGGATCTGTTGGAAGCAGACTATTCTCTTAAACTCCCCTAGGATGCCTGCATGCGTTTCCTCATTAACCACGTGGCGTTGAATGACATAAGAAAAGCCGTTTCACAACGTTAACCTAACGCTAACCCTAACCCTAACCCTTCTTTTGTAGGGCCAACAGTAACTTATAAATGTTTGCTGGATGTGAGAATACTGTATTACAGTCTCCATTTTAGAGTTTAGGTCTCGAGCATAAATATTAAGGTTAGGCTTTGGCTTCAAGGAAACCTCTGTTTGTGTGCACGTCTGTTAGAGAGAGAGTGTCTGTGTGAGGGTGTGTGTGTGGGGTGGGGGGGGGATGACATGGTGCTGAGATAGACACATACAAGCCATAGCTTGCAGTCAAAGCGTTAAGCCTCATAGTGAGCAAAGTACTGCTGTTGTCTAATTTGACATGCCTGGAATTAGCCATGTGGGCGGTAAGTGTGTCGGGGTAGTCTGTGGACTTGTCTGCAATTAACTGCGTACAGGTTAATGCGTCTTCATATCTGAATGCCATATGTTTTGTTGTGTGAGTGTGTGTACACGCACATGTGTCAGTGTGTGTGTGGTAGTGAGTAAAGTGCCTCGAGGCAGACCCCCGTATTGACGGGGATTACTAACACTTAACCGACACTACTGAGACTGCAAAGGGAGTAAATGATTTAGAGCCATTGGCCTTAATGTAATGAAAGAAAGGCCCCGCCTGTCAAGAACTTACACACACACACACATACCTACCGATGGGTGCTAATCCTGTGAGCTTACATTCTCCATTAACACTAACACTGCACCACAAACCTACTCCGCCAGCTAGCTAGCACTCTCAGTGTTTCCCTGAGGATATCAGAGACACTCTCTCTCTGTCTCTCTGACACACTCATACAGACACACACAGCCTGAAGGGATGTCAGTGTGGGTTCACAGCACAGTCATAGAAGTGAAAGTCCTGGTGTGTGAAAGTGAGTCTATTAAAAGTGTGTTTCTGTGAAGTAATCTATATAACATGTGAATGGTGTCATTGTACTTGAATATGAGTGAATGAATCTTCAGTCTGCATTAACACAATGCTGGAATGGATGTACAACACAGGATTACACTGACCTTTCAATGCCATCTTACTCCGATATGATGGAGGTTCCCCCTGCCCACTGCTGCACCAAAACAAGCTGCTGGAAAATACAGTTGTCTTTGTAAATTGAATCCAGCCCTGTCTCCAACTAATTCACAGTACTAAATACACTTGGTAAACAATGTAATGCCACTCACACTCCGCTTTTTATTTCCTTCCTCACAAAAGCATATTTTTTTAATAGTGCAATGTTTACACAACCCAGTCACCAGAATAAAATGGTGGCATGGTACCTTTCTGCAAATCACGGACACGCTAAATCTCAACGTCTTTCACATCAACATTTCTACATCCGTATATATCAACGTTATAGTGTTTTAACCGCTAATGGTGCTTCTGCTGTCTTGAAACTGCATTCTCGATTATGTTTAGGTTTAGGCAACAAAACATCCTAAAAGATCATGTTTTGGGCAAAAAAAAAGGATACTACCACCAAGAATACTTTTGGTTTCAATCGGGACACGAACATTGGTCTACTGGGTGATCCTGTGTTTGACACAGCCATCCACCCAGACCTCCTACCTAGTTGGACTCATGCAGAATTTAAATAAACGTATTTGTGATATGTCAAATACAAACGTAATCTGTGAGAAAACACCTTCCCTCGAAACGCAATTGATGATGCAGTTTCGTTGTATGCGAACGTTGTTTTGTTGGTGCACTGCTTAGTTTGTGGCTGCATTCCAGCTACTGCCTATCAATCAGCTGAACAGCTTAAAACCGACACGGTGATGTAAATTGCAGCACTCATTTGCTAGTGTGCATGCATGTGGGTCCTCTTATCAGATACAAAAAAACAGGGACCCACTTTTAAGAACATTGCTACTAGTGGTCATTGCTCACCAGGGTGCCTTTAATGGACCTAGTGGTTCTCAAACATTTAGTCTTGCCCACCTTTAAATTCATGATTCATGATGTAACATATTTTGTAGGAGACAGTGTTGTCTTACCTGTATGCAGCTATCAAATTTGACCAGATGAACTATTGTCCCCAGATGACCCCTGCTGGCATTACCTTATGGAAACGCTTCAGTATTGTCTTTTCAGGCATTAGTTAGGTTTCATTGCTAACATCTGTTTTTCACCAGCTTGTCGTTACGGTCATCACTCTTACCTTTGACTGTTGTCAAATAGCAAACAACAGAAAGTTCCAGTATAACCTGTCGATAAAATAACCAGTCCAATGCAACAGCACCATTAGCTGGTCTCCACAGTGACCATAGCTTTGAATTGATGCAGTCCCAACAAAAACTGGACATTCTAAGCTTTGCAAAGACAGGAGTTGTTGGAATGTATTGGATCACATTAGATTATAGAGGTGTGATTATAGAGAACTCATAACTCAGTGTAGTTCCCACCTGAACCACCACCTGATTTACAATCTGTTTGCTAGTAACAGACTGTTCCTGTTTTCCCGGTGCCTGACTTCCCAGAAATACCACTCGAGTGCACTCTCTCTCACACACACACACACACACACACATACACCCACCATTACATATTATACAGCACCCATAATAAAGGACTTTATAGCCCCCTCGCACTAAAGCCTAATTGAATTAGCATTAACCAGGCATTAGCATCTCAACTGCACAGGTAACCCAGAAACATTGGCATGAGGCCTCAGAACATTTACTGTGTGTGTGTGTGTGTGTGTGTGTGTGTGTGTGTGTGTGTGTGTGTGTGTGTGTGTGTGTGTGTGTGTGTGACTAGTCTTGTAAAAATCAGTAAGGTTTTTAATCTTCCAGACAAGGACATGTTTATAGAGTGACCAGTCTTTTCTGCTAGTACAGTCGATGTACAGCAAACTGCTAGTACAGTCGATGATGCTATGTGTAGCATTTCCTTGACATATTTAACAGTCTGTACACCACAGCCACCAGCTGAGATTTACTCTACTGTATATGTTGGATTGCAAAAAGGGTCATCTCACCAAAAAGTAAAAAAGACAATCAGGTCTTGCACAGGGAGCCTCACAAAATAGTTCCAAGGCTCAATGGGCCTCATGCAAGAACATTTTTGTGATCGTAGCCTACGGTTCAGATTCCCAAAGCCTCTAAGAAGAAATATGGCATGCACTTCCATAGCATTGTTATATTCACAATAGACATTTTTATTTTAAAACAGTATCAACATCAATGCAGCAGGACCAGAGATAACATCTTTTTTATTCAAAAAACTGGTATGGTAAATGGACTTGTACTTGTATAGCACTATTAACACGACATGTCATCATTCACCCACTCACACACCGTAGGCACAGACTAGCGGAGCCGGAGATCGAACCGCCGATCTTCTGGTTGAAGGATGACCCTGCCACTGAGGGAAATTCGCATTGCATTGTTCCTCCTTGTCAAAATCGAGCACCTACATAACCGACATTGCAACTCTAACCTTTAACAGTTCAGGCACACATTCAGGTGTGGTATGCTAGTAGCAGCTAATGTAGCATCGAGCCGCTAGCTTCAAGCAATAGCACTTGGAAACACACCTTGATGTGTAAAACCGGTACAGTTCCCCTTTCAAATTGCGATTGCACAAACTTGCTAATTCTTCTTTCAACTTGATGAATGCCACCCATTCATGAATTGATTCTTACATTTGCACACATTCGTAAGCTATCATCATCAGCAAAATCTACTCAAGTGTAAAAAAGGGATCTCAACAAATTTACTAGAGTCGGTAGTGGTATTTGACAATATTAATAAATCTGTCAACAATGTGTTGGCGTAGTAGTTTTACATGAAGTTATAGCCTCGAGGCTAAAAAATGTCTTGCAGAAATAAAGCAGTTGATGTTATCAGGTGTTTATAACAGACAATGTTCACCTGAGCCCCTTTCATAACACCATTAACATCTGACTTTTGTCTTTAGTGGGAAAGGATACAATCGGCATTCATTCCCACTCTGCAGTAGTCTTGTGTATTTGTCGGCTCAAGATCTGATTGGCGGTGATGGCAACATGACAACCGGATGGACATACTCATTTTCACCCCTTTTCCAGCACTTTCATTGTCATTTCTGCTACGAATTCCATCCGTCTCCGTCAAAGCAGCACTCAACGTTGTTCCAAATTAGCTGGCACCGAGTTTGAAAGAGAGACTGAACAAGTAACAGATACAAAGACTTAACCACCAAAGTATCCACCGTAACATTTTCACTGGCCTCATGCTGCTTTCTACTGTTTAGTAACCCTGTTTACCGGCTCATTGGTGACATCAAAGGCGACTTACCAGAAAATAAACGGAAAGGCAGACTCTCTACCATCAATGGGAAAGGACTCTATTGCCTACTTTCAGCGGGTTTCTCAAATTTACAAAAGCCTGCATATACGCACTAACATTCAATTTGCTTTACTACTGAATACAATATGCAGATAAGTCATAAAATCTAAAGAAAAATCTCTGTTCTTAGTAAATTGACAAGTCATGATAATGATAATATGGTGAACAGAATATTAATTAGGCATTAAGTTTATTTTAGTTTTTTTATTTAGTTTTAGTTTGTAGTTTGCTGCACACAGTTTTCATTGGCACTGTTTTCTATTGAAGAAATAGAAGCTCAGTGAATCATCGAATTGAACGGCCACAGAAATATATTGAAGCACTAATGCTTGTATGTGTTTGATAGGCGATTGTGAGGTGCACATAAGATGTGTGTTCATTTCCAACTGTGCCATCCTAAGCCCCTGTTGTAAAGTTATACAAACACACACACAACCTGCCGCAGTGTGATTAAATCTTTAAGGAAAGTAGCACTGGCTGAAGGGATAAGTAGGGCCAGTATGTACAGACTAACAGCTGGGTGGAGAGAGTGGCTTTTAATCCTGTCGGGTTTTAACATGATGGAGGGAAAAACAGCAATCCAGGGCGTGTGTTTTGAGTCCTCTTCCTGCCAACATCACTTCCTAACATTACCAAAGATTTAAAAAGAGAAATTAAAAAGAAAAAGAAGTCAGTAAACACATTTGGATGCCAAAGACAGATGCCCTTTCACACCAATACAGTGGATAGATGAGGTTGATTTCAGTCATTAATTGTGACATTTCCAAAATGCCAATGAAATCTAACCAAAGTAAGCATGCTTGTTGCTGTTTGGATATGTAGTGGTATTAATGTTGTATAGTATGTAATAGCATAATATACGATTGCTACTGTGATTATTACATAATGTCTACAGGCAACATGTTAGCAGAACTGCAGCTTCTGTCTGTGTCAACACAGGATGCGTTCAGGCACCGTATTGAGTGTAGGTCACTTGTGTTTTAGCAGTGCTCAGAGCTCAACTCACAATCACTGTAGTCGGGGGCCTAAAATAGACTTGAAACGTAAAAATATGCAGTAACACTTGTACAGTGCGAGTGAAACTGAAACGTTAAGCAGCATGTGTAGATGATTTTATTGGTTAAGATGGAAGCATATGTGAACTGTCATATGCACGAGAGATGGACTGAAAGTTGTAATGACTCCTGTTTACGCACAAATTATTATAAGAAATATTAAAGTAAAATATATGAAAATGCAGCCTGAAGAACTTAGATAGATAGATAGATAGTTACTTTATTAATCCCGCAAGGGAAAAAAATGTCCCTACAGCAGCATTTATATTACAGGTAAAGCAATAAAAATAACAGAGTAAAAAATATTAAACATTAATGCAAATGTAAAAATGCACAATAGATACAATGAAATATAAAAATATTGAAATGAACTAACTGAACAATAGTGCAAAGATTTAACCAAACAAACAACAGTATAACGGTGCTATTGTGAGATTGATCTGGCCAGAGGTGATTTATTGTAAAGTGATATTGCAGAGGGCAGGAATGTTCTCCTGTATCTTTCCTTGTGACAGCGGAGCTGGATGAGTCTGTTGGAGAAAGTGCTCCGCTGTCCCTGCAGTAGGTGGTGGAGAGGGTGGTCCTGGTTATCCAATATGGATAATCATTTTTCAGTGTCCTCCTCTCCACCACCTCTTCCAGACTGTCCAGTTTGCAGCCAATGATGGAGCCGGCCTTCTTAACCAGTTTGTTAAGTATGTTGGTGTCACCTGCTCCAATATATTAGTATAGTATAGTGTATTGACATTTCATAACTGTAATAACCTTTTTTTATACTTGTAGGATTGGTTCAGCTTTGTTCAACTCTGCCTTTAGGCATGTTCATATGCACAGTGAGACATGCTGGTCACTGTGATGTTTCCTCCTCTCCATACGGCCTGCAAAGAGATTCCTTCTTTCAATGAATGTTGTAATGCAATTCAATCTACATTATATCTGTCAAATATCTGCAGTTATTGTCTCCAGCAGACTGTGCAAAAGTGAGTACTTAAAAGGGAGTAATGTATGTCAAATAAAAATGATACGGGTAACTTACCCCTCGCTATAATGCAATACAAATCAACACTCCACAAACTACTTCCTCAAAAATGACAAAAGCAGAACACTATAACCTGAATGAAGGTGGGATTCGTAGCTGCCCTGTTGTATTATACTGACGTTAATATAGTCTGGGATTTCACTTGAGGAAGGAGTTTCCTCACAGCCAGAATAGTGAATATTATAGTGACCAAAAAATCTTTCAATGTGCATACGGGCATGTGTAAGATCATCTGAAACACCTGTTATAAATAAAAGAAATCATGTCAAATGTATCCATCATTTACTCTTTTGTTCCTCCAGATACAGGAAAATGTTTGCAAGCATTATTTATGCCAATCAAAAACACCTTTTAAAAATACAACTTTGGCATCTCTAGACCACAATGTTGTGCTCTTCTGCAAGGCGGATCAAAAATATGTAAACTCTTTTCCTAATACAACTTGTCTAAAACTTCTGAACATCAACACCAACTGTCAGTGATCTGTAGTTCCAGTCTCAAGTATCAGTATTGGCCTTCAAATACCCATATTGGTCAAAGCCTGGTCTGCTAAACCTAAAGCTCTTCCTAACCTTCTGCCAAGCTCTTATCATCCAGAAAAGCCACCGCTGTCAAAACCTTTGATCTGCCTGGCTCACTGGTTATCAGGGAGCAGACTACTGTGTGTCTATGTTTTGGTGTGTGTTTGCGTGTGTGTACCCTGAGGCCTGGCCAATCTCAGCTCCGCTGCAGGCCGGTGACAGGTGCTAATGCTGGGGCGAGAGGCTGCACGGGCCTCCATGCTCCCTGCTGTGATAACACTGACCGACCTCCAAAAGCATACAAACACACACACTCACTCTCACACACACACAGTGGCTTAGCCTCCTGATAACTTTGCTGCACTTCAGAAGCAGCCTGTGTGTGTGTTGGATTGATTTTTCAAAGGATTCCCCTTTAGTGCCAGCAGGCCCTCCATCAAAGCTGGCCATGAGAGCCTGTTAGTGTGCGTGTGCGTGTGCGTGTGTGTGTGTGTCAAACAACAGCCCTGTGTTTTGCCTTCGAGGTGATATGATGTTATTATGTTGTGCATGATGGTTGATTTAATGCTGGATAACTAGATGTGTGTGTGTGTGTGTGTGTGTGTGTGTGTGTGTGTGTGTGTGTGTGTGTGTGTGTGTGTGTGTGTGTGTGTGTGTGTGTGTGTGTGTCTTTTTTAAGGCTGAATTGAATTTTGCAGCTGTAAAGGCCCATCTGGACAAAACAGCTTAGTGTTACTGAGTGAAGTGTGGCTCATTGCTTATAGATGTACAACGCGCTAAAACCTCCAGCTGACCATTTGGCAGAGGTCTTACATGCCTACGTAGTTTAGAATTTCATTAAATCAACCTTTTCAATGCGAATCACACAAGTCTTAGTATGTGGGTAGCCTTGTATGATAGGAGTTTAGTTCATTCTAATCACGCCCTCATGGCATTCTTTGCAATAATGTGATTTCAATCATTTGCTACAGTACCTTAAATCCCATCTAACAAATGGTTCAAATTATCTCTGAGGTTTCCGTCGAGTCAGAAACTGAATAATTACAACCTATTTGTCTTGTCTAGTTGCCTCTACCTTCATATTAACCAGTCATCCTCAATCCTCATCCATCCATGTTTTTTGTACCAGCATGCACACCAAGATACACACACACACACACACACACACACACACACAAAGACACATGAATGCTCGTCTTTCCAGTAAAAGAGGATCTCTTCTGTCCCTGTCTTCACTTTTGCCTTTGAAGTCATCCTGTCTGCCTTCTCACTGGGGTTTTTCTGATACCCACAAGACCACTAGAGAATCATTCCTGTGTGTGTGTGTGTGTGTGTGTGTGTGTGTGTGTGTGTGTGTGTGCGTGGCGTGTGTGTGGTGTGTGTCCACTTGTATGAGAAAAAGAGAGAGAGAGAGAGAGAGAGAGAGAGAGAGAGAAAATGTCTACATGAAGTAAGAATACATCATGCATTTCAAGTGTCGTGATTTAAAAATGCTGTTAGCATTCATCATATTGGTTTAAAGGTCAAGCACTTGATAACTTGTTGAATATGGCCATTAATGTAATGTCTACTCCTTTCAAGATTATTTTAGATTTTCTGTACAGTATTGTACAGAAAATCAGTGTTTGTTCAAACTGTGCAACAAATGACTGCCACAAATTTAAGACAAAATAAATATATAACCAGAATCAATATAGCCACAAAACCAAAGCACACAACCCCCACATTAGACAGTGTATTATAGACATGTTAAGACCTGCATCCACATCACAATAAATACCCAATCCTCACCATTTCAAAAAAATAGTTAATGAGGGAATTTAATTTAATTAATTAAAATTATTTTTTAACGGGATCCCAAATGTCATGAAATTGATTTGATAAAACATGAATTGAAAGCTGAACGTTCTTCAATCTGATCAAATATTGGATATTTCTTGTCCAGCTGGTATGAGAAGGACGTGTCGCTGATTTCCAGGTCAACATTAAACCGATCTAGCCAATAGAAAGTCCTTCCCTTAGCGGTATTCCCCATGAGACCTTATTTCAGAATAAATATGTACAATATTCAACAGTTTGAAACAAATCATTTTTTTATCCCATTTGAATCGTTCAACGAATTACAGAAATATTTCAAAGAAAATTTTGCAAGTCAAGAAAGTTGCAGTTTATTGTAGGTTTGTCGTAGTAACATTTAGTTTTGTGTGAAACCGCTCAGTGGACTACATATCTCGTCTTGCACAATGTCACCAACACCAACCATAGAACATTATTTTACCTGATGTATGTTATACAAATACTATCCAAATATCAAATCTTTTTATCAGCCGGGAAGTGAAAGAACAAGCCAGACCTGTTTTTTGTGTAAATACCTGTTCCGGTTATGAAACAGAGGCATTGTAGCTTCAGCGAGAGACGTCACTTATGAGACTTTTGGATGTTTAGTCTTTTTAATTACGTATTCAACAATTACTTCAACAATTTAATGAGAGAATTTGACTTAGTTGACGTGCAAAAATTATCTTTTGAATTGACAAATATTATATGTGTAATTCATATTACAATTCAAACAGGATCAAAAAACTTTTTGTCTCTCACCATTGACTTCCTGATATATTTTTTCCAAAATATGGTCCCATGGTGGTCCACCGGAAGGGGCGGGACTTTGCCTCTCTATACGGTTGTAAAGGCTTTGATATCTTTTTGGCCTTGTGGAGGGAGGGTAATGAATGAGTCACACCAAATAGTGCCCTGAGAGCAGTAGCTTCAATTTACTCCCCAATTACCTCAGACAGGGTGTCAAAAATCTCTGTCCAATATTTGAGAAACAATGCAGATACGATGCATATGTTTACACTAGATGAGCCTGTGCCTTGCACACATTTAGGGTCTGTTTACCCTTTTTTTACATCTCCATCCAAAGCTCTTGTAATAAATCCTTCTCCAGATCCTCCCCCAAAAATCTTTTGTGGAGTTTAATGACTCTGGGCACAGTCACTGAACTTGGTTGTATATAACAGAAAATGAACCTTTTAGAATTGTAATAGGTTTAAGGAAACTATCAAGGGATGTATCACTGGGTAGGTTGGGAAACTCCAGAACATATTTTGAACAAATCTGCTAACCTGTAAGTATCTAAAAAAAACTGTTGCTCAGGGAGGAAAAAAGTATTTGAAAAGGTTACAAAGACATTATCAAGATACAGGTCTTGATCCAAACCAAGAAGGGAACATCTAGGAGGAAAACATATTTGCAAAAGCTTTTAACCAACATGTTCTTGGCATTAGGAGAAAAAGATGAGTAAATAAGTGAATATTCGAGAACCTTTAATGAGACGAGATGGGTGAAGTTGGCTTCCAGAGCCAGCCGATAAGAATTGGATCAAAAGCCTCATTTTAAGGATTTTTTTTTAGTCTTAAGGAAGGTTAATGTTGGCAGCCTAATAATAGAGCCTAAAAATTGTTAGAGCCCTTAAGCCAAGTGGCCTTTGTCTCTGCAAATATGATATACACTATCTGGAAACCTTATTCCAGATAAACTCTAGGATCAGACTTAATCTGAGAAGATCTGAGGGAGGAAAATTTGTATGCATGGAAAGAGAATGGATATTACATTTTACTGAATTAGCTAGAGATAGGTTTAGGACAGACAACCGTTGTTAATCTAAATGTTGGGCGACCTTAGATGTAGAGGATGTAGAGGATGCAGCAAATGTTTTACTTTTATTTGAAATTCAATTTATATCCAAATACTTGACAGAAACAGACCAGAAACAGGCAAGTTGGAAATGAACAAAGGAAGGTCATCTGCATACAAGGAGATCTTCAGTTCTAAACCATGTATGCTTGTACAAGGTATAACATGGGGGTTAGATTGTAGTGCTGCTGACAAGGGTTCAATGGCAAATAGTAGGGGACTCAAAGGACAACTCGGTGTTGTGGATCTGTAAAGACAAAAGTAATCAGAGTGAATAATAATTGTGATAATTGAAGCTTGTCGTAATGAATATAGCAGCTTAGTCCATGAAATAAAAGTCCTCCTAAAGCCAAATTTCTCTTAAATGTAGGAAGTAATACCATTTTACTCTGTCAAAAGCTTTTTCAGCTTACAAGGATATCAAAGCTTCGTGGGTTGTTGGGTGGGATGTAGAGGGGTTGTTGATAATATTAAACAGATGTCTGAGGTCGGAACAGGAATGCCTATTTCGAATAAACCCAGTCTGGTAAAATAATAAATGGAAGAGTAGATTCCAGGTATATAGCCATTAGTTTTGATAATAATGTAAGGTCCACATTAAGCAAACTTACAGGCCACTAAGAGATGCAGGCTAGTGGGTCTTTGCTTTTTTTCAAGACAGAGATAGAGGTTTGAATAAGAGTTTGGGGAAGGCAACCCAAATGGTATGATCTGTGAACCTATGCAGAAGTAGGGACCAGCTTATGCCAACTTTCTTATCGAACACTCATGGATCATCTGGTTCTTGGCTCTCCCCACTTTAGGGATGTCATAGCAGCATGTAGTACTTCAATAATGATCTTCGAATTTCTCAGCTACGGTTTGTTCTATAGCAGAGGTCTTCAACAGGGGTCCGCGACCCCCAGGGGGTCCTCGGAGGTACTGCAGGGGGTCCGCGAAATCTTTGGTTGATTAGACAATTAAAGAATTTCATTTTTATTTTTTCCAAACATGAATCTGTCGATTATTTTAATAGTTCAGTATTGTCTGCAAGATAACAGGTATCTTTATGCATGGCAGTGGCACTAATAGGCCATCACTCATTTTCGTTTAATGAAAACATCAGTTTGAATATCTTGTATGCATGATTATCATGCAATTGACAGACAATGTTGATATTGGCATTGGTATCAGCTGACAAGGTATGTTTATGAATGGCAGTGGCACGGCCTCCCTACTCACTGTACCTTGCACATGTTTAAAATAAAAACATGAATATATGAACCTGTGCATGATTTGAATAGCTTAGTATTGAATGCACAATAAAGAGGTATTCATGGTACTAGGCCTAGTTTAATATAAAACACAATTGTATACAATATATATAGTCGGGGGTCCCTGCTCCATCTTTGTGGGGGTCCTTGGCCTGAAAAACGTTGAAGACCCCTGTTCTATAGAGTATATTCAAAACCATCAAAAAACTATCAATGTTGGGAGTGGTAGAATTATGATCAGATGACTAAAGAGACATGTAAAATTCCTTAAATACCTTATTAATTTCCTCTGATATTAAGTCAGATGCGGAGGCAGCAAATCATTTTGGTGCAAAACTTTTGACCAACCCTCCCTTACTGCAGTCAGACTTGATGTACTGGAAAAACAACCTGTGTTCCATCATCGGGGGTTCCCCAAGGGAGAGTAAAGTCACACAGCGGACTTAATATCAGGGTTCCATCAAACAAAGAGTGTAAACTGAATATCACACTATATGCACAATGAGCAACGTGGTTCTCCATGAACACACGGGACCACCCTCCTCAAGGAGTGGATGCGTTCTCTGACTGACCCTGGCCCAGAGTTCTTCTGTACGCATTTCCACAAATTCCTCTAATTCATTGCCTCTTAGCACACATTCCAGAAGAGAATCTAACAGTCATTCTGGTGGAAAACTCTGGAGGTTTAGATCCAACATCTTGTCACATGCCTCTCGTGGTAACCTTCCTTCTAACATTTGCAGATAACAATTTGGCCCCCTCAACAGTTAAATCTTCATCCTGCCATTAAAGGCTAGCGAGAGAGAGAGGTTTTTGCGCATCTCTTGGTAAAGAGCTTTTTGAAAGGAGCCAGACAGCCAAGGGCGCGAAAATATCTTTACGACTGTTGATGCACGCTGGGCTACCTCTATGCTCATAGAATCTCGAGTTACAATATGTAACTAACGTTATAGCATTGCATGCCTGCTTGCCTGCCTGCCTGGTTGTGTGTGTCACACACACACAGAAAAGAGAGAGAGAGAGAGAGAGAGAGTGAGAGAGAGAGAGAGAGAGGTTGCAGACTCTCTGGCTCCAAAGCACAAGATCTCTGTGATTGCAGAAATTATGCAGACAGAAAGCAGAAGAGATTACAAGTTGTTTGTTATGTGTGTGTGCGCGTTTGTGACTTTAAACCAGCTGATCTGCTGGAACCCAGAGGTGCTGTTGTGTAATTGGTTTTCATTTTGGTAGAAATGTTTGGCTGAATCTATTGTCACAGTAAAACCAGTTGCATGATTTTCAGTTTGGAAAATTGTTTTTAAATATTTTGATAAATTTCTAGTTTTCCGACACCCCAAAGTCAACATTCACCCATTCACACACTAATGGCAGAGGCTGCCATGCAAGGTGCCTACAGCCCATCAGGATCTAGAATAATGCGCATTCATGCACCAATTTGTGGTTCCCAAGGTCACGTCGAGATGCAGACTAGAGAAGCACGGGATCGAACTGCTGATCTATGATTAGCAAGGCAATAGATGACACATCAGCAAAAATAAGATGCAAAATGTGGTACTCATACTATATTGAATCCCATCTTTTTACATATTGTGAGAATTGTAGTATGGTACTATGGTATTTCAGATTTTAAATGTACTTAAATTACGAATGTCAGTTTTTTACTATAATATATAATAATAATAACAATACATTTTATTTATATAGCGCTTTAAAAGGCACTCAAAGACACTTTACATGGTAAAAACAGAAACAATAAAAGCATTTATAACAAGAACAAAATCGATGACATAACAGTAAGGAACAACACGAAAAGAAAAAACAGAAAACATACATAACTGACTTTACAGGTTAAAAGTAGATTTAAATAGGTGAGTTTTAAGTGCAGTTTTGAAAGTGGCGAGTGATGGAGAAATATATATGTATATATATGATGTTTCTGGATAAATATCACTGCTGCATTAATATGTATGTTGCATATAACTTCTGTAGATGTGTTTAACTCCCATAAATACTGTGGGATAGTTTAATTTACAGCACTGTATCAAATTCTATCATCATAGATCTTCATGTTTGTAGCATCACTGTCCTGTGAGAATCACATACTGTATCTCTAATAGGTCAACTTTTCATCAGCTCAGAAAAGTTTTCAGCTTTGTGACAATGCATCTTGCTGCGAATCCAAGAGTTTTTTTTAATAGTTTATTTATCTTAAGATAAAGAACTTTCTCAAACATCAATTAACACTTTATCCTTCAGTTCCTCACAAATGTTCAAATTCACCAAATTTGGAGATACTTGGTTTTCACTGTACATGAAAGATAAAGTGTAATCTGAAAAATAACTAGTAACTATAGCTGTCAGACAAATGTAGTGGAGTAAATAGTACAATGTTAGTCTCTGAGATGAGTAGATTTAAATTAAGTTGCATGAAATGAAATTCTCAAGTTGGCAATTACAGAAGCAGAAATAGATCAAGCTTCATATATTTGATTCAGTCCAAATGTCTGGATTGGCCCCCATCCTGATCCTACGTATCAGCTTATTATTGCAGAGTTGGTACAACTGTGAATATTGCTGCATCCCTCCATTTACTTGGTACTAACAGAGCCTTAAACCTGTGTTTGTTTTTTGCATGCAGGTCCTTTCGACGGACGTGGTGTGACCTTGCTGGAAGTATGTGGTAGCTGGCCGGAGAGCTTCGGCATACCGCGGCACAACGTTGGCTCGGCAGACGCCAGTGACGAAGGCCTCCGAGAGAGACTGGCAGATGCCATGTCTGAGTCCCCCTCCAGGGATATAGTAGGATCTGCTACAGGTAAGCCAAGACAATACAAAACATGCATGCACACGCACAAACACTTCACATGAACAGGCTCCTATTCCCAGCTGCTATATCTTGTGGTCAGACAGCCCTTTCTGACAAGGAACTGCTGCTGTTTTATCGCTCGCTTCAAAGTCCCAAGACTCCATTGATAAAAACAATGTAGTAGTACAAGGGAGTGTTCATCCAACCGCACTTCAAAAATTCTAAGTTAATTCAGTTATTTCCAAACTAAGCACGTATCTTACGCTGGTAACCTTTCGTCACTGCTTTTGCCAACGTGGCCTCTTATGGTGTGGTTGTGGAAATTGTTTTGTGAAAAACTGAGAAAGGGAGCTAGATGGCACTGAGGTGGTCAAAGGAGAAGAATTGTTTCTTGTTAAACCAATGCCAAAAAAGTTATACTGCAAAGTAAATCCGATCTAAAATGTTGTCCAGTCTACAGTTACAAATTTAGCAAAAACATGATAAAGAGATAAATGAGATAAAGAATCAACCAAGTTTTCTGTCTTCACACACTGTTCTTGATACGTTTTCAGTCTGTAAATCAATAAAAAACACTCATCTCTTGTCAAGATAAGTCCCCGCTGAGAGTAGCTCAAATATTTTTGCATATTCTTGTTGCTAAGAATGTTTTCTGCAACATAAATGTTTACATTTGTGCTACTTTAAAGCAACATATTTCCTTAAAATGCTTATGCACTTGGTGCAAGGTGATGTAATACTGAATGATGTTGTAGTAGTGTGAGTCCTTTCACACACAAAAACCACATTGGTGATCTGGATCACTGTTTTTGTTTAATTCCTTATGAATCCCATTATAAACGTCTCCAGCGCAGCTAAGGGTCTTGTTAGGTAGCCTGACTTCCTCACTGTGGCATTACCCAGTATACAGTGCTGCCAGGTCAAGGTCCAGTGATGGATTAGCTCACCATTAGTAATGCGTTCTGGTTGTGTGTGTGTATATTTTGCAAGGTTTTGGCATATCTGAACATGCTGTACTTCAATGCTTCCTGCCTGCATGTGTGTATGTGTGCACAGCAGACATGCCGTTGGCCCCGACAGTCCAAATGGTTAACTCGTTTAGGAAGTGGCAGTGCGCTCTCTTTCTCTTTCCCCCCTTCTTAAGTGAGTGAGTGTGTGTAGGGGGGGTTGGGTATGGGGTGGAGTGTAACTCCATAGAGGCAGCCACAGGGGTAGGGTGTGGTGGGGAGGGGTTGGGGTAGAGGAGTGTATGGATGTTGGGGGGGTCACAAGGCCCTAATGGATTTAGCATCGACTATCGCCCCCCCCAACCATCCCTAGCCATATTCAGTCCAGTCCCCCCCCCCCCCCCCCCCCCCCAAGCTTGGGACTTAACCTCATTTGTAGCCTCTCTCTCTCTGTCTTTCTCTTCCTCTCTCCCTTTCTCTGTCACTTCCCCTCCCTCTCTGTGTTTCTTCATTACATTAGATTTAAGAGACTCACAGACACCAGTAGTCAGTCGCCTCTTTTTCTTCTTCCCCCAACCCCCCACCCCCAAGTCGTATCTTGACCTGCACAAAATTCATTATTGATCACATTACATCAAAATACAGCCGTGCTACACACACACCCACACACACACACATACACACACACACACACACACACACACACACACACATATTTCCTGCGCCTTGAGCTGTGCTGAAGACATCATCCACAGGGAATGTGATGGACTTGTTGGTTCCTCCATTCATCCATACAGGCAGAGAGGCTTCAGTCTCTTTAGGATAACCTAATAGCACAGCACTTCTGTGCTGTAACATAGGAAATGTCCCTGTGTCTGCTGTAAGGAGGAGAGCCATAGATGGTCAGCAGTTGGAATTTAATTTAAAAATAAAGGACCTGGTTGGGTCACTGTTGTCCATGGCCATACCCTCGGTATTTTCTGACTAAAATAACTTGACTTTGGTGCAGCAAAGCTATTGTACAAGAGCAAGATTACCGCCTTGCTTATCTGGTCGCCGTCATCGCTTTTGTGCATATTTGTGTGGTGACGTGGTAAAGTGAATGATCTTGTCATTACTACAAAATCTTTATTCAACGTCAATGTCAATAACTTGAGGTAACCGGACATGCAGTTGAATCCATGTGAAGCGTGATTCAGATAAGTAGATAGTTTTACTAGTGGACTGCTTGTAGTTCGATGTAATGCTGGCTAGTTAGTTAGTTACTTTCACCCCTATATGGTCGACATGTGTTTACTTTCCTCACTGAGACAGACAGAAATGAAACTATTGTAAATCAAAGCTCAGCTTTGTGAAGGGAAGAGATATGGGACAAGATAAAGAGACTAAGAGAAAGAGAGAAGATGAAGGAGATGAGAGAGGAAGAGCAGCTACTGTCCACTGCACCCAGGATAGGTTAAGAACCAATTCAAACTGTTATCACCACAGAAATATATATGCTCTTTGTTTAACAACACAAGATATAGATATATTATTGTAAACCAAACATTTGCTTGAGACACATTTCAATAATTCCAATCCAAAATGATGCAAACTCAAATGCAAAGATTAACTACATTTCAATACATTTTGTCAGGAGTCTCAGAGAAAGGGACCGGCAGTGAATATAGAGGGTGAGAGAGAACAGTGGTGTGGATTTCCTTTTACTTGACCATTTAACTAAACATTGTATGTTGTAATTGGCAACATTCATTTTTGGATGTTTTGTGATCATTTTAACCTCCTCTGTATTTCTGGATTGTAGTATGGCTCATTCATTGTAACATTGATATACATATATTATTGCTTGACAGATCATTTATGCTACTGCTCACTAACATTTTACTGTGGTTTAAAGCTGTTGATATCCAATCTTTGCTCTCCAAACATCTTAAAATGTGTATATTAAGATCAGGGATTAGGGGTACATGCCCCCAAACCACCCCTAGTAAACTCAGTTTTTGGACCTCAGTATTTGTAAAACTCTACGTACGGCCATGGTTACAGCATGACGGATGGATACAGTTTGTTTAATTATCTGTTTAATAGAGAACTAATCAGTATTAATACTGGTTCTACAGGAAGATCTTAAAAAACATACTGTATTTCCTCTCTTACCATTAGTGGTATCCAGCCATGCAGATACAGTTGTTTTGATGTTATTAGACCAGATTTAAAGATTTCCCATCTCAACCACTATCTATCAAAGACATGTTGAAATGAGAGTTGTTTCTGTTCAGGGTGTTACAGATTATTGACAGTAAGAGGGACACTGATCCTGGACAGAGAAGTTGCTGTTTGTTTTTTAAATGTATTTTATTTTGAATGCTCTTAGTAGATTAAATGATTTGCCATCAAGGTGGAGGCAAACATCTCAGAGACAAATATAGAACTTCCTGGACCAACAAAAAAAATCTTTATATTGTCAAAATCCAAAACAGTTCATGTTCAAACTGCTTTTTAAAAGAACAAAATCACTTTCAGGAGAAAAACGATTATAAATATACATATGATAAGATCAAATAAGCCTTAGTGATGCCACACGGGGAAATGAAAGTGTCATAGCAGCAGAAGTAAGAACAGATGCATGAAAGTAGAAGGAATTCATTATGAATATATGATATAGAAAAGTGAAACATGAAATAACTAAAAAAAGGTCAGAACACTAACATATTGTAAATAGTATCCAAAAATAATAGAGAGAACGATAATCTCAAATAAATCAACTGTCTGAAAGAATTGAACGGCAAGGGAAATTGAATGTATCATGATTTTGATGAATATTGTACTTAGTGGATACTGTACATCTGATAGTTATCAAATCTGCTGAGGTCTAATTGATCGCTATAATAATTATTATAACCAATTTCTTTTTCTTTGAATTTCATGTACATTTCCATCTAATTGATATTTGTGTATTTAGTACATGAATATAAAATAATGAAACAGACAGCTTCAATATTTACTGAATTTCAAAATGCATACAGCTGCTTCAATCAAACACTTTTCAAATTACAGCACTGTGCAAATTAAATGACTGTACTGTGTTTAATTGAAAATGGTATGATACAGTACTGTATATACAATGTAGTTCACTACTTCAAATTATTATTAAGCTATATCCTTAAATATGATTGTGCTGTTTACAGATACAGTAACTTCAGTAGTGCCAAGAGGTAACTAAGCCACAGCTTGGCTCTGGGTTCACTGTATTTCTCAAATGATGTTGTAGGCTATTAGTGCCAAACTGGTAGCAGTTTGAAAACAAACATGTTCATAAAATACATTATCATGGGAGAATAGGAAAAAGAAAATACATTAAAAAAAACATAGTTTGAAAAATATATTTCTGCATGTTGTCATGCCATGTCAAGGACACTACGACACGCAATGTAAGAACCGCCAACCTCGTGGTTAAGGGACAATCTGCTCTACGCCCTGAGTCAGCTCCATCCTAATGAAGCACACTTCAATGTGTGCTCAACGCATTTCATTCCTTTATATTTAATTCATCATGGTATTTGTTACAAATAATGTTGAACACTTCACATTTCCTGTGACTTTCTATTGGAACAAAGCAACAGTCGGACATGGCATCCCATCCACATATGATCCACACATGATACGCTCCTCCCTGGATTAAAGTGAGACGAGGAGTTGTGACGTTCAATGCATTACTCGCAGTTGCTGTATGTACACTTTCAAATGTTTCTGTTGTGAATTGAGCTGTATATGGTGTGTTTAAAGCTTCTACGAATGTGTGTGTTAGTGTGTGTGTGTCTTGACGTGAGACTTAAATGGGCAAAGGCAGATGGTATCTTGCTCAGTGTCTCCATTTGCTGGGAGCTGTGGCCTCGGCGCTTAGACAGACACAGCACAAAGGAGCTGCTAACCTTGAACCTGGTTGCAAACACACATATGGATGCCACACACACTCTTACCTCACCTATACACACATTCCCCTCGTCTATTTCTCTGTCAAATGTTCCCGAGCAACTGATGAGTGAATTCTCTGCAAACCTTTCAAACCTTTATATACAATCAGTTTTAACTGACTCTATGTCATTATTTATGCAATTCCACTGCTATTTATCACAGTTTTTTTTCATCTACAAAAACAATTTGCAGTATGATCATTTACAAAAAAGATTTGGATGGAAACAGCAACAAACAAGACATTTTCCCCCCTCTCTATGTTTCTGCTCAGAGGATCTCGGAGCTGGAATGCTCACTGATGTAACAAATCACCGTCTCTCTGACGTTCTCCTCCAGCACACACACACACACACACACACACACAGACACTCTTTCGCAGATTCACAGGGAAAACAAAGCCTCCAGTCAGGGTAATGGGGCTCTCACGCTAAGGCCGAGACCCAGCGTCGCCAGCTCGGAGGGCAGGTGACACTCACATAGAGCGATGGACTGATGGACGGAGGGAGGGAGAGAACAGAACACGTAGATGAGGAGGGGAGAGAGAGTGAGAGAGAAACACTGACGACTAAAACACACTGAGGCTGAAATTCGATTTGGCCCCAATGATATAATGTTGCTAACTAGATTTGTCTTATTGGTGCGTGTCTAACATAAATTCCATTGAAGCCATATGGTGAGTGGACCACTGCTCAACACGACCTGGTGTGTCTCAGCCGAGAGCGACTCCAGCTGAGGAACAATGACACTTTCTATGTCCGTTTAATGTATACTGTCGTTTCACAATATACACATTTTTTGAAGTGGTAGGGTATTTTTATTGTATCTCCATCTTTGGTGCTGAGTGCTTACAGTGGTGTCATTTACTGTGCATCAGAGGAGTTTTCCAAGGAAAGAGACACCAGACACCATTTGTTTACAACAGGAAATGCGATCCGCTCCATAACAAGTTGAATCCCTTTGGTGTCATATTAATCAGCCACAGAGAACAGCTAAATAGAGATGTGTTGGTCTTAGCATTTCCACTTTGTACCTGTGACTTACAGTGCTGTCTACATTAGACCAACATCCCATTACTAATATGGGCTCATGGGTTGTTTTATGAACCTTTTCCACAAGTAATAGAGTTAGTGCTGTGGATGCATTGTCTGTAAAAATAAATAAATAGATCAAAGGCATATGTAAATATAGTGTTCTTTAGACAGACAGACAGATACTGACTTATTAATCCCAGTGGGACATTTCACTGTTGCAGAAGCTTTGCAAAAGAGAAGAAAATGTGCCCAAAGGCTATACAATAGCAATAACATAGCAACATACAAAACGTAGCGATATACAAATAAAAATAGCAATATACAATATACAGTACAATATTTAGTTTTACTGTACATGTATACGTAATGCTGTGAGGTGGACAAGCAGCCAATTGAATTGCTTTAATTCCCCCCCAAAAAGATAAATGCTAATTATTCAACTTCATAGGCTGTTTGAGGCTGTTGTGTGGTTATCACAGTTGGTCCTGTTATTTTTATTTTGAGTCTGTATACCGTGAACTTTTTCCTTTGGGTAGGTAAATGAAATCCCATGTGTTCATTTCATTTACTGTTAACAAAACTGGTAGAAGATGAAGTGTTTCTATCTGGACAGAATGCAATCTGAAGGGTTTCTTTCTGCTGCCTTTAATATCTGTTGATCCAGAAAAGGGTTCCTTTTCCCATCAACTTGAACAAAACAGAACTTAATGGTTCTTGAAATGTAATTTGCTGTCGTACTTTTACTTATTCCTCTATTATTGTTTTATTTTCACAAGCTGTGTTTGATTAAGAACAGGATATGTATGAGGTTTGTTTACTGTGGTTCTTACATGACTCTTACTCCAAATTAGATTTCAGGTAGCATTAAAAATGTCTTAATAATGTCCTGATATGAGCCAACAATCTATGACTCACAGTATCTTCACAACTCATAGTGAAACTGGATCATTATTTAGGTGAAATATCCTGTAGTCATAGTGCCAACAGCGCTCCGTTTGTTTTTCATGTTGCTGTACTGAGCAGTGAATGTGTTGGGTTTAGTTTGGTTGATTGATGAGTTAAGGGTGCTGGGGACCACCCACAGCCACTGGGTCATAACCAGCTCTGTATGTTGGATCCAAGCTCAAAGAAACTGGGAGTAATAATAATAACAATAATAGGAATAATAGTAAGACTGTCTGAACAGCACAGAACTCAGCTGGCTCTCTCAACGCTCGACTCAAGACAAATATTTAGGGGAGCCTTATCAGCACCAAAAGGTTGAGAGCATTTCTGTGTGTGTGTGTGTGTGTGTGTGTGTGTGTGTGTGTGTGTGTGTGTGTGTGTATGGGGGTGTGGATCATGCGGTTGGTTTTATTAAGTCCAGCAATTGCTTGTATATTTTTTTACAGTATTCATAAAGTACAGTACACCCATGTGTAAGTATGTGCAGATGCATACATTTGTGTACCCATTGCATGTGTTTATATTTCAGTTGTATGTGCAAATGTAAGCCTGTGTGTGTATGTAAATGCAAGTGCGTCAATGTATGTGTGGGCCTGTATGGTATTAGCTACACCCTTCACATACATGTGTTGAAAGGACATTTACTTGTGTGTGTATGTACACGTGTTTGCAATTACTTGAGTTTGTGCGCACGCATGTGTTGATGGATATGTGTTTCTATCAACTACCTAATATCTACATATGGTCGAATATATACTTGTGTGTGTGTGTATTTCCTTGACTGACCTGTACTACCTCTTAAAATGTTCTTGTGTTTGTGAGCTAGCAGGCGGTGGTTCAAACAGGCACCCTGACTCAATAACCAATAACTGGTCATTTGCTGTTGGAAGCTTGACTGTAGCATTTGTGAGCACCTATTATTAAAGAGGCGACACGATGTTGCTTATCTCCCTCACCCCATTTGCTAATCAATATTACACGAAGTGGCATTGTGCTTTAGTAGCATGCTATTTTTCCATTTGGACCAAGTGTTCTTTTTCCATTTGATGAATGTGCACTGTATATTAGAACAACCTATCAAATATAGTGCCTTAATGTTTTAATGCCACTGGACTCTGCTAAGAGCCTGTAATCTACCGTATGCATCTAACCAGTGTTGGGCTCCTGACTGGAAAAATGCAATACATTACTCATTACTGTTACTCATTTCTAAAGTACCATAATTGCTTTAGTTATTAGTCCCTATGGGCAGTAATTGGTTCATCTACTTTACTGTTTTTCTGTTGAATTTCCAGATTTGGGGCATGTCTTCAAAACAACCTGGATGATTTATGTCCATATATTCTAAGTCTGTGTGACTGATTTGAAAACTACTTATGTCATCATTTCTTCTAGAAGGTCAACGACTTCATCATTTCCAGTCAGAGTGGTAGAAATACACCCATGTAGGGAAAGTCCTATGTCTACCTGTTCTCAATCACAGTAGTAGGAACCTTCACACACAAAACGTCTGCTTTGGACATTTGTGGCTCTGCTTGTGGAGTGTGAAAGGTACAGTGCCTCATACCTCAAGGGGCCTGTTCATTCAACATGCATGATGCTGCTGGTTGAACATCACTGTGTTTGTATCGTTGTCTCAGGTGTAGGTACTGCTGTTAAAGCTGTGCTTTATACTGTTTAAGGTGTGCATAATGCTGGTGTTTTGACCATATAGATCACACAAAGCACATATGAGTGGAGGGTCAGACTGTATTTATATAAAATGTTGCCATACAATTGAACTCATGCCAGAATAGCTATGTGCACCGTGCTAAATCCCAGTCCATGTATAACGGGGCCTCACACCCACCATGACACCCACTGTGTTATTGAAAAATAATGTATGGCACAGACTAATCACACTCCAGTCGCAGGCAAAGGGCGTTATTTTTCCTAACAACATGGGGCAGACTGAAGTATCCCTGTTGTACAGTACCAGGGTCACTTAACAGCAAAAACTACGCTTTTTATTTTCATATTTTGGGGAAATACGTCCTATAAATTCAGACTTTTCATCACTAGTCGACTTCTTCAACAAGCAGGAAAAACCATAGCATAATAATCTTCCAGTTTTGACTATGATTTCTTACTAGTGTTGACTAGGTCAGAACCATGTGGTTTGAAAATAACGGCCACTCTCCAGCCAATCGAAATGACATACAGAAAGTTACATTCATTATCTGTATATTCTTGTCCGAGGTAAAAGGAACAAGGTTGTATCAATGTCTAGGGATTATCCAACACATTCAGTGAAAAAAGGTTGAAAATCACTAACAGAGGCAAAAGGTGATGTAAAGATGGAACACTTTTGTGATAAATTGCAGCACAGCATGGCAAAATAATTGCTGGAATACACTGAACATTACTTGATTAGTTATATTGGTGTCAGCGTTTCTCAGGGGGAATTTGCCTTTAATGTGACCTAGAGTTCTCTGGGCCAATGTGCTGTAAGTATGTTGTCAGTCACCCAAAGACCAAAGATCAAAATCAATCAATTTGATAACATACTCAGCTACGGATAGCCACTAGTATTGTTTAAAGACGGCTAAACTTGAACTGATAATGTGTTAATAAAATTATATGTGAATTAAATATTTAGCCGAGCAGATGTATTCCGATCATAGAAAACATGACCATTCAGGCATTCTTACAATAGGTAGCAGTGGTTTGCTTCAAACAAACATGGTGTCAATAAGCTTCTTTTGTCACTTCACAATGAAATAGCTGATTCGTGTCTATGAGCTCCATTGAAGCCTGAAGCCATGCAAACGAGCTGCACAGGGGGAAAAACAGGTAACTTTTTTCCCTATTGTATAAAAATGAATAGCCTTTTTAAGTTTTGCTATTATATAAATCATTCCATAGAAAACATCATTAATTGGTCTATTAAGGAAACATGGAAACTAGACTGCACGCCTGTTCAGACAGCTGTGTGATTTAATGGTGGTACAATACTTCCTGTATTTGAATTGGCCGCGTACTCCATTCACACAAAGCCAGGCTATTATCCATCCTGCCGACTGACTGGTTTCTCTGCTATTCAGCCTTGTTTTAGTACACTGATACCCATCATAAGAGCAACAACACAGAGAAGGGTTAAGGGATGGGGGTGGTGTGCAGGCTTGGAGGTCCTTCTTTTCCTATAAATCAGTACAGACATGTGCTGGCTTCAATTCTACACATACACACATCCTCATACAGTCACACATACAAACAAGAACAACATGCATACAAGCCTTGTACACTTGTTGAGTTTCTTGCAGTGTCTTGCTGGCTGACTTGCTGAAGTTCATAACATACTGTAAGCATGCAAACCACTGAAGACAAGTGTCTCTGAGAAGAAGCATATTTGGGTTAGAGTTAAAAACTTTATTTGGGTAGCCTGCTGTAGAAGTTTAGTGTCTATAATGTGTCACCAAATAGATGTGATTTTCAATAGGGCATAGTATTCTTACATTTTGTTTGCTTCAAGTTATGATATGATATTCCAGTTTTGGGACAAATTTCATAAAATCATACTTCAACCAACATGAACATGTTTTTCTATAAAACTCTTTTCAGGAAGTCAAAGTTGTAAAATGTTGTGTTAGTGTAAGTAACTGTACTTGTGAAAGAACGTACGCAACCTTTGAAAAATATAAAGTCAGAAATTGGCAAAATGATGATTTAGATCAGGTACTATTCAACTAAAGTATAAGCAAACAACATTTTGAATCAGACCAGATATCCAGCGCCAGCTTTTATTTATTATTTCGTAGATATGCCAATGATACGCATTCTGTCTGGACAGATCAGGTCAGTTAAGCAAAGGTCAGATTTAACACTTGATGTCTGCATTTTATATTAACTTTATGGCGCCATCACACCCGCAAAACATCATAGTGAGATCGGGTCATTTCAGTAGAACTGCCCAGATCAGCGAATCTGTGTGAATCTTTTGCATTTGCAACTCGGGTGAACCTTGACGAGCAAATTCGCGACACATGAATTGTTAATTGTCTGCATTAGCAAGTTTTTTGGCAGGCTGTAGTGTTAGGGATTAGCTATGCAGGGAAAGTATTTTGCCCACTGGCCATAAATTTCAAGATTTAAGATGTTTATAATCACTTTTCAGATATGAACTGTGCCTCCCCCACACATCCATCATACGGTCACTGACCTGCTGTGGTCTAACAGCCACCGGTAGAGATGAATTTACAGCACATCAGTGAGAAATGCTAGCCAGCGGAAGACAAGGAAAAGACATCGGAGAGCTGCATGTGTCTGCTTTTGGTTTCCCCAAGCAAACTGAACTTAATAGTTTAGGTTTTCAACATGCCAGTCTGATTTGTCATGAACTCAAAGTCCTTTCGGTATGTCCAGAAAGCTGGCTGGATAAATAATGAATCAGACATGCCTTCTCAAAATGTGACTAGAGCCATCCATTGAAGTCTTTCCCAGTCTAACGCTGGAGTGGATATGGCCAGTCTTTAGGCTACCAGCTTCCATGTATGTACAGCTGCATGTATATTGTACACAGCATAATTGTGACTATGATCTCAATAGCCGGCCTAATGTACAGACTGAAGGACTCACGCTATGGACCACGCACACACACTCACGCACACACACACACACACCATTTGGATACTTGACTAACTCAAAACTATTAGTTAATCATTTTGTGACATGCCCAGAGGGCCATGTTGTCCCCTCACTTTAACCAAAGAGAGAGAAGAAAGCGAGAGAGAGAGAGAGCAAATGAGTACACTCTCTCCCTGAAAGCTACTCAGCGCTGCCGTGACAGACAGAAAGAACAAACGCAGGCAGGAAGAGGGGGAGGGGGGGGGGAGAGACGTCAGGGACTGAGTGAAAGAACAGAAAAGGGAATGTGAGGCTGGCTGGGGTCGGAGAGTATGGTGCTGAGAGAAGAGACGACGAGTGTGAAAGCAGAGTGTGGTCATTATATCTGCCCTTCAGCACTGCCCTCCTCCCAACCTCCCTCTCTCTCTCTCTCTCTCTCTCTCTCTCTCTCTCCCTCCCTCTCTCCACGTTGCCAGGCGAGAGTTTGAGCATAACATGCGGCGACAGTGTGAGACAATGAAGAATAATTCCTGTATTCAGAGATGCCACTGCTCGCCCCTCCCCCTCTTCATCCTCCTCCTCATCCTCTCTCTCAACTCCACTGACAAGTCAGGCCTGGATATCATTGTATCATTTATCCCAGCCTCGCCTCTGCCACTCTGCCTTGTTTGCCCAGAGGGAAGTGTGAAAAGTGTGCGTGTGTGAGAGTGTGTGTGTGGATATGTGTCTATGCGTGTTAGTGTCACTATGCGCTTGTGTGTGTGGCGCTCTAGCTGACTGCAAATGGGCTTTTGTGGAGTTTTTTGGAGACTGCACTTAACAGCTCGCTCAAGGGAGACACACACATAGACACACACACAAGGGGCTGTAAGGGTTCACAGAAAAGGAGGGCAAGTAAGAGGAGAAAGAGATAGAGAATTATGGCGAGAGAGAAAAAGAGAGAGATGTGAGAGTGGAAGGAAGCGCTTTTTAAAGCCCTGTTCCCGTGTCTGTTTTGGCTCGGTTGGACAACAAGAGGGCCGGAGACACACTTTGTGTTGAGTATCAGAAATGGTCTCTGGCTGAGGGCGATCAACTTCACCCAATCTGCTTCACCACCGGCGGCACGCAGCAAAACACTTGTCGCTGCTGCTTCTGTCGCTCTGCTGACTGGAGCAAGTAACTCGCCTTGATCTGTGACCCGTCACTCAAACTGCATCCAGGCCATTTTCTCCAAACTGTCGCTCCAGCTGATACTAGAGACATCCATTATGTGATGCTTGAGTGGTTTGGACTTTGGACTATGTGGTGTAAAGTTACAGAACACACTTTGTGATCTTGTACATTATATATTGTAAATTAACAACTGCATCAGAACTACAATATTAACTTGCACAAAGGCACTATTCCTTCATCCTATTTTGTGTCAAATGACAATTTTGTGTACTAGTGTGATGCTAAGCAATGGTTTTTAAATGTGAATAAGAAGCAAGAGATTCTGTTTGACCTAAGAGCAGCTGAGTTGAAACAGTTGAGCCAGTTATAATACATGGCCAATCTATCACTCGAGTTAGCGCTTGCTGACGCACTTTTGGAGAACCAATGTTAAATAACATTACTTTTGGCTGAACCAGTGGTTTCACTTTTGACAAAGACTCACTGTTTTTGGTGAGAGCAGATTAATACTGTATCTTCCATCCATCCATTATTCGTAACCGCTTATCCTTCTCAGGATCCCAGCTGATAATACTGTATCCAGCAATTTGTCAGTACAATGTCTTGTGTCCGTCTTGTGCAGCCTTCAAGATGATCAACTTCTGCAGGTACTCATACAGTCTGCACTTAGACTGCGCGATAAAGTAGAGTAAGGTCCACATGTCCTTCATTCTGACTCCAGCTTTTACTTTCTGAAAGAAGCCTTAGGGCCTCAATGCATCGGAACCCCCCCCCCCCCCCCCCCCCCGAAACCAGCAATCTACGCTGTCAAAGTATTTCTTCATACCACACACAACTACTTCCATCATTCTTTTGTGTATACAACTAAGTGCAACACCATGAATGTCTTAAAGGGGAGACTTTCCATAAATATGCGGCGTTGCGTTGAGACTACAAAGACATGCAAAAGACATTCTTAAAGATCCAGGGAGGATGCAGAGAAACTATGACAGGCTTTTCCCTCCCGCTTTGAGTGTGGCTATTCAGTGCAGGTATAAAAACGTTTGCCTTTAGACGTGGTAGAATGGCATGCTGTACGACCTAATTTCAAGCACACTGACCTCTATTGGATTCTTCAGTGTAAGATAAGCCAAAGATAACATATTGCAGGTTGTGTAAGGCCCTGTTCACACCTGACATTAACATGCATCTTGTGTGATCTAATCTCAAGTGGATATATCTAAGTAAAGGTGTGAATGCACCCAAGATGCATTGAGGACGCGTTGAGATCCGATCACCCAGACCACATTCGGAGGTGGTCTGGGCCGCATGTCATATGTCTTATGTCATATTAAAGGACTGCCTATACTCAACTGAGGTCTTCTGCATAAGCGGAAGTGTGTACTCATTCGTATTCATATTGACGCCCATAAAGATATATTACCCGTATGTCAAACGTCTTTTTTTGGTTTGCCTGGAACATGGCAAGGAATAGACCCAGTCTCTATTGTTTTGCTTTCTTCTTCTTCTTTTAATTTCAGCCAGACTTGGCTCAGGAGGTGAACTGCTGTCTCCCGCCGGTTAAAACAACAGCACATTTGTTCTGGGCAGTCAGGAATGAAGTACGTGTTTATTTGCATGTAGAGAAAGGAAGTGAGATCCGATCACGAGTGGTCACTCGAGGCGCATGTGGAGACAAATGTACTTTTGTTTGGGTACATGATGGAGGACTCTAGAGGCTTGAGAAGCTGTTTACAGCATTGAAAACATTTTAATCAAAAGGGCCAAAAAAGATTATTTGAATCATCTTTAATGAATTGACGGGACATGAGTGATATCAAACCACCCAAAGTTAGTGCTGCTATCTGTACACATAATGCAAAGGAGATGAGATGTCCTCCCTACTGTGAGATCAGAGGGAGGAAACTGATTTTGGTGAAGTGGTTCTATTCATCAGTTTTACAGCAACTTTGTAATCCAGCAAACTGCATCACATCTATCATATCAGAGACAGATTTCAAATACTGGAACATAGATCACTTATTAGGTGGCAGCAAACTCGGACAACACACACAGTGTTTGTATTCACACACCAGGTCACACTTTAAACAGATAATGTGTTTTGGGGCTGCATACACACATGTATACACACACTCCTCTCACACCCTGTCATACTGACTCTCATGTATACACATATATCAGACACACACTATCTCTCCTAACATGACCCTGCATGCGGGTGTGTGTATATCAATAAAATATGGTTGCATGAATAAGTGATGGGATACATAATGGAGAGGCAGCCGAGCTGAGCTGAGCCAGGCCAGCTTTCCACAACACTGGAACTTCCTGTCAACAGAATGTCCAACCAAGGACATGTCCTCCTTCTAAGAAATGGGTTGGAGATAAACGAAGAGGAGAAGATAGCAGGATGAACGTTAGCACGTTGGGCAGTGGGCTGGATCTTAACAATCTCGGAACCTAAAGAGCAACGGCCAATCAAAGAGCAACGGACAATATTTTGGGGATTCTGTAGTGCATGCCCAGATTCCCTACATTTCCTACAGCAATCACTGTTCAGCCAGGACACCTGTGCCTACTTAAGGACAGGGTTGAGCCATCAATTAGTTGATTTTATCATTTATCATATCTTATCATAACTTCTTTAAGTTGTCCATCCATTCTTGTGAACGCGATATCTCAGGAACGCCTTAAAGGAATTTCTTCAAATTTGGTACAAACGTCCACCAGCGACTAAATGGTGGACGCCTGTGATCGAATCTGCCCAGGCCTGGCTCATCTCGAACAACCCTATTGACTGTGGGAGAGTTGTTGTTGGTATAGCAGCTTGCTTTGAGTCTGTGTTATTTCAGTTTTTTGTTCATTTTCCAGGACTTCTCGTTCCTCTTCTCTGTTTCATTGTAATTGTTTGGTTTATCAAACAATCATTTTTTTTCCCTTAGCCATTCTTCAATTGAACATCATTTTTTTCTACTCACCTCTAGTGCCAGACAGCCACACTAAAATCCCTCATTTATGTAGAATGACTACCAGTAATGCTATAATATACTCTATAAAGTATATAAAGACATATATATATATATATATATATATATATATATATATATAGATGTAGATATAGATATATAAAGAAAGACATTAGGCCTTTTAATCTTCATATCTGTATGAGACATTACCTCCACTGATACCTGACCGTATTCAGTTCTTTGAAGTGCATTAACGGCTCTATTGTGGTAGAAAATTCCCAACAGCTCTTACTCGACATTGGCTTTGCCTTTCTAGTGTGAAGCAGGATGAGACAATTTCCACACATTAGCACGTTTTACAGGCTGCTACCCCTCTGAGGCTTTTGAATACAATCCTCTCCATCATATCCTCTCTTTTCCGAGAGGAAGGTGGGCACCATTGATTTTAAAGCCCAACTCTGTGCAAACTAAGTGTATCAATGGAGTCAGACCTAGACTGGCTGAACCACAGGCAGAGAATGAAAAAGAAGCAATGATATTATGCTTTGATTATTCTCATACAGACTGATAATAAGAATACATTGAGGATATGTGCAGCCACATGTCCAAAATAAAAGCTCAGCAATGATTATAACACATGAAAAGCAATTAGAGCTGACATATGAAATATGTCTGCTTCATGTTGATGCTATACAGATAATGTAATCTCTCTTTTCCACTCCACGTCACTCAAATGCAAGTAATAGCAATACAAGGATGTGTAATTCAGCAATACAGAAATGAGCTAAAATCATCCTAATGACGAGCACGATAATCTTCTGGCGCAGACTAGCAATAATTTGAGAGAGGATAAGAGCTTCCTACACGTACATTGGTCGCTATTTCAAGCCTAATTGGTTTGTGTGTGTTGTGCATTCCTGTTAAGAGGTTGGAAAGTTTAAAAACCCAGAAAACCTTTGGATTGGTTGAGGTTGATTACAAATTCTCTTCAGTGGGTGATCAACTAATGAATGAAGTTTGTAATATTGGAACGAATACTTAAAAATATAAGGTATGCTTTTAATAATCCGTCTACGTATTACCTATTGTCTACTACAAGATTACATACGATTGAGAACTGCAGTGGTTTTATGTATTTATTAACCATGTTTTATAGTTTTCACGACTATAGCAGCACCAGTATTATATCCATGTTAGTACATACTTAATCTGCAAGATATATACGGTGCATTAGCTGCCTGTTCTGTGAAGTTTTCTGTACTGCTCCTTACCTTTCTCAATGCAAAGAAACTTTACATCAATAGAATATAATAACTGTCATTTTTGACAACTCCCAAAAATGAGATTTGAGGGTTTTCGGGGGGTCCTCGGTGTTAGCGACGATATGACCCCAGTATTTTGCGCAGTGCTTCACTTGCTCTTCTTTTATTTGATTTTATTCTTTTTTTGATTTTCTTTGCAGCAAATAAAGTTTATGGAGATTGGAGGAAGATGTATTTGCCCAAACAATATTACCATGAATCAAATAAAGTTAATAAACAAGAGACAGCTATAAAGCTTCAGAGTTTGCTGATGATCCCCAGTGACTCCATAGTTCTAATACGTATAAAATAGTGTTTATTATTTCCAATTGAATTTCTCATCAACTAAAGTGCCTAAGAAATGTGTGTAAGAGATTTCTTTTCTACTGACATTCTATCATAATCCCAAAAATACCACCTTCCCAATTATGCAATTTTACCTCTATATATTTATTCAGAGCTTATTATGAACATATCTCTACAAACCTATTTAAAAAGAAAAACCTTTATGCATGGTCTTTCTGTCATTGTCCTTGTGTACATGACTAATCCAGAATCTGTATTGACGCAACATCAGCGCAGTTGGCAAGTTGGTGAGTGTTCATGTCAAACCCTGTGTGTGTGTGTGTGTGTGTGTGTGTGTGTGTGTGTGTGTGTGTGTGTGTGTGTGTGTGTGTGTGTGTGTGTGTGTGTGTGTGTGTGTGTGTGTGTGTGTGTGTGTGACTCTACATCCTTGCAGGTCGTTGCATTCTTCTGTTGTTTTGGATGTAGACCTTTCGACCTCTGCTGTCTTGACCCGTATCTAAACTGTTCAAAGGGCGAGTGTGTGATTGAAGGCAGATAAAGAAAATCATGCTACTTAAAGCTCAAACCCCATGTACCCATCAACAAACTTTCTGTTTATTCAAACCCTAGCATGATAGATTTGTCCTCTTTAAAATCAGCTTTTCTACTCTATATAAAGGCAGTCCAAATGTAATGCAGGCTCCTTTGTATCCGGCTTCTCGTCCACAAGCAGCTTTTCAAAGGACTCTGCTCCTTCATACAGACCAGCTGAACTTTATCCCTTCTGACCCTTTGCTGACTCTGTGTGCATCTGTGTGCACATTACTTGTTTGTGTGTCTCTCAAGGTTAACCTGTACACAAGTACCCATAGTACCCAACCCATTGGTGTTGGGCTTGATGGAGCCTGGTTCTTCCTCTTACCAGCTCTGTAGTTGTGTACACAAGTTTGCTTTCACATGCCGCTGTTCTGATTTCACACTTGCGCCAGGAAAGGCATCTCGTAGACCGGTGTGTGTTTGTGAGTAAATGTGTGTTTGATGTCTGTGTGTACATTTAGACAGCAAAATCAGACCACTATTATATGTTATCAAAGCAGCATCAGATTCAGTCATCTGACTCTGATGTGACTGTTTACATCATGTCTACAGTATTGGAAAAGGAATACTGTCAGGCATCAGAAAAGATACACAGCTAATGTTAGATTCTGGCCTGGTGTACACAGCCAGGTTAGGAGACAGGATGAGAGCCTCCTGGCCATCAATATTGTGTCATTTGTAGCAGAAGATCTAGGCAAAGTCAAGTAGCCAGAATGAGCCAAACTGAGGAAGAAATGTAAAAAGGATATATACTGCTTTTCCAGAGACTTGATGCGTATTGACACAGGGATATAGGACAGTGGCATATCCTGCATCAAGACTTCGTCTTCAACAAGACCAACAGCACTGCATTGAAATAACACAAGGTGCTGCGTTGATTTGTACATGTTGCTGCAGGTATAGGTGAGGAATGAAAAGATTTTAAAACGTTTTTTTATTTGTTTTTTTAGGCAGAGTTGAAGATTATTTTCCACAACCATCTCTAAGCCATGTGTTCAAAGTGTGGCACTCAGGAGCAAATACAAAATCATACTGGAGTATTTTTGACCACTGTGCTGTCATAACATTGATGACATTACACACACACACACACACACACACTGTTCAGCAGCAGCATTGTCTTGCCTTACCTTGGCATGGTTGTGGGGCTGGTCAGGTATGTGATGTGATGATGACACAGTCATGTCCGTCAGTTTCCTCAGCGGACACCAACACCAGCAACCTCTTTCAGCTGAGACCAGCCCTCCTGTCCAAAACCATTGACAGGGGTCTCCCAAGATGCTTGTCAAAGGACATCAAACCATATGTATGTGAGTGTGTGTGTTTGTGTGCTTGTGTGTTCAGGATAGGATATTTCAGTAGTCTACAGAGTGGGATCTGTTCTCCACCATAGGCAGTTTGCTCGTGAAGTGCTTACACAAGTAGAACTATTTGAATGTGCTTACTGTTGACTGTCTCTTTAAAGAGTGTATGTGAACCTCAATCACTTTTTTTGATACATGAAGAAAAGAGATTGAATTTCCACAAACTTCATGTGAGTGATGAATTCTCCAGAATCTCCCATAGCTGTGTGAGATAGCTGGGTACAGATCTGGTGACTGTGAGAGCCATAGCATGCGATTCACATAGTACTTATCAAACCATTCAGTGGGCCCTGTGACCTGTATGGAAGCATTGGTATTTATACTCCATGTATTTATTCAGGTTTTTCTTTTGGTTTGCCACCAGTCTGTACATTCTGTACAGTCCTCCACGTGGAGTCTCAGATGCACAGACACAGTGTAAAAGCTGCATCTGTACCAGAACAGGGCTCATGGAATATACTGTAGATGAAAAATTCAGCGGTTCATGTATTATTCTTGAAATGCATGTTGTCACATTTAAGATATGACGTCGACATTTAATTTAGAATCGTGACTGTAATAGTGCTGGATTGATGTAATCATAAAAACTACTTTATCAAATAGTTATATTGCCGTTTAACCAATTAACTCTTGAAAAGACCTGCAGATTTGTGGTACTGTGTTCACAGTGTGCTGCTCTGCATCATCTAGATAACAATAAGATTTGCCATGGGACAGGATTCTGGTATGGGGAGTGTTCTGGTCTCTGTTTGTAGTTTGTTTGTAGTCCTTTTGTAGTCCGAGTAATATTGACCAATCTCATTTGAGCAAGCTTTGGTTACATGCAGGTAAACAGTCCGTGTAGAGAACAAAAGAGTTTGAAAGCATAGCTCAAAATGCAATCTGGGAACTCATTGGCTATCGTCTGACAATCATTTTGCTTTTCATTAGCTTGTAAACTGGCTACTTGTGGAACAATACCGTCGTAGATGTTGTCTCTCAACTCCAACTCCATTCTCTTTTCTCAAGTCACTAACCGGATTGATGGTCCCGACATCTACTGGTTACAATGGAACCCCCGAAATATTGGCCATAGAAGCTAAATCTACGAGAGTATGTCAGATTTTAATAGTTATCCAGCTGAAAAACCCAGCCCAGTCGTGTCAACTCTTCTCCACTGAAGGTAGCTAGCAGCACTAGCTCCAAAAGTCACCAAATCTAGTGAGAAAGTCGCCAAGTCAGCAACACTGACAGCCCGTTACTTCAAGCCTCCCCCAAAATGATCATGATGAACGTAAACAACAGACATGGCTATTGCTAGTACTCACAGCTGTCAAGCTAGCAGAAGGCTCCGGTGACGAGCAATGAGTGCACAGCAGGTAGACAGGTAAGTAAGTAAACAGGCAGCTAGCCCATCCAATTATTTTAAAAATATAAATGAAATGATTGGCGGGGCACTGTCAGATAACAGATTTTCTCTTTTTTTATCAGAGCATTTGATTTATTGATCACTGTCTGGATGTAAAGAGAATTCAACAAATACAACAAAATGTTTTTGCAGAAGATTACCAACCCTAGCTTTAACTCTATGTTCTTGCCTTTAGAAAGTCCTCAAATGATCAGATATTCAGTTGAATTACATTATTTTCTATATTTGCTGTTCATGTTGCTCATAGACCAGTCTGGGTTGGTTGTTGCTCTCTTTTGGCCCGAGAGCAGCAGTTGGCCTATAAAAGCAGTTCCATACAGTGCCCAGTGGTGAGGCGGCTGTCAGTCTGCTCTGAGTAAGTAGCCAGTCAAATCCTGGGTCAGCACTAGGTTTTCATTAGAGGCCTAATTCAAAGCGGCCCACATAGAGTGTCAGGAGTGTCCCAGCCTGTTGTTGGCACTCCTTGTAAAAAACTCTAATGAGCAGCCCCTTGTGAAGTTGTGGTCAGCTGTGTATTTGGAGCTGGTGTATCTCAGAGAAGGCGAAGAGAAAGTCCCCGCTCAGGGCCCTGAATTAGCCCCATGAATCACTTACTTTCTTTTTCATTTGTTTCTTAATCACGTAACGTGTTGAGTGTCATGATTCATGGGACTAGCTGCTAGCTGGGGTTTACCCTGTGGAGTTCAAGCGTGAGGCTGGCGTTCTTTGTGGACTAGCCAGTGTGTGAGCTGGACACTGTTGGTGTGTTTATAGAGGTGCTTAAAGCATCCCTTTGCCTCTGTGATTACTCGGTAGATGTCATCTGTTTTGATGAATTCAGGACTGCAGCACTAACCTTTAGCCAAAATGTTTCCTGTCATCTTGCAAATATGAACAATACAAAAATCCATTGAGCTTGATCCAGGCTATACCCGAGTGTTTGAGCAGTGCACAAAATGAAATAGGTATCAACATCCAGCACGTGGCTCCGTTTGAACGCTGCACATGCCATTTATCCTGATACACCGTGGTGTGAGTGTCTCCAGCCGCATTAATGTGAGCTGTCCTTTACATAGGAGGGTGTGTTAAGCCTGGCTTTTCACAGTCCATCAGGATGATCTCCAGTAGATGTTAATGAGCTTTCCCCACTAATGTGGACTCAGTCGTCCAACTGGCCAGCTTTCTAAGGATTGTGCAGAGCAAGGGCTCACACAGCGATGTCGACATGCTTTCATGTGTAAAACATCTGTAAGTCCTTATTATTAAAGGTAATTTTTTACATATATTATTGGTGTAGTTGAACTCAGTATCTTAATAACATGCCAGTGCTATTGATTGATTGACATTAATAAGAAAACTATATTTGTTATGTGACACTGACAACCTGGAGGTGTTTAACAAGTGTTTCTTTGACTTCATTTCCCACAGAGCCCTTCAAAGACTAAACTTGATCATGCTGTTAAATCATACATTCCTCTTGAGACAGAAAGTCATCAGTCATAATTTCCTTATCTTCTGCCACCATGGGATTGGGAACATTAGACAGAAAGGCATCTGACTTAAATGCCGGAAACCATGTTAATGCAGCATGCACAGTTTATGCATGTTATTGAGTGTCCACACCGTCAACAGCAGGGTCACGATAATGTCCTGGGTCATTTGTTTTGAAAGTAAGGTTCTAATGACCTGAGGAAGAGAAATCACAACCTCGTTGTTTCTAAAATGTGTGGACACGTCATCGCTCTGAATTAAAATATTATTATTATTCAAATATTATGTCATTGCCACGAGGAGAACCATCATCACTGCTGGTAGAGACAAACCCATGTCACGTAGCACTGCCACCATTGTGAATAAAACCGTTGTGATCACATGATCACCAAGTATTCTGCTAGGAAGTCATAGAGGATTGGCCCCTCCTCTATGACAAAACAGAAAAGGAAGTTCAGGCCATGAATTGGCACCTGACATTGGTAACCCACTTTGCATTAGTTGCGTGAAAAAAAAAGATATTATTTAATTGAATACTTTAAATGTCGACCAATGTGCCATCAGTAGGAGTTATGCACACCTGAAAATAGGATAATTGCATCTGCTAGCCATGTACAAAATTAGCATCCAGGATTTTAATGTAGACTAGTATTTAATAGTCATCTGTACGTAGTTAAAAGATAAAAGCCGGAGGAAAACATGAAGTATTCTTTTAGCCATCTTTTTGGTAGCTGTAGCTCAGATGGCAGTGTGGGTCAGCCAGTAGGGTCGCTGCTTCTGCCCCCAGCCCCTACTGTCCCTCTGTCACACGCTGAGCCCTAAGGGGCTCCCCATAATATATGCCTGGGGAACAAATGTCATATTTTTATTTCTTTAGTTTACTATTTAAAAAAAACCTAACATGAGAGTAGTGACTAAATCAACATAGGGATGCTCATGAATTGTTGGTGGGTTCATTTAACAAATAGTGCTACCAGCCAAATTCCATCCAACACCAACATGTATGTGAACCCTTTTTGACATAGGCCAGTGTGCATATGCACTTCTGTGTAAGTGTGTGTGTGTGTGTGTGTGAGACTGTTGGGGGTTGGAATGTGACGTGAGAGGACTAATCAGAGCCAGCTGGGGCCAACGGTGAGATTAAAGTTAAAACACAAAAACAATCAGCTGGGATAAGTATACTATCGCTATGGGTTACTACCCCCATCCTAACCTCTCCCAGAGAGAGAGAGAGAGAGAGAGAAAGGGAGGATGGATAGACGGATGGATGGGACTCTACCCAGCACTGTTGGCACAGACCGTCTGATTAAGAGCTCCCTCGTTTTCTCTTTGATCCTTCCTCTCAGTGGTGAGTCTCGTCTCACCACAACATGCACATGACACACACCAACACACTGCCAGTCAGGGCCACAGGACGTCCTATGTGTGTGTGTGTGTGTGTGTGTGTGTGTGTGTGTGTGTGTGTGTGTGTGTGTTCATATATATCAGCATTCATGAGAGCCAAATTACCTCACGAAGAAAAAAAGACAAAACCAGGTCAGGTCTAAGGTTTAGGCATGGAATTATGAAATGCCAAAAATAAATGAGTAAACTAATCTTTAACTCAAGGTCCACTTACAAGCGTTTTCCACAGCTTTCAACCGTGCCTCACGGTCTTCCTCAGTGGATGGAGTTTGCTTAGTTTTCATGGAGATAGCTCAGTTTTCACATAAAGGATGTAACTCACAAACCAATCGCCAGAATAAAACGTTTGCATTTAAGTTTCTCCAAATCATGGATGTGTTGAAACTCTACGTTTCTGAACCAGAAATAAGTTATATATCAGCATTTCTACATATTTGTTAATCACCATTATATTGTTTTATTGTTTAGATCATGTTTTGGGTGAATATAAATATGGTACTTTTGGTTTCACACGGGACACTAACACCGGACTCCTGGGTTGAAATCCTGTGTTTGACCCGTCCATCTAAACGTATTTTGAAATACGTCAAAAATGAATGTAATCTGAAAGAAAATACGTTCCCTTAAAACGTAATTGATAAAGCAGTTTCGTAATATGGGAATGTTATTATTAGGAGACCAGGCTACGGGATAAGTGATAATAGGTGATGATGGGGGACTACCTATGGTAGTCACCTGAAATGTAGTTATAATCTCTGGAGAAGTCTGGGCAGTAGACATTGAGTAGTAAGATTTCATGCTGAAGATTGTTCTCATGTTAAGGTGAACGTTAAATGATAAGCCAGGTTGTTATTTAAATGTCTTGAATGATTGAACTAGGTTGAGGTTAGGACTCTAGAGTTCCAGATTCCAGTTTCATACAACTTGGGTTTTGTTTTTCTAGTTTTGTCTATTGTTGTTTTGTCTATTTTGTCTATTATTTTGAGTACTCTTATTTTAGACTTTAGTTTTGTTTTGTAAACCATTGTTTTTCATCAAATTAATTGCTAGAGTTGTCAGTTCAATAACAATTTACAGACTAATTTCCTGGTTCAGCTCTAACCTGCTGTACTTACAGTCCTAACCTTGTACTACACTGGACCTAACCATTAGACCTACCCCAAACCTCGTCCAATCAAGTGTAAGGATTACACAAGCTATGAAAATCAGACACAAATCATTTAGGTAAGCATTTAGCATTTACCTAAAGAAATAAATGTTTTTCTTCTTCTTGCGGTGTTGCCATCTCTGGAGCTATTACTTACAACAATATACTGTTGTAAGTAGCCAAACTGATTGGAATAATGAAAGAAACTATGAATATAAGACCCAAGTTGTGATAAAAAAGGAGCATGTTTAGCTAAAAAATTATTATGTGACACTGTTTTCTTATTTTTCTCAGTTACAACTAGAGTATTTGTTGTGCTTTTCATGTGTGTTGGTATGAAAATGAAAGTGTGTATGCTGGAGTCTGTGCGTGTTTGTGTGAGAGGAGGATGAGGATTACGACCTGTTCACAGCCGAGCGTGCAGACTGCATTGTTTCTGATCATTTCCTCTGTATGTCCGATTGGCTGATGAGGTATTAACTTGCCTCTTTGTTGTTATATGTGTCTCGGTCGGATTGTGCGAGGACGCGTGTCCAAACAGCCACATTTTCCCCCTTGTTCAACACTGCCAAGAATCCATCCAACGCTGGCCTGAAAAACCTCCTCTGTTATCTCCACCTGTGGCATCCAATGCTGTTTTACTGATAGCTTTTTCGACTCTGTATCTTGGGTTGACTTGTACTTTCTTTTGAAGTCTGGCCACTGGTATTGTCACAGAACACAGCTCCAGTCCCAAAGAAAACACCAACAACAGCATGAGTTCCAAGATTAGGCTGTACACCTGACGAGACGCTTTCTTGATCAGAAACATTTTATTTCAGTGACCTAAAATGGTCAAAATGTTATTTGAGAGGTTTTTGCTTGAGAAAGATAAAGCACTGGAGAAAACACCTCATTGCAAGATCCAAATAGTCACATTTAAGCTGCTGTTATCAGCGTTAATATTTCAAATACATATAACATTTGGCATTGAAATTTACATCTTTAAAGATAAGCCACCATATATTAGCACAAAATATCCATCAGCCGGCCCAAATCAGCCATCCTTTAAAAGCCTGTATCAGTCAAACACTACAGTAGTTTCCATTTCTTTATTGGCCTCTGTCCAGAACAGCATTATCTACACATCACGATGGACAAAACCACCTTGTAAATAACCATATTACTTTACCTACTGATATCAGCCCCAGAGGAAAAGATCCCCAACATTAGAGTGCTGGGGGATTGTGTCGGGGGCGTGAGAGGTTAAGACTTGTTGAATAGCTGGTGGGCGTCACACAATGAGGTGGATTAGGCAGCACTAGAAAAGGCCTTCAGGGCTTTACTGGGGTGTTCAGCAGCTTATAGCGCCTACAATAACACGGCAACAGTGCAGATGGAGCTGGCAAAAAGGCTAGCTGGGAGGGCAAGTGGCTGGCAGATACTGTCAGCGTAGTAGAAAGCAAGGAAGCTGTGATGTAAGAAACAGAGTAAACGATGAGTCGCATTTTACTGATTGACAGGAAGAACACAGCTCAATAAAGTTACTAATGGGTAGAAAGAAGCAGCATTTTGCTAGAGATCCCTGGTCCTCCCACAGGACCCCTGGGTGTCACATCGGTATTGAGACGAGGAGTTGGAGAACAGGAGCGGTGCAGGGCTGCGGATGAGAGGTGAGGCTCAGTCTCAGTGGCTCCAGCACTTGTCTCTGCTTGCCTGGAGCTGTGGCTGGAAAAATGATATCATTGCTGATGACCCATATTCTTACAGATAAACCCTGGCACTGCTACTTCATGTGCGTGAGTAAAGAAATTCTCTTTTAAAGTGCAAAATCACCACGAGTGCTACACATTTCTGGTATGTTGTTCAGCTCATTGATGTATCCATACAAACCATATCCAGATATACAGATGATATATGATGATATATGTGTGACACTTTGTTGTACTGTGCCATTGCAATTGCTAGTATGTTGTAACAATATCATCATCCTTGGTTTCATCGGGGACATAACAATTCATGAGCATCCTGAATGAACAACAATAAAACAGCTACATTGTCTAGAGTTACACTTAAAGACCCATCACTGCGCACTGGGGTCTTTAATAGGTTTATAATCCGGACTCATTATAAATTGGGGAATTTTTTGGTTAAAACAGTATTTGCAACTATTAGCAAACTCATCTAATAAAGCACCAGTATAAGTGGCTTTATAAATCCACACATTATCTGAACCCAGAGCAGTGTGAACCAGCAGTCCTCGCCCCTGCCTGGGATTACTGCAGCATGTCTGCCCTGTGTAGTGCTGGAGAATTAAACAGGAGGGGGGCAGGCAGCGGGCTGGGATAGCACCGCAGTGTGGCACATTGCGTGTTAGCCGGGGTAATAACAGTGTGGTTTGTATTAGGTTTCCCTTGGCTAAAGTAAGAAGCTCCCACTTCCTGCATGCAGTACGCGACAAAGACAGGATCCATATTGGCCTCTGAACATCTGCAGGACGTATTAAACACACGCTGTGGTTTTATGTCAGTGCAGTATGAGTTTGAAAAGACTCTTAAGCTAATTAGACCCCCTGTTCATCTCAAGGTCACTGATTTGCTCTGCAGTTAGTTTTTGACAGGCAGCAGTGTGCAGTTCAACATCATCTCAAACAGTAGAAAGAATTCATAGCATGATATTCTGGCCCAGTTATAACTGCTGTTTTAAACTGTAGGTCAGATTGCAGCTACAGACAGCATGTCAGCTTTTATTTTTATTCTGTACACTAGTTATTAATATAAGTGCAGGCTATCATGTCAGCATGTTTTCTTGATTTGTGGGTCTATTGCCATGTTCAGACCACAAACAGCTATGCATTTAAACAACGCCAGGTAATTTACCGGTGCATTTCCTCTTGGTTTACTTTGTGGCACGAACAGCGTATTTCTACAGTTTATTTGGCAATGGTCAAAGATATTTCATGTTGTACAATACTTGCTTACTTTTTTTAAACCATTATGCATCTGATAAGCCACCAAAACTCATGGATCTCATCATTTTAACGGTGCCTGAAACCACATGTCGACCCGCGACCAAGGTCCAACACGGGACTTTCACCCAGGAAACCGCTGTCTGTGTCCCATGTGAAACTAAAAGTCAACGTAGACTTATTTTAATTTACGTCCGTAACTTAAGTAACGTGACAAACATACTTTTCTAAAGCCAAACCATGTTGTTTTTACTAAACCAATACAAGTAGTTTTGTTGCGTTTTTGTTTTGTTTTGCAATGCGTCAAAGGATCAGCACATCCGGGATACCATACATTGATGCAAGACTACGCAATATTACCAGTGTTTTTTGCACATTCAGCTGGAATTATGCTTCTTAACGCATCATGCAGACCTGCACATCAAACAAGCTGATTGGTTGAACCAACTCGGAGACAGGTTCAAAGCAGAAAGACAAAAAGGTGACGTTTGTACAAGTGGCCATAGTCCCTGTGATGTCACCCATTGGTTTGTGGACTACAGATTTGAAGCCTCGAGTTTGACATTTTGACATTTTGTAGTAGCCACGCTATGTCGTCTATTTTACTAAATGAACATCATGCTGTATTGAAGAAGACTTGAAACTAAAGATTGAGACCATGAACTCATGTTGACAATGTACTGAGGTAATAAATCAAGTGAGATTTAGGGTCATTTTCTCATAGACTTCTATACAACCAGACTCTTTTTAGCAACCTGCTGGCCATTGGAAAGAGCACAAGTTTAAGGCACTTCCGTATTGGCTTCCCTTTTTAAAACCGGAGTCTGCCGCCTGTGTTCTCATGTACGTGCATTATCATTTCCTGCTCTCAATTTTCTTGATGACATGCCATACTCACAGATGCACATTGACGCACGCTCACAGGGCGTAGACCACTGCCAGCAGAGCAGGCGGGTAGCATCAGATTAAAGACAGTGAAGGGCCTGATGGACGATACAATACACTACATGCATCACATTCTTAATACTGTGCTGCCACTTACGCGCACGGCATTCTGTCCATATATCGTCGGATATGGTTTATAGCATGTAATAACAGTAATAGGTTCCTTATGCGGAGATCCTCAGCAGAGTAACTTGGTCTGGTCTGAAGGGCTGTGGAGCAATGTGAGCATGTCAGAGAAATGCTCTCTGTCACCCAGAGAGTGTTAGGAGAAGTTTGGTTATGTCCCAGAATAACTCTTGTCCACTGATGCTGTGGGTTAATCCCACAGCTGTGGACTTCCTCTGCTTATAACACAGATGCACGTTCATATCGGATGAGTAATTCATGGTAAAGCAATAAGAAGGGATCTCCTGTTTTGTTCCTACTTTATGTTCAATGTAGTGATGATGCTGAACAATGGTGCTAATGGTTAGTGTCCTGTGCACCTTTGGCTGCTATGCACACTTTGACTCTGCGTCATTTAAAATCATTTCCTATTTTCTGTAATGTTTGAAATTGCTTTCATGTTTTCATGTATGCTGCTGAAACAGTGGGTTATAGGATCATTCTGCTTTATTATAACTTGGATCTTATTTTCATAGTTTTCACCATCATTTATATCAGTTGGTAATAATACAATATAGAACATAAACACAATTACAGATGTACAGTTAGGTCAATAAATGAGTCAGTAAACTGCGATGGATGTTTACAAGAGATAGATTCAGTAATAGTGTGTTTAAAGACGTCTTAACACAAGCAACCATTAAAGAAACATGCAAAATTGATAAATTTTTCAATTCAATTAGGAGGTAAGTAATTTAGAATATGCAAACAAGACCTAAGAAAGCATTCAAGGACGATTTTTGGAGCTTCAAACTTTTTAAATATTTGATGCTATGGATGCATTTAATTTCATACTGAAAAGGTATTTAGGCTTGATAGCCAGCCCGAATGATGAGGGCACTTTGTTTCTGTCAGAATAAGGATACAGAGTATGTGTCAGAAGACAAACTGTGCATGTGGACATTTGACCCGCACAGTTGTGTTGTCTGATTAGCTTAGCTCTTGTGGTTGAAAACAGATCACCTGACGACTACTAAACATTCTCTCTCTCTCTCTCTCTCTCTCTCTCTCTCTCTCTCTCTCTCTCTCTGTCTCTCTCTCTGTGTGTCTCTGCAGAGCTGCAGAGGGAGGGCAGCATCGAGACCCTCAGTAACAGCTCGGGATCCACCAGCGGCAGCATCCCACGCAACTTCGAGGGCTACCGCTCCCCCCTGCCCACCAACGAGAGCCAGCCGCTCAGCCTCTTCCCGACCAACTTCCCCTAGACTCCCACCTCTCCTCCAGGAAGAACCAGCACCGCCCGGCCCACCCGCCTGCCTCCCCCATATCTGTCCACACAGCATCGCACTGACACACAGCAAAACAAATCATGCCTAGGATTTGTTTTTCACTGAAGTGTGTTCTGTGTTGTCTTTCTCATGCAGCTGCTCACACATTAGTGTGGTCCCAGCTACATGCAGTATTAGTATTGTATTTATTTTATGAAGCTGCCAATGCTTCTGTAGTTTGTACAGATTTCCAATCATTCTAAAAAGAAAATTTAATTAAACTATTTAGTGTTCAAATTGCATTCAGTGAAAACACTGAGAAAAATGTGTTGTAGTCTCTTGAAAGCTAATTTCCTTTAAGCTTAACAGCTAGTTTAAGTGTTGCCGGGCAGTTCACCAAATCTAAAGTTCAGATAAAATGTAGTTTCATCACAGAGTATTTTGATACAGCGGTCAGGGAGGAACTTCCTTTATTTTCAATATCAGATTTTTAATAACAGGCCAGTATCAGCCCAGCACATCTATCTCTGCTTTCTAACCTTGCTGCTGTGTTAAATCAGAAGCCAGTTGACACAGACGTTGTTGGAGTCCAGCCGCCCTCTCCTCTCTGCAGCTGATGTTTCCTCAGCCCGGGCCGCCGTCATTCTTTGTGTGTGTTTGAAGTTTTACGGTGTGCCTATTGTCTGAATGAGCCATGAGAGCGGGAGGGCCGACAAAGGAAACATGTTTATTCCAGTCAGTGATGTGTAGCAGCTCCTTTTCCCTCCGTGTGTGTGTTGCTGCTCTCTTGGCCTCTCCCTAAATGTTTTTGATTAAATTTGTCCCTCTCATGCCTTTGATTATCATATAATTACATTTGACAAAAGATGCAGTAATGAGATGACACTATTACTACGTTGCTGAAGTCATTTAGATGTTTACCGTGTAATTGAGACATTTCTGACATCATTTAGATATGTTTCCCAACTCGGCCGTTCCAGATAGTACATTTTCATTGAGTGGATTAATAGAGGCCGTCGTGCTGTATTTTCTTCATTAGCAAGTTTTAACCAAAATCTTTTTCTCGCCTCTAGTTATAGATAAATACATGAATGCATTATACTTAAATGTACTAGCTTTGCCTGAAGCAAAGAAGATTGACTTTGATAATCAGAAATTCCTTTATTCAACACACTTCGCCTGTTAGTTTGTCCAAAGCAAAATGTTTGTCTTGGTAAAAACTGAAATGCACTATTTACAGAGACACATTAGAAAGAATTGTCAATGATAAAAATAATAATGTACAATCCCTCATGTGTGTAGTTGGACTGGCTGCAGGCCATGATGGCCTGTTGTTGCTCTTTCACTGAATGAGGGTATGCATCTACGTGTTTTAATTCAGAGCAAATGCTTGTTGTTGACAGTACGATTTAATTTGTAAAATACTTACTTGACTTTTCCCAGCAGTCATGCAAGAAAATAAAAACATAATAGAACACAAGGAAATGAAACTGTCTGTCTTTTTTCTCACTCTGATTGCTCCTAATTGTGCCGTTCAGATTTCAACCACGGCGGTGACCATCAGCACAAAGTACCACTGGTAATTAGTACCATATTTTTTAACAGGCAGTAAAGTGCTGTTAAAGGGACTTTTTATGGTCGACTCTGGCTCTTTGTTCTGAGAAAGGAGAGGCCATGTTTGTTTCTCTGCTAATCAGCACAAAACTTCAAATCCCAAAACTCAAAATAAAAAAGAAGAAGCAAATTAAATGAAATTAGCATTCAATTATTTCTTGTACACTTTATTTCATCTCATCGATGTGTTCATAAACTACTGGCCATAAAATGAAAAAGAGGTCCTTGCCCAGCTATATGGAACATCTCCAAGCTTGAAGAGATGACCAACAAACGTTTGCAGACAAAAATGTAATCTTTTACAGTATAAGTAAGACAACAGAATACATACAAACTGAACCATTACAAAATGTTTTTATTGAAGATTTATTTATGAATAAAGTAGAAATGGGCTCAAGCTGTTTCTCTGTTACTCCATCCAGAGGAAAGCTCGGCATTATGCAACAAGAGACAAACTGCAGCTTTTTATGGGAAACTTTTTATTTAATTCAAACACTTTATAACAAACATTTTACAATGTTTTATCACCAGAGTAACTTTTGAAACTTTAAAGAAAACATGATGAATAACAATATGGTCATTGACAAGGATAATGCACTAAACTCCTGAAAACTGATACGCATAATGTCGGTTCAAAATGAATTTGTAACAAGACATTGTAATGACACTGAATGGGGAGATTCTGGGCACATTAAGCTATATATTGATTTCAAGAAGAAATTCTAAAATAGTGAGCTTTGACATGTAACAGTGTATTGCAGCAGTAATTCTGAAAGATGCGTCCTTTGCAAAACAGTACATCCCTCCTCATTGATTCAAGTTGCTCTGGATAAGAGAATCAGCTCACTGAAATGTAAATGGTGTGAACTTTAAAGTCCCCATGTTATATTCAACATTCAGCTTAGAGATGTGCAGTGGAACCCACTGATGTTGAGTCCCAACTTGTGAACTTTGAACAGGAAAGCAAAGTGAACGTGTATCAATCATCGAAGGGCTAATCGAGTACAACTAAAACTGAGTGTGATAGTCACACTGATTCTCCTGTAGTTAGCATGGGGTCACTACAAAGCATTAGCTTGGTTAGCATGAGCATTTAACTGGAAACATCTGATTGGAACAAAGCATGCTAACACGTATTGCAAACACTGGCTAGCAGTTTAGCATACACAATGTTGAAGGCTCCGTTCACATTTACTTTGCTAAAAGACGACGGACTCCATGTTAACAGTTTCTAAATGATCATTAACAATCATTCATTTCAAGTGTAGCCTAGTTGGAGCAAATTTACCATCATCCGTCGTTTCCCATTTCAAGACTTTACGAGATAAAGTAACTCTCCAGACCTCCTGCTAGCTACTTCTCTCAAAAGCAACAGAAATGTCTCCCTGTGCTTCTGGACCTGAGGGAATAATCTTATCTGCTGTTCTTTAAAGCCAACAGTTGATGTTGATGCATATAATTGTGCTGCTTGCTAACCGTATCCAAACTGTGGCCTCCATTCACAACATGACCAATGTCCTGTCTGCTGAGACCAGCAGTGCAAATACATCCAAATGCAAATTAGCAGGAACATCGCTTGTAGCAGTTATTTTTGTTTCTTTCAGCAAATTATATTTGGTTATGACATGGTTATGACTGGGCTGTGTATAATAAATAAATACAATTTTGAAAAACAAACTTTGTTTCATATGTCCCTGCTTCCAACATGTGACTTTAGATTCGTTTGAAACGTTAACCATAAAAATCATGCGTGTGGCCACAAATCATGTAATTAAAAAATGTTCAAAATATGATTTCATTTTTACATTTCATTAAAAGCTATAATAGGTCTCATAGAATTGTGTTGTGAAGTCCAGCAGCTTCTGCAAAGAGGATTTAGAAATTGGGATGTAAAATAACTATTGTAATTCAAATTGAATCTAAATTTGATTTATATAGCCCAATATTAAAAATTGTACAACATGCAACATCGGATATGGAAAAACTTTCCAAAGAAACCTTCAACTACCTTTTGATGGATGCTAAAATGTAGATTTAAATCTATTATATATTATGTTCCTCTTATATGTGCAAATGACTACAAATTCATTTTGGAGATATTTTTATAAGTGAGCAGCCCAGAATTGTTTTATCATTGTCATTTTCAAAGTCAAAGTCACTTTGGTTGCCAAAATTACTCAAATAAAGAACAAGACAGACAAAAATGGCTTCTTTTGCAGCTCAACCATAACAGGCACTTTGAGTTGTTCTCTGCAACCCATTCACTGTGTGGGACGTACCTGAGACGATTCCTGCATGTTTTACCTTCACCGTCTTCACATTAAATCCTTAAACAACTCAGTCGGCCCTGTGATGGAGAAACACGCTTAGAAACACGGTGCTCCAGGTCTCTGTTTGGTTAGCATGGCATGGACCTCGAACACATTTGATCAAAAAAAGTATTAAACATGTGGTGAATTGTAAACACATGTTGTCCACTCAAGTTCATTTTGAGTGCTATAAATAATATTACATTTTTCTGAGGAACCTGAGAGAAATAAATTATTTTGAATAAGTACTATCTAATTGAGAGAGCAAACTCATTTTGATGATGAGTTGATAATCTCATGTTAAGATCAGCTGCTGCAGAAAACGTATACATTGACACAAGGACCAAGGCCATTTCTAGATCCATGTCATGGATCCTAAACCTGCAACCAGACTGCATCTAGACCAACGTATAACTGTCAAGGAAGAGTTCAATCATTGAACTGTCATTAAATTACAAACATGGTTCATTTACAGACTTTACTCACATCGGGTTGATTTCATTATTTGCCTTTTTTCTCACCTCCTGCCGTCTCCTCCAGGAGGTCTGTAAACCACAGAGACAGCTTTGTTCCCACTAAAACTCACCATCAGTGTGTCAGGACCTGTACAGTGTAAAATGTCCAAGACAATGCCGGAGATGTGCTCACTGATCTGCGCTCAGCCGGCTGCTGTCAGGTTGGAAGGAGAAAAGATTTGAATCAGGAACATGAGCAGGATATTTTCTGGATGAGCTTCAGTTTCATCCGCCATATTTATCCTTAAAGAAACACATGAATCAGTTTCCATTCTCTGCGCTGCTTCAGGTTTCTGTCATTTTACAAGGCAGTTAATAAAACACTTACCTGTACAGAGGAAGAGAGGAAGCAGGGATCCACTTACCTAAACTCACTTTCCTACATTTCAGGCTCACTTTCATTTCAATTAGCACACATTAATTCACAGTGTGAGAAGATACACGTCAGCTCAGTATTTTTAAAGGGACATTGCGATGAACTCTGACTCCATTCATCTATTCAACTCACTGACTGACTGCGACGGCATTATATGACATGATGACACATTTGCAGATGTTTTATTCATGTCGTTTTCAGAAATAATTAGATTGTCATATAATCTTCAATGTTTCAGTCATTTTTTTATCGCAACTTAATTTGAAACGTGTCAAAACGTTCACTTTTGAAAGCAATTTCAGTTCTCAGCGTTTAGAATTACAAATGTTGTGAAACATGGACAATAATCAAACACTAAAATATGACGTATGAAATTGAAACTGAGACGTTACCTTAGTTTTGTCTTTAGTCTTGATGAGAGGTTGTTTAGATTATGTCTGTCGTTATGCTTTCTGTCATGTAGCAGGATTTCTGATCCTCCGTGTTGTGTGACAGCAGAGGGGCAGAAGAGCCTCTCCCTCCGGCCTACAGGTATAGCCTTCCTGCCCCTCCGCTGCGCTCCTATGATTCAATGTTCCCGGCGCTGCAGCTTCTAATTCAATTTCTCCACACTGTCAACACTTCTGCAAACACACAGGAGATTATTTTGCTGGTTTAAAAAAAAGTGCCTCAACGAAAATGGAAGAGTAAAAAAAAGAATGTGCGCTGGATGATATTTAAAAGCCTATGCTTTTAATATTATTTCATGCCTAGGAATAAGTTGAGAGCATCTCCTGAAATAAACACAAACATACAAGTTTTACAAGTGTAATCCCTCTCTTTCATTTGATGGCGCGAACTAACCCGCACGTTCACACTTCCGGTTAAAATGCCTATCCTCAAGGAGATATTTTTACCGCTCGGTTTGATCAAATACTTTTAATCTGTTTTAAAAATCAAAAGGTTTTTGCGAATCCGTATATAATAATATCCCTCAAATAAATGTATTTACTGAGAGGTGGTGGAATATAAAACATTCTATTTTCTTAATCTAAACATGTAAAATCTCTTTTCAAAGAAAGTCGACTGTGCAGAGGCCTTTTTGTTTTAGCAGAAACATGTTTTTTTCATGTCTCGGGGACCCACAACATTTTAAAAAGGCCGTTTTCAGTCGTGACTGCATGTTTGCGGAACAGGTATTTTTAACAAGATGACTCAATGGGATCGATTTGTTTTGATTTTATCAAAATGTGCAAGACCTACAGAAAAAAAATGAAATACTCTAATGTTTCTATTGGTGCTTTCAGAGAGCTCGCGGAACTTTCTGCTCAAAGGCACAACGGGAAGGTCACCTCCAACCAGCAACCGACAACTGACAACAGATGTTTTTTTTCTATTAATACTGCAGGGAATATTTGAGGGAGTAATGACAGTAGGTAATGTCTTTGTGATTTATTTGGTGGCACGTGTCACATCCAGTGATCGCGTTTGGCATACCTATTATACGCCGGAGATATACGCGTGCGCAGATTTCGGCCGAGCGTCATGCACTTATTCACCTGTGGCCGTGCAGATTTTGCTTCCATTCTGATTTACCCCGAGTCTCCTTAGCACAATAACCTATAAGGCACAATTTCACTGTAGTTAAAAACCTAATGGTAAAATAATTAGAGAGTGTATTAAAAGCACTGCATTGTAAAGAGTTGAAGAGTAAATCAAATCAAAGCTTTCTTTCTGTGACTAAACCTGATCAGTCTGAACTCTGTGTGAGTGTCATAACATCACGGTGTTGGCTGCTGTAACGCCTGTGGATGTGACATCTCTGTCACTCCTCTCTGGCTCCCCTGGGTCACGATAGCGCCCCCACCTGGCTTCTACCTGTCAGTCACACACACAGCCCCCACACAACACTGTGGCTACAGGCTGCAGCTCAGAACTGGACTGTCAGAATATGAGGGTAAAATAAGCTCAGGGGCTGGAAGGTAGCTGGATATGAGTGGTTGTAGTTCATGATTGAGTTTGTCATGAAGTCATGTCCAGTAAAAACATGTTTGTTTTATGGAAGAGCTGGGATGCATCAGGTAATACGTTCGTCCCGAAAGGCTTAGTTTTCATTGTATTGTTCCAAATAATATGATATTGTGTGTGTGTGTGTGTGTGTGTGTGTGTGTGTGTGTGTGTGTGTGTGTGTGTGTGTGTGTGTGTGTGTGTGCGCGCGCGTGTGTGTGCGCGCGCGTGTGTGTGCGCGTGTGTGTGCGCGCGCGTGTGTGTGTGTGTGTGTGTGTGTGTGTGTGTGTGTGTGTGTGTGTGTGTGTGTGTGTGTGTGTGTGTGTGTGTGTGTGTGTGTGTGAGGAAACACTGCTTTACAAGTGAGAAATGATATGTGTCATTTAGCAGAGTGAACTGTAGAGGAGCTGCAGGAGGAAGTGGAGGAGATGAAGGAGAGGAGGAAGAGGAGGAGGAGAGGTGCCGGTAGCTGTACGATGAGGATAAGAGAGGAGAAGGAGAAGGAGAAGAAGAAGAAGAAATTAGGAGGAGGAGGAGGAGGAGGAGAGGGCCGTTGGTCGCCGGGTTTCCATGTGACAAGGGGAAATATGAGGGACTTTGACAGGTCTTAAACGGTCTGGCGCCAAGGCCTCAGTCTAGCCGCTAAATATAGCCGGAGAGATGATGCAGGAAGATGGGAGGAGAAGATGGAGAGATAAAAGGAAGAAAGGAACAATGTCGGAGGGAGGAAGAAAATAACAATACTCGATTATAGACGAATATGGCGCAAAACTGATCCGTTATGTTGTAATTAGAGCGTCGTTGGCCTTTATCGTTGACACATGGGCCAAATCACCGGGACGGAAGACGTTTTTACGCACATTTTCACATCTGCTGCACTGTATTGTATTGAGCGGACGGATCAAGGACACAGAAAAGCTTGAGTCAACTTCCTACTGTGTGGAAAGAGCCATGCAAGCATTTCATTCACTTGAAATAGGCCCACAGCCCCAGATAACAGGGAGACCGACAGGTTGCATCAAATATATCAAACTGAAGCCTCTAAACCTGCTTTTTTGACACATTTCTGGTTTTGTCAAAATCATAAATGATCTAAACGTGGGACAAAATTTGGGATCAACGTTTAAGAATATGCGCCTGTTATTAGATGTTCCTCCACATTCTGCGCATCTTGTACCATTCACGATGATTGTTTCACATGCCCATCTGACACGCAGGACACACACGCATTCCCAAAGAACAAGTCTGAGGAACAAATTCACTGTCTGCTTTAATTAATCCCCAACACAGAGAATGTGCTAATCTATCGGCACAGTGCCCCTTCTAGATCTAGCAGCAGCTTGGAGCAGTCCTCCCTTGACTTAATGACTTTTAAATCGCGCGTAATGGAGATTTCTGTACCGTTGACGGAACAGAACAAATAAATGGTGACCAATTTGCGAAAGCATTGTTGATACAATTATCCAGTTGAGTATTCCGGCAGAAAACCCGTTATCCACCTCCATATGTTGCTAATCTTTTTTTTCTTTTCCAAGTAAAGCTCAGTGCATGCAGCTTCCACACAATGACAAACTGCCGCCGCTCCCACGGCACTACGTCTCTTCTGTCATTGCATAAATCTGAAGGTGCAGCATTCCAAACAAGTCAGCTGTCCGGCCAAATTACAGCAGATACACACCACAAAATAACTGGAGAAAACGGTGAGTGCCAGACATGCTTGATGATTTTACATTTTCCTCATGTGAAGTTGATGCTTGGCATTTATTTCCAACTGTTAGAATACACATATTTTTCACATTGCCAGTGGACACTGACTCCGCTGTGTGGAACAGTTGGTGCTCCGGGGGCTTGTGTCTGATCTGATGGGCTTGTAGAAACTGTTTGGGTTTCAGCTTTTTACCATTCGGATATAGAGCTGCTGCTGTCAGGCCTGCTGACCTTTTAAGCGGGCCGTATCAATCGGATGGAAACCGAGCAACAAGTGTGTAACATAGCGGAGATGTGCAAACACTGCATGCTGCTAAATCACATAACACGATGTATCTGACGCACACGTGCAGGCCGCTGAAGCTTCCCGGAGTTGCATTTTTGTCTCGCATTTGTTTAGCACATTTTATCTTCATGTGATCGTCGGATGAATAGTATGTATTAATAATAAATATAATATTCACAACATATCTAAGCGTCGTGTCAGCGGAAGCCGCCGAGACGATAAGTTCCAAGGGTTAATAGGAAATCCGCAGTTGTCTGTGGCAGTCTCGTTCAGAGGGATTCTCACTTTTTGTTTCAGTTTTGGTCGAAGTGACGCCTGTGTCCCGCAACACGGAGAGAGCAGCTGTTTATCCAAAAAGATTTTTTTTTTTAATTCACATCTGACACCGAGCCATGACCGAGGCAGAAAAGTGGAGCGGAGCCGCAGATGAGGCTGCTGAGGGGGGGGCCGGAGGGGCCGGAGGGGCTCGCGCATGCACGACTTCAGGGTAAATATAAAGAGACAAGAGATTGTTCTTATTGTGGCGCATCAGCCGACTGGCGCCGAGCGGCTCTTTAACAAACTGAGTCCAAGTTAATCAAGAGCTGCGGCGCTGGATTTCCTCTAAAGGAGCTCAGCAGAGCGGACTGCAGGGAGGCGGGTGGGGGGGCCCCCGTGGCTCCCGGAGTCTCGCACTGTCCTTGGTTTGACAAAATACAACCTGTCGGAGATTACACGCTGCCACGGCCTGCCCTCAGCTCTGAGACTGAGCACTAAATCATCTCATTGCTGGCGATTGTTTCGACACAAAAATAAAATCCCCACGACGTCCAACAACAGTGTAACATTAGTGATAATAACGGACACTGACAATAACATTTAACCTTATTTAAAAAATAAAAACCCAACAATGCCAGAGTCTCCAAATAATGTAACTTTATTTGCGTCTAAACAAGGAAGAGTTTGTATCGAAGTGAGCACTCACCGCTTTTCCTTCTCTCTGATATTTCTCTTAAAATTCACTGATCATCATTCATCTGGTTTCCTCTTTTCCTCCGCGCAGCATCTGGGTTTGTCTTTTCCAGCCTCGTCTCTTTTATTGCGCCGCCGCCGCTGCGACCGTCGCTGCCTTCCCGTCAGCTCGATCAGGACAAACGCACAGATAAATGTCTCTCGCCCGGGGAAGCCGGGCTGTATGAGGCTGAAGTCAGTGTACACACAGCTAACACGGATAGCCTGGGCTAGTGTGAGGCAAATCCAGCCTATAAGCGTCAAAACAGCCGATAACACGGAATAAGTACAAGGCTGTTATTATAGAGAGCGATCGAGAGAGCAGCGGCTCTTTGGAATAAATCTCTCCGGAATGCAGAACATGAGCTGCGAGTCGTGGATTGAGCCTACTGTAGTGAGTTGTTCTAAAAGACATGGTAAACGTGGAGGACTGGAGCTGTTCCTCTGTATTGAGGTGAGTATTTAAACAGTGACTCTGTGGATGGGCTGGTTTCTCCGGAGGCGACGTTGTAAAAACGCAAGCCGAGAGAGACGATGCCTCCACCGGCCAAGAACTGAGGGCTGACCCGGTGTTTGGCTTGGAAATGGGGGTGGGATTTCCCGATCTTTCCTGTCATTGGTTAATATTTTATTCTGTTGACATGTTTTCTTACTGCTAATGCTTCCGACACCTTCTTGCCCCCCTCCCTCATCTCATAGAATCTGACCGGAGCTGTCAGAACCACGCCTATAGGGGCCCACAATTGGTCCAGAAAGCGTAAAATCAGCAATCAAAGGGGCTTGGTTCATTAGTGTTGGGGATGGAGGCAGGAAGGACATGTGAGATAGTCACAGATCTGCAGTGAACGGGGCCACATCTCTCCAGTCAGTGTGGGATGACTGAAGCAGAGGAACAGCTTATTTCTCTGAGAGGCACACAGCGCAGCCGGGCTCTGTCTTCACACACCGCTCCTACTGAGGGACTCGGCGGAGGAGCCGAAGGAACAAGCACATCAAAAGCAACTCTGGGCTATTTTTTTCTTCAGCCTGATAACGCGCTGTGTGTTTGACAAAGCCCCGTGCTCGTCAGCACCGCTCCACAGAAATTAACTGCTCGCGAAGCGGGGACCTACTCTGGCTCTGGGTTGGGGGGAATTACCACTAAAATATCCATTATTTCACTTCGGTTTTTGTGGATGCACCGATGAGAGATCCAGTTTTCACAGGGACTGCAATGGCTTATCACCCTTTCCACGCACACCGGCCGACCGACTTCCCTATGTCCGCCTTTCTAGCGGCCGCCCAGCCTTCCTTCTTCCCGGCGCTCAGCCTGCCTCCCGGGGCGCTCACCAAGCCCATTTCGGACCACGGCCTGGCCGGGGCGGCGGAGGTTGTGCTCCACCCGGCCCTAAGCCACCATCAGGCGGTTCATCTCCGCAGCATGAAGAGCCTGGAGCCCGAGGAGGAAGTGGACGACGACCCCAAAGTAACACTGGAAGCCAAGGATCTTTGGGACCAATTTCATAAAGTCGGGACGGAGATGGTTATTACCAAATCCGGAAGGTAAGAATTCACGAATGGCTATACCGAGACTACATTATTTCCTTTTTTTTTTTTAAATAGGCAGTTTATCTTTACTAATGCAGAGAATGAGTCAAGCTGAAAAGTTCAGAGCCGCTAAAAGTAATTTATTCACGTTGTTAAATGGTGCGTGTGTCAGGCCTTTATATTCGGTTTTTAATTCTCAACCAATTATTATCCTGTTCAACAATTAATAAAAATATGATAAAAAGCAATAGAGGATACTGCAAGAACATGCAATGTTTACCTCGCATTACACACTAAATATATTGTTTTAAATGGAGTTCCAGCCCCATAACTGCATGTTTATATTTAGGATTTAAACTGGCTTCATTTTTTAATTAGTGAATTATTAAAAACGTAAATTAATTTGAAATATTTACAATATATTTCAAGGCTGATCAAAGGACATATTTGGGATATTTTGGGGGAAATGTGTCATGGGATTTCGTCAGGTTTTATCTCCCAAACTGCATTGTGTTGAGACAGCAGCGCTTCTGGATTTTATAAACAGGCTGTCACTTCAAAAAGCAGGGACGTGAATTGATGTGGTCACAAATATACTGCTCAGATTTGTAGTGTGGGCTTTGGACAACACACACATGCATACACACACAGGCGGACAGACAGGCAGAGACCCCCTCCCCTCACACACACACACACACACACACACACACTATGGTTTTGCTGGAGAATAATAAATACAATATTTCCTCTTGTCGGAGCGGCGTGTTGACTCCCGGTGTGTTTTTCCTCTGCAGGAGGATGTTCCCTCCGTTCAAAGTGCGAATAAACGGACTCGATAAAAAGGCCAAATACATCCTGCTGATGGACATCGTGGCGGCGGACGACTGCCGCTACAAGTTCCACAACTCCCGCTGGATGGTGGCGGGCAAGGCCGACCCGGAGATGCCCAAGCGGATGTATATCCACCCGGACAGCCCGGCCACCGGCGAGCAGTGGATGGCGAAGCCTGTTGCTTTCCATAAACTCAAGTTGACCAACAACATTTCAGACAAACACGGATTTGTAAGTAGTGGGAGTTTTTTTTCTCGCCTGAACAGAGACATTTTTTGTGTACATATGGTGCATGAGGTGTTTGCTGTTTGAACAGACAGGGTGTTTTTAGGTGTTTTTAAAATCAGATTAAATTTTTATGAAGCATATGGGGAAAGTGGGTCGTTGCAGCAGCGCAATAATAGCAAGACACAGCCAGGGGGAAAAGGGAAATAAATAAAAACAGAGCACATAGCATGTGCTGAATGCAAATGAAAACGACTGCAGGGAAATTGTGAAGGAAAATGAATAAAAGTGCGGGGAGCTTTTCTACTAAATATAGAATCAGAACGTTACACAAATAATGTCAGAGAATATACTGCATTTAAAGACGAGTCAGCCCACATTTATGTTGTTGGACGCCTTTACGTCCAAAGCTGTTGACACTTTGTCACCACTTGACTTCCCACTGCCGCTGACATACACAGAGCTTATGTTTCGTTGCAGCTCTCCAGATTCGGGGTAGTATCAGCCTGCATTTTCTCCCCTGCAGTCATGGGCCCGTCTCTCTGCAGCTGCTCATGGCCTAAACCATGGCTGCATTGTGCCCCTGACCCTTTATGTTTTTCATTTTAATCGGGCATGTATTTGTAATAAAAAATAAAAACACCAGTACATTTAAGCTGAGTGTTTGCCAGGCAGGGTCACAGATAAATGACGTGAAATGAGCGTGAATGACCGAGCCGACTGACGTGTCTGATATCAGTAGTATAGTATAGTATAGTATAGTATAGTATAGTATAGTATAGTATGGTATAGTATAGTATAGTATGGTATAGTATAGTATAGTATGGTATAGTATAGTATGGTATAGTATAGTATGGTATAGTATAGTATAGTATGGTATAGTATAGTATGGTATAGTAGGCTATAGTATATTGTGTAGTATAATGCCCTAGATATTATTAGGTTGTTGTTGTGTGTTTTATCCTAAATATGATCCCATAGTTTACCACGTATTACACCTTATTTTACCGGTTTAAAAATATAACCGCCCCCCCCCCCCCCCCAAAAAAAAAAATAAGGAGCTACAGGAGCAAATTACAAATGTCTGAGAAACTCCTTCTGACTGGCAGAGTGCAGCTTCCGACTAAACAAATTCAGCATTTACATGTCAGTCTAAATCATTTGCAATCGCTTGAAGGCAGGAGTTATAATCACGTGTAATGGTCTTATTTGCACGTGCAGCCTATATGCGGATTATAAGTGATCTTTAATATGGTTCGTATGGTATCTCAATATGCTTATCTTTATCTGGAATTAACACGGTATTGCATTTTAATGCTGCTCTGTCTGGTTTTCTTTATGAGTGGGGGGATGATTTAAAAAATATGTTTTACCTTAAAACGCATGTTTATTCTCTAGTGCCCTGTGTGTAAAAAATAAAGAAAGAAAGTGGCTTTACTGTTTGTGGCCAATCTGAAACCAAAGAGAGAGAAAGGTGGAGCTTTTGTTCCGATAAACTGGATCAAATCACTTTTTTTGTGTGCCGTAATTCTGGACCATCATGTCAACATGTGTGGCCTGCTCAGGATTTTCCCTTGGCCCCGCACTAATTACAGACAAGTCTGCTCCCTCAGTAATTATAACGGCATCGGTAACAATGCGCTGGATGATCCGCGGTATTCTGTGTGGAGTTTGAATGGAGAGAAAAACATCGAGGAGGCATACAATACACCCATATTCACATCAACGCTGTGTCTTTTCGTGTGTGTTGGTCCAGACCATCCTGAACTCTATGCACAAGTACCAGCCCCGGTTCCACATAGTGCGGGCCAACGACATCCTGAAGCTCCCCTACAGCACCTTCAGGACTTACGTCTTCCCGGAGACCGAATTCGTGGCGGTGACGGCCTACCAGAACGACAAGGTGAGTCACTGTTCACACTCAACCGACTGCCTCTAATATGGCTGCTATACTTTGCATAATAAATGTCCTACATGCGCCCCCTCCCCCCACCGCCAACCCCCGAAGACTTAATCTGATTTTGTAGGTCGCCTAATTTCCCTGCAGAGGACTCCCATGGCCCACTTGATTTATTTATTTATTTTGCCTGGACTCGTGGGTGTAGCAGATATGTCTGTCAATGTATTGTACCTGCTATTAATGGGCTATAAATTGGCCATTACCCTGAGCTGAAGTATATAAATTAGGCGATTAAATGTGGAGAGTGTATTGTGTTTGTAATGCAGCAGCAAACATGGCAGACATGCGCTCTTTCTTTATTTTCATTTTTGCCTTTTCAAAGAATGACACTAGCACCTTCCATTTTGGGGGATTTAATACAGCCTATACTGTTAGAGCATTTAAAAACCCAGCACATTTTAATTGAGGTTTGAATATGTGTAGCCCATATTAGACGGTATTATTAGCCTCTTCTGTTGACTCGTTATCCTCCTCCATGAAGCTAATTGGAGCTTGTGTGGGGGGGGGGGGTCTTGTAAAAGTTTATGGCAAAGACTCATCATCGATTAGAGGGCAATTAAAAGGCTGGTCACCCCGCAGTCACAGTGGAGAAGACACTCTCTCTGCTCAAATTGCAAACGCCTAAAGCGTCTTGTTCAAGGGCCACAGGGCCTTCAGGAGCGAAGACGCTCCCGCAAGAGCCGTACAGGCCCTTTGCCGGCTCCGCGCCCCTATTTTGAGCCACACTGGCCGCTTCGACATCAGGACATATCGTAGAGAAGCAGTGATCCAAACCGCATTATTAATTATTGATATGATAGTCATCTGTTCAAGTATTGTTCCCAATGCCTCTTTTTCGGAGGGAACGGAGGCTTGTGTGGCCCCATAGAGGAATATTTCGTGGCATAATTTCTCTCCAGGGGCCTATGAGAATAACACCCCATCATTACGCTTTTATTAATAATGCAAATCCGAGGCCTGCCGTGGCTACTGTCCAACACACTGCTTTCTGTGTGTTTATCCAAACACGTTGCTGTCCCAAATATGGGCAGCGAGGACAACGTGCTCTAACAGGTCTGTTGTAATTCTGGTTCCATTCCTCAAACATCTATTCTCACTCTGTATTTTTGACAGATAACGCAGCTGAAGATTGACAACAACCCTTTTGCCAAAGGATTCAGAGACACGGGGAACGGGAGGAGAGAGAAAAGGTAACTGCCGCCCAACACCTGCGTGCAGGCCTGTGTGTGTGTGAGTGTGCCCAAGGTCATGGTGGCACAGCTCCCAAACCACCATTCATGAGTATTATTATTATCGTTGTTAATTGACAGGAAACAGCTAACCATGCCATCGCTGCGGATGTTTGAGGACCAGTGCAAGGCGGACCGGGATGGCGCGGACTCAGACGACTCATCCAGTGAGCCTCCGACCAGCAGGGACGCCGTCCACTCCCCGCTGGGAGCCGATACCAGCCCGCTGAGGTTCAGCAGGTCCAGTCGAGGTGAGACACGTTGTTGTTGTTTTATTCGGGCCCGTATATATATATGAGCCGGTATTTCAACGATGGTTAAAGCCTTTAACAGCTATGATGTGTTTTTGTAATCACCTAAAACGACTAAGAATTTAAATTCAGTAGCATAATTTAAATGTTGTTAAAATGGCTAAAATATGTCTGTAACCTGGTGGAAGAAATGAATCTGTAACGTGAGGAAAATAAATAATTGGGGTGCAGAAAAATACGTTTTTTTATTTTCTGTGCAGGAATGTGTTATTGCGAATTTAGACGCATTCACGCACACCCATAACAATGGGATACCTAAAACCTTCAAACCTGTTTGAATATTTAAAAATGCTCACCACTAGTGGACACCTGTCAACCAATTCAGTACAGGCCAACTAAGATCACCCATTGTACCCGCTTTATTTCATGAAATTCCAATAAACAGGACTTATTTTATTTACAATAATTGTATGAAGCATGGCAGCTAAATAGACCTGATGAGAGTGAATGTAAACAGTAAAATGTATTTAAACTTTGACAAAAATGTGCTAAATCATATTTAGATTGAAATTGAGATCATACAATGTGTGAAACGCTTATAAGGGTCAACGACATTTGACTTCCAATTATTCTAAAAGTAAATGTTGTCTGGTTTTGGTTTTTATTTGGTCCCAACCTATTGTTTTTTTCCCTTAATGTATCCAAAGAATTGATATGACAATACTGGCTAAAGTATTTGTTAATGGGCCATGCTTTTAATTCAAATGTCTTGATGTGTGCACACTCAAACGCTTTACACAATTAACACAAAGGCTATTTTACGTTGCTCTGAAAAACTAAATTTGCATGGCTTATATTGCAACATAAATAGACCTAGAATGACAACACAAGCTGGGTTATTGGAATCTTTTTGTGATAGCGATGGTCTGCTTACACCTCCCTTTTTTCCCAATGTGATTCCTGTATTTTAGATGAGAAAACGTGCACTGACAGCGAGCAGGAGCTGGAGCATCACGACGAGCGCTGCACTGGCTCCAACAGCCCGGGACCTGAACCTGTGTCCCCCTACAGCTCCAGGTGTGAGGAGCGCATGAGGGACAGGCCTATAACAGAAAAGAAGGATGACTCCTTATTCAGTATAAGGAACCTTGAGAAGGACAAAGCGGAGAGCAGGCACAGGAAGGACACCAAGGACGTGTTGACAAAGGACTTGGAGGCCGGAGGCATTAGTGCCACTAAGGAGACCTTCTCCCCTCTCATGGTTCAGACCGAGAGCCCCTCGCACTTCAGCCCAGCCCACTTACAAAGTCTGGCTCTGTCTGGCCTGCACAGTCAGCAGTTCTTTAACCCTCTGGGCGCCGGATCACCACTGTTGTTTCACCCTGGGCAGTTTGCCATGGCCCCTGGAGCCTTTTCTGCTATGGGCATGGGGCATCTATTGGCCTCTGTATCTGCAAGTGGTTTGGAAAATGGCCTCTCCACTCAGGGCACGGGAGGAAGCCCCAACCCCTTCCCCTTCCATCTGTCTCAGCACATGCTCGCCTCTCAGGTAAGGAAGGGCCTCCATTCACAACATTATTTAGTTCGTCTGTACACTTGTAGGACTGAGCTGATGTCAGCACGACAGGAAAGTTGGAGCTTTGGGTTGAGAGTGTAGACGGTGCAATCAGAGCCGTCTTATATTTAGTACTGAAAATATGCATGATCAGAGATGCAAAATGTCATGTATTTGCTGCATGCAAACAAGTGGGACTTTTTGAAAGTATTAGCACTAACATACATTTAATGATAAAAACAGTAATCAAACTATTGCCTTGAACATGTTCAGCTTCTGTGGAGTAAACTATTTGTAAAAATATTTTTACACCCAAAATAAACATTTGTTGCTTTTACTTTCATAATTTACTAAATCTGTTTAAAAAAAATCTGAAGAAATTGACCAGTTTAGTTGCTGTTTGTGTGTTGGAAGAAATGTATCAGTGCTTTGATTATTTGACAGCTTGACTGGAAATAGTGATGTGTAACTGTAACTCATGGTCTTTCCTCTTGCATATTCCAGGGCATCCCCATGCCTCCGTTTGGCGGTCTGTTCCCATATCCCTACACCTACATGGCGGCGGCTGCTGCTGCGGCCTCAGCCTCAGCCCTCCCAGCCACCAGCACCTCTAACCCCCTCTCCAGGAACCCCTTCCTGAACGCGTCACGTCCCCGGCTCCGCTTCAACCCCTACCAGCTCCCAGTGTCGCTGCCTCAGAGCCTGCTCACTGGCCTGCAGGGCAGCCTGAATCCAGGCTCCGAATCCTCCAAACCGGGCAGCAGGGACACCAGCCCAGCACCGGAGCACCACAGCAACCATAAGACAGGAGGGTCAAGTGGGAGGGTTGCATCTCCCAAAACCTCTATGAAGGACTCAGTGAATGAGCTGCAAAGCATTCAGAGGCTGGTCAGCGGCCTGGAGAGCCAGCGGGAGCCCTCCCCGAGTGCAGACTCTCCCAAGTGATGAAAACTCTCCGTTTGGGATGAAGACTTGGCTTGAATACCAGAGGACTATAAGTGCAGTTGTCCTGTACAGCACATTAGAGAGACTGGGATGAGGTTTGACTGATATAGGTCCAGTGAAGGCCGATAACTGGTATTTTTTGGAACAAAGCAGCAGATTGACAAAAATGTTGCCCATATAATTCAATTTAATCTTTTTAAATCCACAAGTATTAAGGGTCTCCTCTGGAGCTTACCTATTAGAGAGGGTGAAAAGCCTGTAAGACAACATTTTGACTATCATCAGATACACACCTTCCCCTGAATCCCATGTTTTGGGGTTAGCGGCTCTTGAAGGCAGGCTCACCCATGTAGAAACTCTGGGGTACATTCCTGCATTAAAATACTATTATACAAAACAATGAAATATATAAACAACACATTTTAGACAATGAAATACTAAAATAATGATAAAACAAAAATGAGGGTCAGGATCGGCCCCATCAATCGGTCTAACCTGCTTGAGAGCCTGCCCCTCCGTAGACTGGGCGGCGCAGAGCGGAGAGCGGCGTGTTGAGTTTGGTTAACTTGAAGCATTTGAGCGTCCTGGTTTCGACAGGCAGGTCTCAAGCTGCATCCAAAAACTTTTTTTCCAGGCCTGATTATTTCAAAAGGCACGGAAGGTGAACGCTCTGCGAGAGGAAGAAATAACCGCTTATCATTTCATGCCAGAAAAAAAAATCGGAACTATTTATGTAATTAAAGATAAAACAAATTCTGTAAATAAAGCTAAGATCCAAGAATATGCAATTGGTATTAATTTATTCAAGGCTGTATATTAGCGTGTATATATTTCGAATTTAACTTGTTACTTTTTTTTCTCCTCCTCTCCCCCATTTTACATGAACGTATACTGTACATGAAAGCTATTTAGCGCTTGTTGGTTTGAAAAACTGTTTATGAAGCATCGCTGATTTTTAGGTGACGTGTGTGCCATGTTTTAGTCTGCATCCACCGACAAAGACAGAGGAAAGAGCTCCACATGGATTCAAAAACACCTCAGGTTATTTCACTCCAGCCAGGAGACATTCAAAGCAATTCCTCCTACGGGCGCATCATTCATATCTATTCAAAAATATATTTAAAGAAGAAAGTATCTTGTTTATGCTGGTTGTCCGGGTTTTTTTTTTTTTTTTTTTGATTGTCTCACAATTTCAATAAAAAAATCGTTGTGCTGAAAGCTTGGAGGCGTATCCTTATTATTATTGCTGTTATTATTGTTTATTGTTAATTATATTAATATAATAACTTTTTATTATTGGTATCCTCTTATTAGAGCCGAACAGCTGTACACATTTTAAAAAGCGTTTTTTTAAATAAGTCGTTGGACACACACACACAGTGCACACACATAAGCACACGTGGGACAGGAGCGCCCCCTGTCGATCATATGTTTTACATGAAAAAGTGCATGTGTGTATTTTAATTTCATAAGAACATGTTATTGGGTTTAATCCGTGTCATTAAAATACATTTGAAATCAGATGATGAAATTAATTGATTACTTTTTGGGTGACATTTGTTGCTATCCATTTTCCATAAAATCTACAGCTGTGAATGTCAAATTAAATCTTTTTGTACCGGCTTTAATTGACCAATAGAGTTAAAGAGACAACTTTTCTTCTTGATACTATTTGTGACAGTTATTGTATTAGTTGCGTAGCAGTATACAGTATCAGCAATAGGCCTATGTCTGTCATTTTGTATTTATTATATGTCTGTCTCTTGCATGCTTCCCCGTTCAAGTCTATTTAGAGCAGGTATTCAGTCACCGTCAATCAGCATTTCCTTTAGTATTGTGTGGCCGTCTGTATTTTTAGAAAGAGTCGAGTAATGTAAGTATTTATAGGAAGAGCTTTCTCTGCTGCGCTCACACACATCCTCTGAAGCCTGAGAGCAACTTTAACCGTTCCCTCACTGAGCTGGGAGCTCATCAGGAAATATGGAGTTTTGGCCAGTACATTTTGGAAAAACATGTAATATTGTGGGGTTTTAATGCGCTGAATATGCAAAGATTTCACGTGTTTTTATCTATTATCACTAGACCGTCTGATTTTTGTTATTTGTTTTGTGTGTTCCTTTTCATTCGTGGTGTTCAAAGCATTTGGTACCAGGTCGTCAGTGTTTGGTACCAAAGTCAAATTGTGAACCATTGTGTGTGTGTGTGTGTGTGTGTGTGTGTGTGTGTGTGTGTGTGTGTGTGTGTGTGTGTGGGTGTGTGTGTGTGTGTAGAGAGAGAGAGAGAGAGAGAGCTGTGTGTGATGCAGCAGTACTGTGCGTGTGACTGCGTGTATGTGTGTCTCGGTTTAAAGGGTTAAGCAGGGGGAGTTTAGGGCAGCAGACAGCCTTTTGTCCGGGACCCGGCGCCTGTCGCCTGCCTGCCGGCCACAGCTTCCTAATTAGAGAGCCCCCCCCCCCCTCCTCCTCCTCCTCCTCGTCGTCCTCCCCTGCTTTTGCATTTTCTTTTCTTTCTGCAGCGATAATCACAAAACTCTCATTCTATTACGGGGGCCATTGTTGCCCCTCTGTTATCTTCAATTAACAGAGAGAGCGACTCGACCTCGCACTCTGAGAGAAAAAAAAAGTATTTGTCTAAATCAATCAGTCAATGAGTGATCAATAGGCTCCTGTGGAGACCCCGTGGATCATAACTAATGACTGGTGACGGAGTGGGGTAAAAAGGCCAAGATGATTCACAACCTTTTTAAATAATCAGTGTAGGCCTGTTGTTATTTCAGCCAACAGGAGCTTAATAAATAACAACAACTGTTTGTCTGTGATCATTTCAACACAGACAGACACCACCTTTCCTGACTTTTACTGTATGAAATCTAAACATCATCCCAAACGGCTGCCCTTCTCTTCTCTTCTTATCTCTACTGCAGAAGATAGTTCAGAGTCTGGTAGCCTGCATTAGTCAGCACGCCCCAGATAGCAGGTACACAAATATTCTAATGCCTTTTCATTTGTTCTCCTCTTACAAATAGCCATAAATTGTGTATAATCTCTGGGGTTTTTTCACCTATTGCTGGGATCAAGTTAGTGCTGTGATATCTGCCCTCCATCTCAAAGTATTAATATATATTTATTATAAAACCAGATCCTATAGAGAGGCTTTCAAAATTCACAGTTTTCATAGGCAGAAATTTCACACAGACACCTTTTTTTAAATAAGGTGTGTTTCTAAGGTAATGTTGCCATTGTTCAGGTCATCAAAGAAAAGGGGGTGCAGGAAAGCATGTGTGCAAAGTCAGGTTCATATGAATTTGTAACAACGTATGCAAAAATAAATTTGAATAGATTTCAAAAAGTTATCTCCTCTTACAATACACTACACCAGGGGTCTCAAACTCAAGGCCCGCGGGCCGAATCCGGCCCGCCACGTCATTTTATGTGGCCGGCGAAAAAAATTAAAAAGTAAAAAAATAAATAAATAATACATTTTTTTTTTAAGTTAGACTTGATAACAGAAATATACACATAGTCAAAATGATGAGATAGAAAGTCGAAGTTATGAGATAGAAAGTCATAACTATGATAGGAAGTCATAATTCTGAGATAGAAAGTCAAAATGATGAGATACTTAAACACAACAGTCATAGATAGAAGCAGCTCTTTGGCTGGTTACTGTACATTAGACATATAAATGTATTGTGAGTACATTGAAGATATATATACTTTAAACGTGGCTTTACAACACATGAAATACTTCACGTGGGATTGTGCAAATGCACCCTTGAAAGGATTTTAAGCTTTGAACAAAGTTATTGTTATAACTTGTGTTTGATATTTGTCTTTGCTATTTTCTTTAATAGTCTGATCTTTGATAGAGTAATGTGGGTTTCTTAACCCTAAATTAAAAGGATTTAAGTTATAATAACAGAAATGTGCTTAAATATATTTTTACATTTATATAACTGCATGTACAATATTTTTACACTTGATTAAACAATAATCAAATGCAGAGACAGTTATTTACCAATAAATAACTTAAGTTACATTTACAACCGGCCCTTTGTGGGCGACCATGATGCTGATGTGGCCCGGAGTGAAAATGAGTTTGAGACCCCTGCACTACACACTCTACGTTACACTGTGATATATGCTGTTACCACTTTTAAAGACTTTGCACAGATTTTTTAATTTCTTTTTAGTTTTAGAAACATATAATATAAGAAACCATGAAATATATAATAGATATCTAATACATTTTTCCTATTTTTGCTCCTGCTCCTTTTGTAATAATGGATGTATAACCTCAACACTGTTATTTACATCTCTTTTTTATGACAAACTGGGCTATGAGACTATGTCACGATGTCATATGAATATATAAATAATCTTATTACCATAAATACAAATGAAAAACAAAAATGGAAATCTCAGATATATATATATGTGTGTGTGTGTGTGTGTGTGTGTGTGTGTGTGTGTGTGTGTGTGTGTGTGAAGGTACAGTGAAAGTAAATTTACAAATATGTGTGCAATGTAAAAAATAGTTTCAATTATTGAGAACGCAATTATGCACTGTGTCAAATTAATAAAGAAAGGCTAAGTGTCCAAGGATGAGCGAGGGCTGACGTGAATGGGATTTGGAAGTGATACTATATGAACAAATGGAGATATGGTGGAGGAAACACAAAGAGAGGTAATAGACTTTTTTAATTAACAAAAAAATAGATTAATTAATAGAGTTTCTTCTTTTTCTTTTCTTTTTCTTTATCGTATAACATTTTTACAGAATAAGGTACATTAGATCCTGTTCTACATACTATGGTATGATAGGTGGCAGTATGTCCCTAAATTGCAATCCGCCAAGAAAAGCAAAAGACAAGATTTGACCCAGTGCATCCTGGGATACATCTTGCCCTCAGTAGGCTTCAGTTAAGGACTACTAACAACAATAACCAATCATTGAAGAAGGGCTGTCATCGACCAAAGAAATTGTTAGTTGACTATACAAATTCAATGAGTTGATGAGTTGATTCTCCAGGCAGATCTATAAAAGTGCTTTTTCTACATGAAAAAGCACAAAAAAGCATCACTTTAAATCTTGCTTTTTACCAGAGATGTGTTTATACTTATCTTGGAAATAAGTCATTTAGCATGAAAAAAGCATAAAAACAATGAATTGAAGAAATGTTAGTCGACTAAGATCAAAACAACTGATTAGTCGACTTATCAACTGAAAGAGGGCAACCCCAAAAAGAAGGCACTCATTGTTGGATACATTAGTTTTATAAAGTCTTTAAAAACACTTTTATTCTATGCTGGATTACAAAGCTTCTGAAACAAACATGTATGCATTAAGCTCTCATTGGAAAGCTACAACCGTGATGGAGTGGAGGCAATGTGAGTTTCTAGACACAGCGTTTCAATGTTTCAGAGCAGCGTGTCCCCACACAATGGTTCGTATGATAACTTACGAGAAAGTCACTCCTCGTGTTTTGTGCGTTTTTGGACTAAAGTCCAGCAACACGTGTCAATTTCCGCTCTTTACATGCATACAATCTTAAGTTATGTGACAAATACAATACTTTGGTTGTACTATATCTATTAACGTTGATTTCTCGTTTCACACGCGGGGAACAGTGATCTCCATGGTAACAGATCGTTTTTTGTTAGACCCATCCACCGCATCTCCCAACCGCCCTGTGTGGGTGTAATAGGATTACATCCAATTACAATTCGTGGAATTCGTGCAAATTACAGCATGTTATTTTTCGTAGGTGTAGCTACGAATGCTGGATGACAACCGCCTGTTCAGAGATAATCTAAAAACAGTGTTTAGAGTAAGTCTTCATTTGACACCCATCTGTATCACGGCCTCTCGTACGTTATTGCTTCATTCTAATTCACTCATCTCTTTACTTTAATGTCACATGCAGTCCCTGTAATGCCAAGTGTGAAGTCTACAGCTGCTTTTCTCTGGATCAAACAGTCATAATGGACATTAAGTGCTAATGACTTATACTTTATGTCACATAACTTTATGTGTGGAAATAGCAAGGGTATATTTTATCTTCAAAAAATAGTGTTGCACAAAAACAAACATTTTTTACTGCATATTTGTCAACTATCCATATATTATTCTGGAAGGAGCCATTCTGCAGAATGAGTACTTTTACTTTAGGTGTTTTAAGTATACTTTTATGCTTGTACTTTTGTTCTTTCACTTCAGTAGGCTAACGTTTTGAATGCAGGACTTTTACTTGTAACAGAGTATTTTACAGATCTCTGAACTTTTACTTAAGTCGCAGATGTGAGTACTTCCTTTAACTATTGGGCTCAAGTAAACAATTTATTCTCCTACTTCGGTTGTACTGTACATATGGCGAGCCACCACAGTCTCGGTAATTAATGGGGAAAATGGTGATTACTGAAATAATTCTGAACAATTTACACAAGAACATGCAATGTTGGTAGACCTAAATAATAAGAAGGGTACCCAGGATGTGCCAGCTGTGAGCAAATTACGCAAATTTGAGGAGTCTGAGTGTGTGCAAATGCCAAAGACCTAAAAACAAACAAACAAAAACGATCAGAAAAAAGCCACAGCCACTCCTCTCCAATAAGATCTTCTACCTCTTGTGGGACAACATTGTAACTGACTATTAATCCTAGAATTGTAGGTAGATGCTGGATCCCAGTGCCACAGCAATTGGTTTACTTTGCGTTTCCTAAAAACATAAATTCATACAAGCTTAATTAATTGACTTGTATGAATGTATGTTTGGTCCAAGATTCCAGGTTCGGAAATTGTCCTAGAAAAGACGGTGTGTATGGACAAATTACCCGCACATCTCTGGATCATTCACTCAATGGCTTCTCTTTGTGTTTGGGCTGCTGAATAATAGTTTTGAATTTCTTCACTCCTGAAACACTGGTCCAAAGTGTGCTGTCATGGCAACGGCGGATACATTGGTCTCCAGTGATTGGTTTGCATTGGTTTGCAAAAATTGATTGAAGTTTGTTTCAATCAACAAGAATACAATTTATGTTCTTATCATTTGAATTGTGTGTTTATATTAAGACAATGAACACTATAAATTACTATAACAAAGTAAAAGGATAACATTTAGAACTTTTCATAGTTTACACTGACTTCTGAGGGTTGAAATGATTTTTTGAATGGATCCTTGTAGACCAGCTGCTATGATCAAACAACAAAGGGATCTGTATCTGCCAATATGGATCATCAATGATCTGCAATTAGTATCAGCAGCAAAAAAACGTGATCAGGGATCTCTAAAAGTTATATTTGCTCCCTTTTTTCTTTGGTGCTGATCCGATCCACTACTCCGATCCGAGATACGATCTAGTACTCCGATCCGAGATACGATCCACTACTCCGATCCGCTACTCCGATCCGCTACTCCGATCCGCTACTCCGATCCGCTACTCCGATCCACTACTCTGATCCACTACTCCGATGATCCACTACTCCGATCCACTACTCCGATCCGAGACACGATCCACTACTCCGATCCGAGACACGATCCACTACTCCGATCCGAGACACGATCCACTACTCCGATCCGTGACACAATCCACTACTGACTATAGTATGTCAGAAAAAGTTCATGCCATAAAAACGTGTTATGGTATAAAATGTTAATGCAGAGCATGCCATAAAAAGTCATAGTATAGTATGCCATAAAACAAGTGTACTAAAAATGTCATAGTATGCTATAAAGATGTCTGAAAAAATGTCACAGTAGTATGCCATAAAAATGTCATAGGTCATTTTGGCTACCTTGGCTACCTTGGATACCGCATTATGACATTTTTATGTCATTTTTATGGCATACTTATAGGCAATTATTCACAAACTCATTACTGTTGTAACGGCGGTAGTTTTACTTGGACCTACGGTACAGACGAGACAGAACATCGTTGAAAAAAACAGAGTGAGTTTATTGAAGTTATTGTCCATGATTCCTTGATAAGGCAAGTGTTGCTGGGGTGAACCAGAATGTTTGGTTGCAAAGGGACTGAGGCAAACAGGGCTTTCCAATGAGTTGGGTAAATGGGTCAAACGGAGGTTAAACAGAAGGCTGGATTCCCAAAAACTGGACACAAGGAAAAATAGAGTCAAGAAACAGAGCAATAGGAAAAGCATGATTCTCCAGAAAGGTAGTAAAGTTGGCCCGAGCACAACACGAGAGGTGGACGGTGTGGCGATGAGTGGAAGACTGATCCAGGCTTTTATGCAGCAGAGAGTGGAGATGGCTTGATTGCAGATGAGCAGCAGATGTGCAGACTTGAGTGGCAGCAACCGATCAGGAGACCACGCCCAGTTCCAGACAACACAAACAGGAACGTACAAACACAAAGGGAGAGCATAATGGGGAACTACAAAAATCTAGCGAGAGTCGCAAAGTGGACAACCTGGGGGGGGGGGGCTGGGAGCTTTGAGCGGGCGCTGTCTCCGTGTGGTCCTACCGCGTGCATGTTCTCCTATTTTGGTTTTCGGACTGCAAAAAGAGGAAGTGAACTGCCTTCTGAAAAATTAAATAACATACTTACTAAAGTATATACCATACTTGTCACTGTATGACTGCTACAGTTAGTCTACACATTCATATTTTACACAAAGCTAATTATTGCCTTGAAAAGATCTGAATACTTATCCAACTGCAGATTAAAATTCTATTTTTGGACTCAAAAATAACAATAGATTTTGTGGCAATCACTTTCATTTTTAATAAGAGTAATTTTGGCTGACTGCATACTCTAAATTTGTGAATGAAAGGCCACTGCTAGTGCAGTACTTTAGTGTGACGGTGCTGGGAAACAGCTCAGAAACCCTTATGGTGTCCACACAGTGTAATGGTATAGGCTTCTCTTCGCAGACGGCCCATTGGCTGCTGGCTCAGGTGCAGCCATTACACTGGCCCATAGTGGAGCAGGCGAGGTCCAATCACAGGCCACTATTCTCCTTCAGGACAAGCGGGAGAAAAATTCACACAGCAACACTTCCACAAGCCAGTACTGTACCTCACACACAAACACACAGACACGCACCCACACACATACATAAAGGTGGAAATACAAATGTTTGACTTTATGAAGCAGTCAAAGTGAGATGTGCCAAAGGGAAAAGCACAGATTGCTTTGAGTTAACTCCAATTGTCGGTGCAAAAGATCCATTAAAACACCTAGTAAACACACCTATAAAATGCACTTATAATAGAGTACAGGCCGATCACATGGGCCAAAAGAGCTGTTAATTAACAGTGTGTATGATAACTTAGTGATGTACAGAATGAAAATGAGGTAAATGCAGTTTACCACAAAATGATATGTGCACAGAGTTTGTCTTGTTTAGTCTGGTATTGTGTGAATTATCTGGAAATTGTCATGGTAGTGCTTTCAAAGCAGGCGAAACGAGGCATACAAGTCGTGTGTGTGCGTGTGTGTCAGTGAGTCCTACTCTTTGGATAGTTCTGAACTACAGTACCACAGCATACAGGCCTATCGCCCCCTTCTGGACACTGAAGACGGAGAGAAGTTGTGCCTTAAAGAGCGGAGTGTTCAGAGCTTTCTCTTTTATGAGACTTCATTCATAGTTCAGCCAGTTTGCCTGCCAATGTTGTGCTGTTGCTGTGTTGTCCCCTCTTGCTGACCTGATGTCAACACTATCATGGTACTGACACCTTTAGATTGATGCTGGGACAGAGACACAGCCAGTGGACCTTATATTTTTTTATATTTGTGGTACTGGCAATCCTTAGTATTGCTAAATGTTTTTAGATATGATATTATAGCTGTCACTTTAGCAAGTATTTCTCCATGTATAGGTATTGTTTGGATTATCCACTTTACAGGACCTTATACTCATGTCAGAGATATAAAGTCTGTTTTTTCAAAGTATTTTGTTCCATTCCTCTCTTAACTGATATTACTTACTATCCAGTTTGTCCAGCACTCTCCACAGCAGCAGGTCACCTCCCAACCAGTGCTGCTTCCAAAACAAGCAACCACTAGGTGGCACACTTACTTACTTTACCTCATTGCATCATCGAATACTGTATGATTAATTGCATAGTTACAACATGTATAACGGAGAAAGAACTACAGCAAACACAATTTATGATCATCAAATCTGAGTGCAATTAGACCTGCAGGTAATATGAATTCATTAATCATTTTATTAGCACTGAATCATGTATACTCATGATTGATGCTCAAGGGTTCAGGAAACAAACAAACAGACAGTTATCCACACACCAAGTTATTAATACACAATATCTGCATCATATGAAAAAAAATCAGGGATGGACATTTACAAATGTTATTATTACATGTAAATAATTTAGACGAAAAATATATAATAATCAGACAAAATGGTGAAAGATTATTTATTAATATATTCATATTAATAACTATTGTTAGAAGAGCTTTAGTCTATTCAGTTTTTGGCTGTTTTGTCATGTGATAGGAAATACACATCTAGAGAGAAGCATGGAAGACAAACAGCTGACCTTCAGTTAGTAATGGGGACAACAGGCAAACTGCAGTTAATACACAAGCCAGTTTCCAAAAATAGATTGCATAAAGTCTTGTTTGCATCTGTAAACAGTCTGCAACAGTGCTGAATTGTTATGAGAGCCACATAACAGGTTAATGCAACATTGCATGAAACAGGTTCATGCAATTGTGCATGAAACCTCCAGTCAAACATGGTGGTGGAAACGTTCAGGAGTGGGGATGTTTTGCCTATTGTGGGTTGGTCATTTTCACAGCATTAACGCCGCACTGACCAAAGCAAAGCACCAGGAGTGTCATCTCATGTAGCTAAGAGTTATGTAAAAGTACAAACACTGTGAAAACAACCCAAGTAAAAGTCTTGCATTCAAAATATTTACAAAGTAAAAGTCTTAGTGTTATCAGCTAAATGAAATTCAGCTTCAAAAGTCAAAGTGTTAATGTGCAATAAAATGTTTCCATTGTGATGATTAATTGATAATACTACTGTAGATGTTTCTAGCTCCTTTAGCTCCTGTTGGCTAGTTTAATCTACAGCAATGCATCTTATTCTATAAGATCGTCATATGTTTGTAGCTGATCTTAAAGAGTTTATTTAGCTTCAGAAGTAGGAGAATCTTCTCAACACATCAAAAAACACTTCATCCATCACAAAAATTCCAATTCAACAAACACAACATTTGGAGGTACATGGTTTTCACTGGTCAGGAAGGAGATGGAACAACTGTAATCTGAAAAGTACGTAGTAACTAGAGTTGTCCGACAAATGTAGAAGTAAACAAGTACAACATTTAGTGTGAAGTTGCATAAAATAGAAATACTCAAGTAAAGTACCTCAAATTTGTACTAAATGTACTTAGTTATATTTCAACACTGAACACACTGTTCATTAGAGCAGCATGGCTTTCCATTTCAGATCTCAACCCCAATTCATTCTTTATGAAGGGTTGAAAAGGTGAAACATACATTTTTCTAAAAGTGCTCCGGAGTTTAAAAAAAAAAAAAAACAACAATAACAAAACAAAAACATTTGTTATCCAAAAGATTATGTAATCCTGTTGGAGAAAAAACGTTTTTCCACAAATATTTTTGCTTTTTCTTAAGTTGACATGCTAGATGGGTTCGGTTTTGAACCCTGCAGTAGAAGTGTCTATTTGCACGCACTCTTGGTTGTTCCCCAGCATGCATTACAGCTTGATTTGGAATAAATATAACATGTAGCTCTATGTCAAGTCTGTGTGCCATGGTACATCCTACTATGACCTGCTGTTCTGGAGACAAATTACAAACTGAAAGATGTCGAGCGGAAAAGTCGTAAATCAGAGTAAAGCCAAACACTGCGAGGCAGCTAATGAAGTGGCTAGAGAGGGCCACGCTGGGCGACCTCCATCTTGTCACTCATTACTGCTAAAGGAAACAGCGAAGGCCTGTGTGGAAACGCACGCCTTTCACTGTCTTAGATCAAACAGCAGCAAGCCTGCACCGCCGCTCTTCCAGCCCAAATCACAAACACAGTACGAGCCTGCTGCACATCCAGGCCTTTGCAGAAGTGGGCTTTTGATCATGGCCAACTCCTCGAGGACGTGTTTAAAAAAGACAACAAGAGGAACTATGTGGGATCTGTGCGTCTGACCCCGGAGAAATCATTTGCTCTGATGGCACTGAGAGGCCTGGCCTCCACACACTGGGAAGATGAACACAGGAGATTAGCAAAGACTAACAGTTTCTGTCATGATGGAGAGACGCCTGGGCCGATTCAAGATGCTGAGACTAAACCCGCCAGCTCTTCTAAAAACATACAATCCCCCCAACACTTGTCCAAGCTCAGACGCATGTAAAATACACCCACGCTTGCTTAGATAAACTCTGAGCCGCTCCACAGACATGCAGTATACTCAGACTGGAGTTTGACTGATGCTGCTTCTTCTTCAGAAACAAAGACGGCATAAAGTATTTAGAAGTGTTGTTTATTACTAAATGACATGTTAGCCAGTTGTAAACATGCCGATTTAGGAATTACCTTGAGAGAGTTTAGTGTGTGATGTTAAGGAAAGTAAGGCAGAAGCCATGTTCTTACTCTGCTTTACCAGTCTGTTGGTATTCACACCAGTCAGGTTTCTGAAAGCCAGTACAAATAATGTTGAAGTGAAGCTGCTGCATAGCCTGTATTTAGGGTTGAAAATGTCACAAAAGCTTTGATGTGTATTTGAAAAGCAGCCAAAGCAACATGTACTGGAGACCATGAGACAGAGAGTCTTCACTGAAACACAAAGCACTGACCTTCTGTAGGCGTATATTATCTTAGCAGCTGTTTAAAGACGTATGGTGCTGCACCAATTCAGCAGCACAGAGGAAAGCACAGGTACAGAGAGGTACTGTAGAGAAGGATGTTGGTCCAAACATTGCTCAATTCAAAGTGTATTTGATTAGAATTTTCAATGACATCTGCACAGGTGACATTTAGTAATGAAACCATGTTGTTTGTTAGTTGCTGCACCGTAATACCTCTCCCACAAAAGGACCATTTGTATTTCAATTACTCATCATTTGTTTTTAGAGACTCAAAAACAGAGAAAAGTCTTGAAGTAATTGAGGTAAATGGTGAACAACAGCGAAACGATATCAAGACATTGATTTACAAACCCTCAGTTTGGATCAATACTTCTCAACACATCCATCGTCACTAAAACCTCACTATTTGAAACATTTTAACATGAACAGTTTTACACTATTCCGAAGTGCCCCGAGAGGCCAAAAAATCAATTCATGCGACTCTAAGAATCAAATTCAACATTTATGTTTTGGAGGCTCATTGAAACAAAATATATTTTACAATATTTACTATTTTCAACTTCAATATGATGTGCCCTGCGATGAACTGGCGACCTGTCCAGGGTGTACCCTGCCTTCGCCCAATGTTAGCTGGGATCGGCTCCAGTGCCCCGCGACCCTCAACAGGATAAGCGGTTTGGATAATGGATGGATGGAACTTCAATATGATAATTCAGGCTTTCTGTCTGAGCAGTGTGCCATATGCCAAACCATATGAAGGAAATCACCTGTGGAAATATAACATCCCAGCATTTCAGATAAATATAACAAAAACTAAATGAAAGCGCTGTACAGAGGAATCGATGGGGTCAACTTTGTCCCAGCCAAAGGTACGACAGTAAATGTGTTTCTGACAGAACAGCAGGGCGGTTCAAACAATTCATCCACTGTGACTCATCATCACTTACTGCACTCAACTGACAATATCTGGTTTCATTGAAAATCTGTTGTTCATCTATGGCTTAAACCCTGCTGCCCTATGTGTTATAAGCAGGTAGGTTGTTTATGTAGAATGCTCTAATCCAGTGGTGCTCGACCTCTTTGACTCTCACAAACAGCAATCTACACGATTGCTATTCTGAGGCAAATTGTATCACTGGTACGGGCAATGTAATGTAAAAGAAACATTCCCCAGTCTAAAATATGAATTTATTTTTTAAATGTTATTTTAATTAGATTTTCACCACAATCCTCTAGCGACCCCCAGATATGATCTTCAAACCCTCTTGGGGGTCCCAATCCCCAGGTTGAGAACCACAACTTTAACCAAATTAGCAAAAATACATTAAAAGAGAATTGCTAAAAACGCCTATAATATATCATGTAGAGGCTGGACTCTAAAAGCAGGAGGCTTGAGACAGAGGTTAGGTGCAGACCAACCAGGTGTTTATTTCACAATGAACACATTCAATCAGCATGTGGTCCTGACAGCAGTAGCAGTACTTGATGGAAACTGGTGTCTGCCACTGACAACGGCCACCAACAACCCCCACCACATAGGGAACTCTGCCCCTCACCTGACAATAAAATACACAAACCATAACAAACACAATAACATATGTTTCTACTACCCTAAGGTAAAATATCTACATGGCCTCAATTTATGTAACACATTAGTATAGAAGCCTGAAGAGGAGATTAAAGCACCATAACACCCCTGCACTAATTACCACATGGTATCTCCCGGATCCTTAAAGAGGTGCTCAGATACCCTGAGGACTCTTTTAGCCCCAACGCGTTGGAGAGGAGACACAACAGAGGGGAGTGACCTGAACACAAACGTTACACATTATATAGCTGCACAGTCGAGCAACAGTAAACACCTTCATTTGGGCAAAGGTTAACTATGAGCCCATTATGTTGAGATACCCAAACTAACCAAATCTAGTGTCTTTACTGGGCCAGCCTCCAATTAATGTCAGCTGACGCTGCTACAACTACCAGACACATCATTACTACCTGACCTGAACGTTTGTACAGTGGAGCACTTTGGAATGACTTAAGATCTTCAGACCCAAGTTAGACTGAGCCAACGGTAATTAAAGTCAACATGCATAAATACTTAATATAAATGGTATAGAGTCGAAAGACGTTCCAAAGACTTCCCAACGTGTCAAGTGAAGCAGCTTGGTCAGTGCTGCTCGTTGCTGACACTGATTCACATTTAGCATGTGTATGCGCGACCCCACTCGCAGCATTACGGGCAGAGAATCTGATGTAGTTTAAAGAGCGAGATAGTCCACACAGGGCCGGATGGAGGGCAGCTGAGCCGGGCAAACAAAAACAGGACTTTCTTCAAAGTCATTCCAGATCGCTGCTAGTTTCCTTTGCGAAACTCAAAGTAAATGTTGACATTCTCTTACGCGTGTTGTTAGTGTCGTTAGTCACGTTAGTCACGTGACTTACGTACGTAATCATGCTTTTTTCCTAAACCTAAGTTGTTTTGTTGCCTCTCTACAGATACTCTACAGTTATCCTTAGCTCCATATCAACGACCTACATAACCCCTACTTATTGGTACACCAGTGTGGGGTTTATATCTTATAACACAAATTGAAAATTCCATAAATGCACACACAAAATACATTTCTGTCGATATGACTGCACTTTAGGGAATCACACATTGACATCATCATCGTTTCTCTCCTCATCCAATTCTCACAGGCTTTCTTTCTCTCCTCCATGAGAACAAAGGCTGAGCTCAAGGAGAAAAAAGTCTTTTAAAACGCATTGTAGACGACTGCTGACAAGTCACTCACACCCAATAAAACCAGAGGTATAGTGAAGTGCAGCGAGACAAATGGCTGCCTGGCTTTTACCGCCAGCAGCAGAGAAAATTCTGGTAAAGTACAACCGAGAGGACGGGACAAAAACTAGTCCCTAAATCCCTGAGTCCCACTTATCTTTAATGACCCGAACCAAACGATGAATTCAGATGAGCTTGTCCTTGTCACAAGTGTCTGTATTTTATGAGTTTGTCACAGGCAAAGATACACTGCTGTTTTACATTTAGCTCAGAGACGTTACAGTGACAAAGGTCCAACGACAGGGGGAGTTTTAGGAACATCAAAACCAGAAAGACAAAGCTGTGAAAGTTGCATTAAAAGACGATAGATGTATTGGTTCAGGAGTCACATGGCATGCTTACCTGGTAATCAAAAGTGATGAACACTTCAGAGTCTCAGCTTTATACATTTAATTCACTTCCAACTGGTTCACTTTCCTCCTGACCGACGTATTTGGTTTAATAAGTGAGAGTTAAATAGGAGCCAGCCACATCTGCTATTAGAAAACCACATAAAAGGCAGCAGGAAAAGTCCAAATGTATTACTTCCACATTCTGTGCACATAGCAAAGCCATTTCTTCATAGAGGCAAAACTATAATAGTCTGTATTGATGATACGGGAAGGAGGATGAAAAAGGCGACACAGGATTTTGGAGGTTCCTTCATGGGAGGTCTGAGCAACAACGTCCACTGTGCTGAGCTCAGGCCTGTGAAGTCGGCAGGATAACCAGGTCCCATGTCTGCCGTGTCACATGTTCGGGGATCAGAGGAACTGGAGGAGCTGGAGTGTGTATGGGTGTAAGTAAGACTATGGGTTTGACCAGATCTTGAACCAAGCAGCACATGATGCCTTACCGCCAGCTAGGCAGCTACGAAAGTCCAACTGAAATCAGCAATTGACCCTGACACTAATATCATCAAGCTGCGCTGCGAATTAAATGGTCACAGTGCAAACATGGCGCCCACTTCAAAGAGTCCAGGGGCTTACCTCTGAAAAACAAAGGGCATGACACTGTTTAAATACGAGCACTGAGGAACTAGTGAGACGCCAGATCTTATGAGGTGAAGCAGAGAGAGGGGCCAGATAAACAGGAGCACTTTTATAGAAGCTGTAACCCTGCTAGCCTGATTTTAGACAACTTCAATATAGTTTCACGCTATAGAATAATACAGACTATATTTTTATAATTTCAGGAAGTTTTCACCTATTGCTATGAATTTTTAGCTATTAAATAGCACCAGAAAATGCTTTGTAACAGGGTGCTGCATGCGATGATTGAGCACCCACTGACTGCAGTAGTTTGAACTTAATACAAACTACTAGAGACACGAGTACATCTGTTCACATTGCATCATCTATCAACATAATGTGTGGGATTACCAATGTTGGGAAGGTTTCTTTAGAAATGTAATAAACTACAGATTACTAGTTACCCTTTAAAAAATGTAACAAGTAATGTAACTATTTAACTTCATGAAAGTAGTGTAACTCATTACATTTGATCGCTTTTACTAACAATTGTTTTATATTGTGTAACAAAGCTTAATAGTCCTCAAAACATCAACTTAACCGAGGAGGCAATGTAAACATCTAAACAGTACTCAACACTGATTACTGTCAAACGTTCCTAATATTCGAGTGTAACCACTTTGTAATCACCAACATTGTGGTTAGTAACTAACTATCCGCCAGGAGGATCATGTGATTGGTCGTGTGTGAGCTTGGTGAGTTTAATTATGTTTTTGGCAAGATTTTATGAAATGTCTTACACAATGACGATGCCGATTGCCTGCACACATCGTTGAATAAAGTGTGTTTTACAAGACATTGCAGCCCATTAGTATCTAGACGGGGTTTAGCCCGGGTTGGGTTGTATTCATTCAATCACACAGCAGCAGTGGTCGCCTGCCGGAGACAGCACTTTTCTCTTTACAGATTTTACAATTTGTGTGTAATTTCATTACTTAACTCCGTTACATGTAACTAAAATTGAGTTGCTCCCCAACACTGGTGAGTAATACACAGCCTATGCCTCTTATTTCAACGTGACACAGAATTTTGGCAGTAAAACCAAGCAGGATAAGGTACGGCTTACTTCTAATCGGGTGCAAAATACACTACATTATGCTGTAGAACAATAACATTTTGAAGATGACATTTCACACATTTAATAACCCAAGCCCCCCACAAACAGACAACAGATCTTTGCCAAACATGTTGTGATTCGTCATAATTTGAAAAATCTGTTTGATCTAATTACTGACCGATGGATCTGTAGATATCCTTAACTGTACAGTAAGAATAACTTGCTAGGTATAATTGCAAGTAATATTTTGGGAATCAAAAATACAGATACTAATTGCAGATACTGTATGTAGTAAAATAATGTGTACTATCTAGAAGTAGAAGTGTGTAGTGCGCTCTGCAGCAGCTCCATCACTTCTCACATGCTAACAGTGTTTGGGGAAAGGCAGCAGCGTGGCTGTTGAAAGAAAGTTATGAGTTCGTTCTGTTTTCTCTGAGCTGTTGGTTAACTGCTCTGCGTTCGGCGCTCACATTTATTAATGTTGTGTATGAAAGCAGAGCTGAAGTGTGCCAACACTGACGATAACTATTCTCCAAGATGGTTTCTGGAGAGTTACTGAAAAACATATCTCTATGTTTCAGTAAACTATGAAAATGTACGAAACATTTTAGAGAAAGCAACAGTGAATAGTTAATCATCTAAAAATATGATTCTCACATAGCTGTCACTTCAGGCATAGATGCTTACATTTAGAGAATTCCCCAAACTGCGAGAGAAAACACTCAGCCAGCTTTCAAATGTGTCAAACCAACGTTTGTGACTCATTTAAACGCTTTTCCATTAATTGGCCGTAGAGGATTTGGGGCTTCGTCTAATGTGACCGCACAGCATAATTGCTATGCGTAATAAAGATGTAATCTGTAACATATTCAAAACAACACTACAACACATCACATAAAGCTAAGGTCAAAATAAATAAATCATAGCAGCCATCACTTTAAGGGGGTCATTATTTCCTAGAAGTCCTGTCTTCAGAATATCCAGGGCTTTGGAGTTAGAACCCATGAATTCATTTGACAAAACGATTCCAATCGTCCAGAGGCATAGATGTTTCTGGATCTTCCAACTGGATCTTATTGTCTTTAAAGCAAACATGGATGGGAAGTCCTATGATAAGCACAGGGGCACACTGGCCATCGGGAGTTTGGATCATTAAGTTTTTATTTTTCAATTTCTGATTTCAGAAATAACTGTATGGTCCTGACCTGGGCCATGGCAAATGGTAAAGGGGGATGTAAGCGGCCCCTAGCAATTTGGACTGATCCTTGTTTTGGTTGAGATCTGATTGGCTCAGTCATTTTCATTGTGAGCATAAGGATTGGTGACTAGTGTTCCAGCTCACCAGTGTCTGGTCGGCCTTGTTTGGATTCAGTGCTGTTGTGACATGCTGATAGAAAACTGAGGAGGCAGGTGTCAGCGAGACATCTTACATTTCTGGAAGATCTTCAGCATCATCACATTCTCTATATAACACAAAAACTGTATTTGAATCATGCCTATTCATTTGATTCAGCCCATGTACATCTCTGGATATGAATGATATATAACAGCCACTGTCCATGACAACTAGGAAAAATTCATCTGATTATGATTATTATAGATCTATTATTATCTCTGCTGTTACTGCTATTATTTTTAGCATTCTATTATATTCATCCCTGCTATTATTATTTTATTAGTCCATTTTCTATTGTTCATCAGCTTTATCTGATGTGTTGTAGTGTTGTTTAGAATACGTTACAGAATATTCTGTAACATGTTGTGCTATTATTGCACAACATGCTATTATTGCCACTGGGGCGAGTGCTTGCTCATGAGGGAACGTTGGGTTTCATTAAATATAGTACAGTACAGTCTAGACCTGCTCTATATGATAATGTCTTGGGATAATCTCTGTTATGATTTGAAACTAAATGACACAGCAGACACAACACTGACATATTATCACCTGATAAAGTTGTTATGACGAATGTAAGTTATATAATAATATTTGTTTTTATAGGAAAGTAGTTTTCAAGGTATTCAAAATGTAGGTACTTCCATCATAAATCAAACGAATATTTCATTTGAGTAGACGAATATCACAAATCATAAATTTGCCTCAGAGGGCTTTACAATCTGTACAGCATATACCGGCCTCTGTCCTTAGACCCTGGCATTGGATAAAGAAAGAGTTCCCCCAAACAAACCTTAAACAGGGGGAGGGAAGAGACCTCAGGGAGAGCAACAGAGGAGGGATCCCTCTTCCAAGATGGGCTGAAGTGCAATAGATGTCATGTGTACAGAATGAACATAAAAAAAAATGACAACATAGTCAATATTGAATGAAAATACTCAATAAGACGTGATGTTCAGAGCAGCTCCATCCTAACATGTACTAACGCGTGCTTGTTCTCTTAACACTGTAGGTCTGAGGAGCAGAGACAGAAATCTCCACCTTGTCTGTGACGCACTGAGGCCATTTAAGGCTCAGCATTGGCCAGGAGGGGAAATGGCCAATCAGTGATTATAAAAGAAGCAGTGTGGAGAATGAGGAGGGGGAAGGGGGCTGACACTGTATCCAGCTAATAAGAAAATGAGCCTCTGCCATTTTGACTGTAGAAGAAACAAGGAGTAAGAAATGTGGTGGCCTCACCTCCTGCCAATTACTCAAGGAAATGTTTTGCCAGGGAGAGAAAAGGTCAGACTCCTAGCACTGTAAATCTGACACCCCCTCACTCTTTCCACCACAACACCAACAGCAGCCATGAGAGACATCGAAACGGTTTACCCACCGCACCAATTTGAAGAGGGACCGAATTTTCAGCTCGACAATCTTGGATGTCCATCCTAATGCACAAGAATACACAAGAGGAGGTGGAAGGAATATTCAGCAACCGACATTTCTAACCACACAAAAACACTGAATTGGCAGTAAAACATGAGAGCAGCAAAACCGTTCATGTATGAATGCATGAGTGTTTGAATTATTCGTCCACTTCAATGCAAAATGCAGATTCACTATTTGAAAAGAGTCGGATCCCAATGCCCTGAAGCAGGAAAATAACCTGCTTTCAACTCTTGATGATATAATAACAGCACTTGAATATGATATTATACGACGGCAAAAGTTCAGGTTTTCATAAGCAGTTTATGCTGTGAATTGGGTCAGATGTATTCAAATTGAATACTTTGACATATTTTGCACTTGCATTATCGACCATAAAAAATACCTGATTTTACCAATGTAGGCCTAAATGTTTCAGTAACATCTAGCTAAAATAACATGTGTGTTTTCTCCAACCCTGTCGCCTACAAATGCCACATAATCAGAGAAGTGGACGACGTCACACTTTGAGAAACAGACAGGAAGTTGCTGATTTTCTTGCATGTCATTGTTGCTAAAACAATAGCCCTGTTTTAAGCTAAGTGACAATGCATTTTTGAGAAAAGCAAGTGAGTTTTTAATTGTTAATTTCATTTCAAAAGTATTGAAGTATTGCAGGGAATTTTCTTCATAAAGGATGTAAGGGCAATTTATTTGAAAAAAAATCTGAATCAACTAAGAGATATGTGGTTTTCAGCAACGATTTGCACTTTTTCGGTATATTTAAAATAAAATCCCATGTGCACCGTAGGAACTATCACACTGATGAAAGGTTCCATGAAAAGTTATTTCATAATAATTCTGAGAGACAGATTGAGTCCTGTGGATACTGATGTTTGTCTCCCTTTCGGTGATCCCCAAATGGAAGTCATATTTCGCAGTCCAGTGTCAGAGTGACTGCAGCTGCAACCTCCTCCTGCTCCGACCACGTGACGGTGGGTGTGTGTCTAGGTTCAATTCCCCTCCAGAACTGCAGCTCAATTCTGCTGCTATAAAAAAAATGCAATGTTGTGATTGCAGCAGATGCCCAGAGAGGTGCTGCATGGGTCTGGACTGACGTTCCCCCAGTGGAGACTAGGACACTGAAGGAGCACCGAGGTAAGAACAGACAGAGATCCATAACACTGATCCAAAATGAATCAGGACTTTTCTTAAAATGAAGGATGTTTTTTACCCATCATTTTTCTATCTCTAAGTATAGTAAATTTCTGCAAAGCTAAAGACAGTCAAAAATAAAAAATATAAATTGTTAAATTTGGGTTAAAAAATGAATTTTAAAATAATTTTAAAAATGCATGAAAGAGCTTTTTTTGATCCACTATTTATGGATATGGTCACATTTCTGCTCTAGAAATTCACATACAGTAAGTCCACAGGCTTTGGCCTTGTGACCATGGGCCACATGTGCAACATGCATGTAAATATGCATTTAAATATATATAGACGGTGCAGTCTTCTTTTCATCTATTATTAGAGCTGGGCAATATAAGGCCCGCCACTCTCCCTAATGTACAAAAAGCTGGATGCACCAGACTTTGGCTCAGAATGACTTCAAGCTTTAGTGTAATCACGTTCTGTGTAGTTTGACTGATCTGTGTAATTGGCTCTGACAGAATGACGTCTACTGATGTAAAAGCAGCCACATCTTTCTTATTCTTGCTGTGATGTAGACATGTGAAAGACAACATGTGGGCTCACCTAAACACACTTGTTGTGTTTTTTACCGCTAATATAGGTAAATCAACAAGCAAATTAAATGTAAAACTTGAAAAATATTAAAATAATATAATAGAAATGACTGGAATAATTGATCGACTTTGAATGGGAGCTAATTGAAGCAGAGAACGTAATGTTTAGAGTTTCGCCTGAGCGCGGCGGGGTGAGAGCGTGTGTGTGGTTGATAGTTTGAGGTTGGAGAACACAGCTCCATCTCCACTTTTCAGCAGTTGGAGGGAGTCGGAGCTGAGCGGTCTGTCAGCAGCGCCATCGGGCAGCGCTGAAAGGCAGCTGAGCGGAGCCTCAAACACACAAACGATGGCCGCTCATTCGCTCATTCGCTGATGTCACCAACAGATATATAAGTCACACCGCCACCTGATTTATAGACGCGCCGCAGACTGTACGCTTCATTTAGCCTCCTGCAAAAACCACAAGCGCATATTTCACCTGCAAATACTGCGCGCGGCCTACGCGTCAGTCATCCACCACCGCGAGGCTGCATGTCTGCAGGACGATGGCTGCACACACACACACACACACACACACACACACACACACACACACGGTTTTCTTTAATATTATTTTTAAGTGATTTTACATTGAAGAGAGAAGGATGATTTAAACGAAGTGATAATGAGCCTTCACTGCGAGTTAAACAAACCTCTAATCTGCCAGAGTCATTTCCTCAGGCCTAAATCAAACCGTTCTTCAAGTTGTTATGATCATGTAGACCACCTGCAGTTTGAAAAAAAAAACGTCAGCTATTATAACCAGAATAATTCAAAAAGCAACAACCGATCAAAATATAAAAGTTAAATCGTAATGATCGTTAATATGACACCACTGGTTTGGGGAACTTCCTACGTGGCTTGAAGAGCACAATAAAACATATAGGGAACAGAGAACTGTGAAGAATAAGAAGACTGCGAAAAAAGTTCCAAACAAAACGGGCACAATTTCTGACACGTGAAAACCTATTTCAAATATAAAGCTCCGTATTTGAGTGTGTTGCTCTGAGACGCGGTACAATGCGCCTCCATCATCACATGAAGTCCTGTTTACAGGGATGGAGGAAGCAGCACTCTTGTTCAGTGGGATTGCTCCTAAATGAGTCACTGAACTCGTTATTGCACAATAAGAGTGCTTTTAATTATATATGATAATGTGGTCACTCATTTGTTGTGGGTGGCCATTGAATTGATCTCTTTGTGTTGTTTGTGTTTATGCTTCCATCTGGCCATGTTAATTGATAGATCATTTTACGAGACAATTTATTGGCTAAAAGAAGGTAATTTCTTTTTACAGATGTTTTCGAATAATATATTGTTACTATAGGCTATTTAATATTAAACCTCAACTGTTATGTTTTATTGAAATATATTGCTGATCAAGTAATATCTACAACTTTGACGGATAACAGAGTGTTTTTGGGGTTAAATCATTCACGGTAAAATAGTCAGATCCTGGTGGAATATCTGTGATGTCATCCTTTGCTGAGGTTGATGAAGGCTGGAGTTATCTTTTTAAATGACTCACTGAGGTCAAATGTTTATTCGGTTTTCATAATTGCTGTATGGTTTTGTGCGTTGTGGCCACGTGTTTGCCACTTTAAAGCAGCGTGTCAGCATCAACTCAGATGAATGAAAGTGTTACAGATGGAGGCTTAGTCCACCCTGCTGACCTGAAGGAACGACGTGGAGGTGGCTCACCTCATCGCGGCTGAATGTGGACGGGTCCATGTTGGCAATTTTAGTAAAGATGACCAAATAATCCTGGTCCCCAAATTAAGATAACGTGGAGAATGATTAAATATTAAATAAAAAGTGCATGTTGGCTGAGAGAAACAGGGGGACACATCACTCCCCCCATGCAACTGTGTGTGTGTGGGGGGGGGGGGGGGGTGTGATTCCAAAATAAAACACAGCATGTTCCCCCCTTCAGAGCCCAGATAGTGCACTGCACAGGCGCAGAACGCAGCTCGGTGCTGGAGAAGCTGAAAGGCACTAAGGCAGCCGAACCGAACGACGCGCTGACACTTCCCAGCGGACAGCCGCCGCTGCAGCCTCCAGACTCCCGCTGGAGAACAGGCGTTTTCTAAAGCCCGTGCAAACCGCTGTGTGGGAAGAGGAACACCCCGCTGTTAGCAGGCTGAGGACAGGGCTGCGGTGCACAGGGATGGATTTAAGCAGATGATAGCTGACTGCATGAGGTACAGTAGAGACGCGCCTGGGCTTCTGATAGCTGCGCTGTAGTTTCATTATCTGCTGATCATCTGCTGGCTTGTAAACATGGCGGGTGTGATAAAGAGACGGCACCACTGGACAAGAGGGATATAAAATAGAATACCTTGTCATCCGAGTGAAACAAGCGATGATTAGTGCACTGAACTCCCACGGCTCGACAATCTGATATGGAAGATTTGAATCTGACAGTTATGGGCAGAAAGCGGCGGAGGGGCAGAGCAGGAGTGAAATAGGCTGAAGTGGACCAGCAAATTAGACTCATACCGAGGCTGTCTTTCTTTCTGTTTTCTGGACATTTCTTATTGCGTTTTGTTCTTTTTTGTTACACATCAGGCCTGCATTCTTGTTGTCATATAACACCATAATTCCATGTAAAAAATAGTGTTCTTATTTACAGATGAAACCTATTTTTTATGATAATAACACTTTATTTTCACCACATTATTATTATTATTATTAGTAGTAGTATGAGTAGTAGTAGTTGTTGTTAATGTATTGCTTAAATATTGGCAAGTATTAGCAGATGGAAATTTGGACTTAATTAAATAATACTAATATCAAAAAGAAGGAGAAAAAAAAAGTATTTTTTTGTGTAGAGGATGTAAGGGTTCGTAATTACCCTAAAGTAGCCCTCTGAGACATTGGGTATTCGGCCTATTCATTGTTATGGAGCAAGATTGTAAAGCCCCGCGTGATGGGCACTGAGGTCACTGGGAGTTTCTGAGAGTGGCCATTCTTTGAAAAAAACATTTCAATGTAGTTATATGAAATGCCAGACCTCGGTTTTAATCTATGGCAATTTTCCAAAAAAGTAATTTCTGTTCCGTAGTGAATTTAAAGTGAATTGTAATTAAATACCGTCAGGCTGTGCAGTTGATAAGATATGTTGGAACATGTTGTTTTTTTAATGAGCTTTATTAATGTATTCATCATTTAATATTTTTAGTTGTCTAGACTGAGGAGCCTCTCCTGTTTATGCCCAGGCCTTTATAGAGCTGCAGACACAAAATGGCGGCAGATTGAAATTTATTACAGCTGTCTCAGTTAACATGTCTCACACACACACACACATTTATTTTGGAGCTTATCAGGATTTGTTTGGTTGCATTTGTCATTGTAAGGTCTGTGCTTTACTTTCTGCAGCCTCCTTGAGAGGACGTGAATAATGTGGTCAGTGCCGAGTGTGATGTAGCTACAGACCACGTGGCTTCCACCAATGTGTAAAATAACAGGGAGCTTTAAGTAAAACGTGCATTCAAATGTTCAGTCAACATATTAAACAGCACTTTAGAACAGAACTTCAGTTTTCAACTATTTCTTTTTACTTTTTACGTTGTTAACAGGGAGAGTGTGTGAAGGGACATGTTTTCAGACGGAGTGGCAGAAACAGAATCAGGGTTGTGGATCGGGCTGCTCAGTTAAACAGCACCAGTGAAAGTCGCAGTTTCACACTGTAAAAAAGGCTCTGTGGTCACTTCCCTGTCAGCCCTTATCTTTATTAGCATTCACAAATGTCTCCATCGGTTTACAGTGCACGCTGCCTCTCCACTTCCATGGCTAGGAGAGTGGCCGCTCTGTTTACAGGCCCACATGCAGCCTGAGGAATGAACAGCTTTCAGGGGCAAGCAACAGGTTCCACTATTGTTGACTCATTTCTTCAGAAAGATTGGTATAATTTAGAACACCATTGAGCTATAGGAGAGTGATGAGAACTTATATATACTTACTATAGCCTGAATATGAACTATGTCCATGTGAAGCAGAGAAATTCTTATAAATTCATGCCAGACAAGAGCATTTTTGTACCAGTAAATGTTTGGGAAATGTAGTTCCAGCCTTAGCACTCAGAAAACAGTGTTTTCAGTCCGGAGCCGGGTGACACCCTGGAGAGTCTGAGGCAGACGTGAAGCTCGGAGCAGCAGCAGCAGCAGCAGCCGGATGAGACAGACGTGGGGTTATGAAGTCGTGTGAAAGACAATCTGCAGTGGTTCTGAAGGTGTGAGAGACAGGAGGACCTATGGCTATCAACATACTGACAAGGATAAATACATCCTCCATTTCTACTTGCACTATGGTAGTTTCACCAGATCTTTTCACTACTTTTGGTCCTTTCCTGTTCAAAAATCTCAACCATATACAGTAGTTTGGAACTGCTTTGAATCCCTACCCTGCGTGTTTAATTCAAATTCAACCCTAACCTTAACCCACATGACTTCTCACATCAAATTCTACTTTTAGTTAACACTGTTGTGTTTGCAGGAAGTGTCATTTACTGATGAGACTTCTTCAGACGTCGAGTTACCGATCTTAGATGTTAACTTGCTGATTACCCGTCGTGGTCATGGAGCTACTTGAGAGAGGAGTAGTGCTGGGACTCTAGATACTGGATGACACCGTACAGCTCAGTAAATTGATAAAAGGATTTTGTGACCTCTTCATGCCTAAGAGGAGCACATGAGTAAATGTGTGAAGTTTGCCCAATTGCATGATGGGATGCAATGAAGGGTGTCCACAATGAAACAGAGTTAACCTTTTGACCTCGATGCTGAAGGACTAAATAGTTCATGATATTATTCTGCAGACCCTAAAACAGATCAAATCTAAATAGTGACTTTGTATTGTCTTTATTTATACTGATTATATCTAAAATAGTGGAAATCAGATTAGTGATTTTGTATTGTTCATATCTTAATCTGTGTGAATTTATTCTGTCCATATTGAATCTAACTACTGCAACATAAAATATAGTCAGAGCAGTGGGAGACAAATAGTGTAAGCAGCAATATTTCAATTATTAGAGGTCGCAATTTACAGACCATGTTGTCAATAACCATGATATTTTAGATCAAATATTGATATCATGTTTATAATACACAAATAATCCAGTGCCTCTTAAATCATTTTATATACAGTTATTGTTACAGACTCTTTCTCCACTGCCCTACAGTCATGTTTTGAGTGTAATTTATTTAAAACACACAATACACAAAGTGAAAGATTAATTTGACTGAAAGCAATATTATCATTATTATTATCAAATTTTGTTTGTTTTGTTTAAAATATATATTATTATTTGAATTCTATTGTCCTATTGTGAACATCTGATATTGTGACCGCCCTATTTCAAAACTTGGTCTTCAATCCAACATTCTACATCCAACAATATAAGCCCCTTTAAATACTACTTGGCTCAAGTCAGAATCAGACTTTTTTCCACCGTCAAGCAACTTCGCAGCAACTGGTGGCTGGATGTCAAATCCAAACAAATGACCTGTATTTGTACTGTACTTGTATTACAAACATACTGTACGCTGATGGAGCTGAGACCAGAGAAACATCTTTTGCAGGATTTTATGTCCACATTTGACACTCAGGTATTTTTTAATTCTTCAGTTTATGAATGCAATTCAAGTAAAACATATGTGACACTACAATATAATATTAGATATTTCAACTTACATTCAAAATCCTGTTGAAAATGTGTGAAAATACCGTATGTCCAACATCTGCTGGGCTGCAACATCCACATTTTACATCTATATTATTTACATTTACATTAAGCAGAGGATGTAATGCAACTAGCTGTTGCTTTCATATAAATAATAAATAAATTATAAGATTAAAAAATGTCTGTGAAAGAGGCAGAACTATGAGCTGGTTCATAGATTCACTATCACCGAGCAGGAGGGAAATGTGTTAATGATCAAATATTTGAAGGATTGAATGAACATTTGTCTTTAAAAAAGAAAAGAAGACAAATACAGAGAAAACATCGAAATACATTTTTCACAGGCAAGTCAACAACACAATTCCTGTCAACCCTGCTGATACAATGCTTTTTAGGCAAAGATGTTTTTTATTATTACGTAATACATATCATTATTACATAGTTACATAATTTATCATTTTGTCTGTATTCCCCATAACAACTCATTTCCTGGTGCAATGAATGTAGATGAGTATTTGGTAAGTTAGAGTCCAATAGCTCATGCGTACTCTGCTGGCAGTGCAGCAACATAGTGCGGCGAGCACTACACACACATGTAGAAGTCTACAGGCTCTACTGAATATGTGTGTTTGAGCTGAACTTGGCACCGACTAATGGTGCATTTCTACAGTTGCTATGATAGGAGGAGATTCATAGTCTGCATTATATGTTCTCTCTGCTTTCACAGCTACTCACAGATAACTCTGACAGCTGAGTATTTTTCTGATCCTGCAGAGATGCTGCAGGAGAAGCTTTCGGCTGTGACGGATGAATGTATGAGCCGGGTCCAGTCCGGTGGGGAGACGGATCTCCTTCCAGACCAGTCACGACTGGGTCTCTCCACAGCCCCCACCAATCCCAGCTCCAGTGAGCCCGACCAGGTACACATGGAGACCCTTGGGTCCACATGGCTGCAGCTTGTAGACCGTAATATGGAGAGACGATACTCCAGATAGAACTTCATTTAAATGGAATGACATGCGGAAAGGGTAACTGGTGTATCATACCAACCCAAAGCCAGCTCTTTGATGAATCCTTTTAAGGTGTCAAAACAGATGAAATACTATCAATAAGTTGCAGTAAAAAAGATGGAGTGGATATTACATTTGACATATACTGCAGATGATTGTATATGTTGCTCTGTAGTGTATTTATATACACTCATATTTAAATGACACTGTGTTTTTTGATGCATTATTTATATTAGGTTGTGGTGATGAGATTTGGTTAGTGTGTGAGTGTAACAGTGATTCCCGCTCTCTTCCAGAACATTGAGAACATTAAGGTTGCTCTTCATGAGAGGGAGCTGTGGAAGAAGTTCCATGAGGCCGGCACAGAGATGATCATTACTAAAGCAGGCAGGTCAGTAAAGCAGCGAACACACCATCCATCAGTCACAGTGCAGTCCAGGCCCAACGATGGGACAATGATTAGTTAGTTAAAAAAAAAGAGAAACATGTTTCTAATGCACCACAAAAAGTAAGATCACATAGAGATGTATATGTGCTTTTCTATTAATTCCATTATTAGAAATGACTTTACCAATCAGAAGTATTCAGACCTTTCACGTTAGTAAAAACTGTAAAAATACTGTCAAATCCTTTATAAGAAGCAATAGTAAAAGTATTTGTTGTGCACAATTTGTTGAGTGTTCTTCCATTATATATTTCATATTTATTTCATTTTTAGGTTTTTATTGTAGATGTTAATATGTTAATGTTTTAAGTATTTCATGTACTGTGTAGTTTAATTACTGGTTATATTAATTAGTACAATGAATAACTTTATAAGATGATCATATGTTTAGTATCGATATGCAACGTGTGCCATGGTGCCATGCTTATTCACACAGACACACACACACACACACACACACACACACACACACCAATGGTACGGCCTTCGGTAGCAATTTGGAGTTCAGTGTCTTGCCCAAAGACACTTCGACATGGAGGAGCCGAGGACCGATCTACCCATGCTGCATATGTTATTAGTCACATTATTGTACCAAAAGCTGCTCATATTCTTCATAAGTTTGTGGAAAATTAGAAAGAAAGTGATATTTAAGTGATTGATTTATTACACAAAAAGAGTCTCAGCTTTCTGTGGTAACAGTAACGTATAGCAGTTCTAACTTTTACTTACAGAAAGTTCCTGCAGCAGCGACTACATAATTGAAAACACAAATGACTGCTCGGCTTGTTGGATTTAATGCGTCCTGAGGATTAGATAGTGAGGCCTTTGGACATTAACCAGAGAATGAGTACATTCTCCGCCTCTCATTCCTCATGGGACCTTTTTTTTTCCAGTAAAAAAATGTAAAAGGTCACCACACTTTTTCCTTAATGCTACATAACCATAAGAGATGGGCTTTCCCTTGTCCAGCTGATAAAGTGGGCTCTGAATCCTTAAAGCCCTTTGAAGGGCTGTGCAGTGGTTCAGCTGTGCAGCTGTGCTGGGAAACCTGTCTGGGTTTACCTCCAGTACTGTTACTCTGCAGCAGACAAATATGGGCTCTGTCCTCCAGAAGCAGAAGCTCTGAAGATGAACTCGCATTAAATGATATCAACACCAGACTGAATTATTCAAGTATGTTATGAATAGTGCATTCGAGCTTTGTTGGCATGGCAGAACGCACTTGTTCATGTTGAAATGTGAATGTTGTAGTCGCCCAGTAAAACACAGTGACGTTGCATTAAATCTGACATTTGAGCAGATACTTCTGTCAATCATTACATTACAGTCATTTAGCAGACGCTTTTATCCAAAGCGACTTACAATTCAGATTCTATCACATTCATACCGTAGGCTCAGCTACGGGAGACATTTTTGGGGTTAAGTGTCTTGCTCAAGGACACATCGACATGCGACTAGCGGAGCCGGGAATCGAACCACCGATCCTTTGATTGAAGGACGGCCCTGCTCTCCATATATATATATATATATGCTATATATATGCTATATATATATATATATATATATATATTCATTTTCAGTGATTCACCAGAAATGTTTCAAATATGAATCACAAAGCAGACAAGAAAAATAAATAATCTAAACCAGGCTCCAATTATCTTAGAGAAAGTAATAACTTCTGAAAGTCTAATCTGTTTGATTCTGTCAATCAGGGCAACAGTGACATATTTGTCTAGTAATCAGAGTCAGATGTTAAATCATGAAAAAGAAGCCAAATTATTTGAGATATTTAATTATTTATTTGATAGCGTCACAAACTAGCCCAGATAAAAAAATAACAAAAATGTGTTCTGCTTGATAAGGAACAAAATATCTGTCCATAGTCAGCCAAGCCTCCAAATCATAAATCAAACAAGGATCTACAGCCAGAAGCTGAACTGAGGCGCAGCAGCGCTTCGAGGTACATGCTACCACTAGTATGGCAACATGCTGCCAATGACAATGTTAACATGCTGATGTATTGCAGGTATAATGTTTACCATCTCGGATAAGCATGTTCAAACAAAGCAATGTCCATTTAACCACAGGCTGGATTTGTCTTTGTGTTAGATGAGCTGATTTCTTTCCTTCTTCGATGGTTTCATTTGATTTTTGAGGCCCGTTAAAGTACACCTATCTAGTATTTCACCAGAAAAAGCAAAGATCAAAATAAAATCAGAGGACAATATTGTATCTCTTTACATTACAGCTCGGTAATAACATGGTAGCAGCATTAACAATGGTTATATCTGAGTGCTATCAGACTGAAATGTATGAAACAGGGTAATAAGGGGACAAAAAACAAAGCTTAATAATGGGGAAACATATTTAAAGATAGCCACAACTATTTAGAAATAATATAGTCATATTTCAGTGACAATATGGTAACTTGCTAACAATAAAATGGTGATGTCAGTGCAATATTTGGGTGTAATTAATGTGGTAATAAACTGATAATAATGAGGTAATATAGGTTGATGTTTTTGCCAGCATAATATTTTCAATATCACGTGAACATTCTTGGAAGTCCAAATTGGTACCACATTATAATGCTGAAATCTATTCTTCCTACAGTACGTACCAAACATTCCCTTTTGTTTCAGGGTATACTGTACACATGATATGATTACACTTAGCACCCTGTTACATACATTTAATTCTAATATGACCCATATTTACCCATTGTTAATTCGAAGTATTACCTGGTTAAAACCTTGGTAATTACATAGTATTACTTAATTATTACCTCTTTATTATGAAATTATTACCCCACTGTTACCATGTTATTACCGAGCTGCAATGTAAAGTGCTACAAAAATTATTTTGTGGCAGAAATGTAATTTTGGAGCGTTTACCATTTATTTTGTAACTGTAAAAAGCACAGGTTGAGATGACATGGTGAAACTGAGAAGCTGTTTAAAAACCTTCTGATCTCTGGTCCAGTTGTCCTGTACATTCCACTGTACAGCTGTGGCTAGCAACAATGACAACGTGTTACATTTAGTATCTTAGTAAAATTACAATAAGACCCAGATTGTAAAGACGGGCAAGGGGAAAGGAGTCCGTTAAAGGGTGTTAACTCTGATGTGAGCAGAAGGACTGTGACAGTGAGGGCTGAAATGGACACTTCAATGCCATGTCAAAGTGTTAAGTGTATCATTTTAAACATTGCATAATAAATTGCCTATCACATTAACCTGCTAACAGTAGGGATTACTTCTGTTTTATATTTTCAGCCGTGCCTGAAAGCAGTGTTTCGAAACATTCCTGTTCAGAATGGGTCGAATACTTTTACTTCTCTAAAGAACCGCTCATAAAAACAACTTCACGCTCAATACTGCACTTCCTCTGATCCTCAGCAATACACCTGTCATGACACACAGTAGCTTCGTCACACACCCGAGTCACAGCTACTCGCAGTCAGGAGCACCAGTGAAAAGACTCCAGGGGCAGACTTTACCATTAGGCGAGGTGGACAACTGCCGGAGGCTCCCAAATAAAAGGGCCCCAAACAGCTATAGATTTATTTAAAATATATATATAGACAGAATTGAGAACTGCGTATGACACCTTTATATAACTAACACCAGAATCCAAGATGATTGTACTTTAATCATTGTCATTTCAAGTCTTTACAGCAGCACAATGTTATTGGATGGTACCGATCTAAAGGCAGACTGTATATTGTGTGGCTTTGGGTTCCTAGGCTCTAACACAGTGGTTTCCAAAGTTGGTGCCAAGATTTGTTCATTTCTATACATCAATTGTACATTTTTTAGTTTTCAGTGCATAAAAAACAAAGTGCCATTCATGTTGACTACATTTTGGTATTTGTTTAAAAACAAACAAACAAAACAAAAAAAACATCAGAAAAGGGAATAAACATAGAAGCCCCCATATTAAAAACGCAGTTAAATATGTGGTTATGATGCAGCTAACATTGGTAACCTATTAGTCCACACTTACCGGGTTGCCATAGTAACACATTATACACTTTCCTGCTTGTAAGCTTTTTTTCAGGTGCACAGTGGTCAGAAGTACAACATGTCAGAGCAAGCAAATGGAAATATTTGTCACTGTATATAGAGCTCAAAGATATTACCCTCAAATGTTGGTTTTGATCCAAAACCAAATAATACTGCAGTGTATGATCACAGATACCAATATTATTATACAATATATGTTATAATATTGTAATATATATATATATATATATATAAATGATAATTAGATTCAAGGTGGCTTGTAAGGTAAGGACATGTAAGGTTATGAAACAATGTTTTACACTGGGCATTATATGTTCAAAACTTACTGCAAAAAAATTTAAAACACAGAATTCGTCAACCTATTTTATGGTGAAACGGAGTGGCATGAATAAAAACTGTTAATATCGGGGTGTCCTGGTTTAAAGGGCCCCACAGTTGTAACATGTAAGGAGGGTCAGTTCAGAGGTGGCAGGGGAGGAGGTACAGATGCAGAGCAGCCAGGCCGTCATGCAGGGGATCCTACATTTCCCCGACACTCTGAGATGAAACTCTCAGTCCACTCGCATGCAGCACCTAGCCGAGACTAGTAGACTTGTTATTGTGAGTGTCATTGTCCAGGCGTAATCCTCCCTCTTCAAAGCACCCAGTGCAGCTCTTCCCTCACTCTCCCTCTTTGTACACAGCCCGTCAAGAGAGCAGCGGCGGGTTGATAAGAGGAATCCGGCGCCCACAATAGGCCGAGTCTACTAGGTTGTGGCGCTTCATCATCCCCCCCAACACTCCTTTTGATCTTGCCGTGGTACTGGAGATTCCCAGAGAGGGAATGGATCACTGGAGGGCCTAAACATGTGGGATTGTTAAGAGAAACAGCTGGCTGGGCACAGAAACACACACACACACGCCCTGACACTGATATCATACACACACTCTCCGACTTCCATTTCTCATGCTCCTCTTAAACTCACTCACTTAGTCACACCACCGTATGTATACGCATGCCTTCATGTTGTCTGCCTTTGAAAATCACTTGACTAGAGTTGCAATACCTTGATTTTTTTATAGATGTAGCAGATATGCAAAACGGTTTTTCGTCTCATGTATGAAAGATTATAGACAGCTAAACAACAGGACTACGGTGAAAGTCATTTAGCCTGAGAACAGCTACATATAGACTACAGTAAGGGTGGTCAATACGATTTAAATGTATGTTATATTCCAATAACAACATATATTGTACTATTCAACTAAGAAATAATTTATCCTGCAATTCCATATTGCAACATGTGGCCCAATATAAGCAGAGATATTAAAGAGAAGGCTACACCAGTATCCACGGATTGGCAAAAAGTCAAATGGTTGACACGTTTCTATCATCTCTTTCAATATGCCATCATATGTCTGAACCCTGGACTACAACAGTTGTGCTACTGCAGGAACAAGACAAACACCCAATTACATTTCATTCTCCTACACTATTTTTTACTGCTGTGATTTTTTTATTCAAAATTGTATTTATTTATTTTTTAAATGTGGGCAAAGTGGAGAAAGCCTAGCTTCACTGGATGGATAATCCTGACAACACAAACTACCTGAGAGAAGTGGGAGGTCGCATTTAGGATTCAACACCATAGAAAGAAAAGTGTATTAATAAAGGCTGTGCGCTGACATTGTAAAAACAGAAACTTCATCTAAGTGAGGCAGTGGAGGTACAGCGAATGGATGAAACCACATTCATTCATTTTACAACAATTGTTTTTACATTTAGGATTTGCCTACAGGGCCGTCTTCAAATCAGTTAGGGAATTATATGTTATAGATTAATTTTGGCAAAGAGTGACAGTTCTTGTGTTTTTAACCAAAAACTATAAAACACTTTGTTGTTGTTCACCCACCTCTGAAGCGAAACCAATGAACAAGGCTTTTAACAGTAAAGGGTTAAGATGTAACGGCGTCTGGTGGGTGGATTTAGGATTAGGCTATGTGGGCTGCATTCAAATCACTTAGAATTTGTTGAGGGAAAAAGTGACAGTGCTACTATTTTTAAACCAAACACCCCCTACCCAAGACGCATTTTGACTTAACAACATTCATTTGTGTATACGATCGTGGGGCATCAGGGTCATCTGTCCGGCTGGACAGCTGAGGAGTGAGCAGCAGAGCCCTCTCTAGATAGTTATGGCCATATTACACAAACCCGAGGGCCACATGTGTTGACACAGGCCTCCGTCTGCTCTGGACTGCTCAGTATGGTACAAGCGGAGCCAGAGAAGAGAAGAGGTCTGCTTTGAATGTTCCTCTAAGATTAACCTGTCTTTCAGTGAGGATGATACTGGGACTGATCTCTCCTACTGATTGGATTTGAAGCCTGGGAGAGAGATTTAAATTACCGGCCCTCAATCCCCCTCCTCTCTCTCTTACGTGAGAGAGTATTTACAGTAACATGATCAGATGGTGTCGGGCACAATGATCCTTTTGAAGAAGAGCATTTGCACCAATCAGAACAGTAAGTATGTATATAGGGGTTTTGATGCTACACTATTTTCCCAGAAAGCATGTAAAGCCTTTCATGAGTGTCTCCCAATGTTTGAACTCGTTGCCATGGGCACCACTGACAGATGAACTGCTTTTTGACCGTAGCCTCTTGTGCAATGACGAGACGGCTATCTAAACTATTGTCCGATCTCTGGTGCCATTAAAAACCACTTAGGACTTTATAAGGGGCGCTGAGCCCTTTGTGAAATTTCCTTTGGCGAAAATGGGATAAAAAAGTTTTTGGTTCCCAGAAGAGGTCAGGAAAGGTAGCTCCCTTCATGTGTTTTATGGCTTTGAGTGCTATATTAACATATTCTGTCTTGTAGTCTGGAGGCATTTAAGAGATGAAAGATAGAGCTTGTTCACATATTTTTTATGGCCCCTCAGTATCACAAGTATGAGAGGATTTCAGTCTCCTCCCAAATAAATGCCTGCAAGGAAACAAATCATTACCAGGTTTTGATTTTGACAGTAAGGACAACATGAAGAAAATGATCCTGGAAGGTTTTTTTCATGTGCTAGGTGGGGTTATTTTTGTAAGAAGTAGGTTTCATCCACTTTATCTTTCGGTCAAGGTGATTTTAGGTTTCAGAGAAGGCAGCTTTTCCCCCGACTCTTCTCTCAGTCCCTCGATATCTATGGATCCTTCCTCATCCCAATCGCTGAACAACTGAGCAAATCAGATCATCAGTGAGGATACTACACTGAACCTACACAACTGTTTTTAACTTCCGACCCGATGCTTTCAACGATTGTTGCAGAGTGCAACATAAGGTCCTTTGGGGAAAGAAGGGTTTTATTAGTCCCTGAAATTGGTTGCATTTTTTATGGAAACTCACAATCATGTATACGCATTTTGATCAAATCCTTCTGAAAGGTTCCAATCACACTGATTTCTGTTTAGGAATAAGAACTTAAGTCAAAGTCAAGTATTGCGTTCATATGAAAGCCAAATAAGAGCATTTCTGACACCTTTCCTTTACATTTTTCAACAGGAGGATGTTCCCCAGCTACAAGGTTAAAGTAACTGGGATGAACCCCAAAACCAAATACATCCTACTTATTGACATTGTCCCCGCTGATGACCATCGCTACAAGTTCTGTGATAACAAGTGGTAAGTTTCCAAATGCAAAGCCATGGATGATTCTTGTTGAAGGTTGCCCCATGGCCTACTACTACAGCCTTTCTTAGCAGCTTAGCTGATTGTAGCTACTTGTATAACAGATGCTGAGGCCCGGCGGGTAATCAACTTAGGCCTGCAGGCAATACACAGACAGAAACCTTGAGCTGCCATGTTGTTTCCTAACTCTTATCGCCAGACCAAAACAAACAAAACACTGGATTACAATCAAACGTTTTGTACGATTTTGTAAATTCTTGATATCTACAACATCTGAGCATGGCAACAACTGTATGGTTAACTTTAGGGATAGATTATGCTGATGATGGAAAAACTATGGTCAAGGTATTGTCAGTATTGTGAGGCAACTGAAACACTAGTCAAAGAGAAAAAGCTGGTGGACCGAACTCAGTATTTCTTAAATTGACCCTGTATCTGGAGGCAATGACATTGCAGCCCTTCATTCATCAGTATGACATTATAACTGGCACTCCAACTTCACAAAGGTGGACAAAAGGTTTTGCATGTAAAAGCTGAAATGAATGCAAAAGACTTCGTTTTACAGCCATTTGTTTCTGATCTTGTGGCATGGCCTGCAGATCTGGTGTTTCTCAGCGACACCTTGGAGAAGCATAATTAGTAGTGATGTATTAGCAGAGGCCACCTCCTTCAAGTCTAAGGGATTAAATACTGTGAGGGTTGAGAGCAGTAGTGTTGTACGCTATGGTAAAGGTGACTTGATTCATGTTGCAACAAGGCCAAATATTTTGAGTGAGCTATGTTAGATTAACTGAGATGTCTTCTTTAAATGTTGAATAGCATTAGCTCTTGTAAACAGCTAGAGGCAATATTACATTCGGGTTTTTTTTTCTTATCACAGTTTGCTTCTGCACGTTTCTCCATCTGTTTTTAGGATGGTGGCTGGCAAAGCTGAGCCAGCAATGCCAGGCAGACTCTATGTGCACCCTGATTCCCCCGCCACAGGAGCTCACTGGATGAGGCAACTGGTGTCGTTTCAGAAGCTCAAGCTAACAAACAATCACCTGGACCCTTTTGGGCATGTGAGTACCTGCAGAGTATATTAGTAATTTCTATAATTCAAGACCTATTTAAAGAAAGGGTTAACGTTATTACAAAATCGACTGGATTATCCCAATAGTGTTAACATTTTATCCACCAATTTAATTGTTAAGATCTGAGAATAAAGCAACAGTTGTTAACACAAGTATACAAATGGCAAAATGTTAAACGGTCTGTCTTCCGACCACTCAAAGTGCTTTAACACTACATGTCATCATTCACCCATTCAGACATTGATAGCAGGGCTGCCATGCAAGGTGCCACCTGCCCATCAGAACTATCTAAGTTAAGTGTTCAGTGTCTTGCCCAAGGACACATCGTAATGGACTAGCGGAGCCGGGGATCAAACCGCCAATCCTCTGATTGAAGGACGACCCTGCTGAGCCCCCACTGAGCCGTGGCTCAGAGCTAGAGCGGGTCGTCTTCCAATCAGAGCGTCGACGGTTCGATCCTCAGGTCCATGGCCATGCCAAATAGCTCCCGTAGGCTGTGTATGTGTGGGGTATGAATCAGTTATGAAGCTGCCATCAGAGTATAAGTGGGTGAATGACATGTAGTGTTAAGTGCTTTGAGTGATAGGAAGACTAGCTATACAAGTACAAGTACAAGTCCATTTACTATGAATTGCATTGTATTCCAACAGTTCCGATATTTATCTCTGAACCACTAACAGTTGTACTAATCCATCTTGTAGATGTAGAGATATTTCACTGTATAAGTGAAGTCTTTAATCTGCTGGTAGTACTACAGGAAAAGTTATGGGTTCACCAAAGTCAGTAGGATTAATCCTCTGGGCAAATTGCAGGGCAATCCATCCAATGGTTGTTGAGATCTTTCAGTCTGGACCAAAGTGGTGGACCGAGCTGAAGACCTACATTGCCAGTGTGGCTAAAAACAAGAAAAATACCAGAGCAAATCAAGTCCTATGATGATGATCTGCCCTGTAAAATACAGTTCGAAAACAGGCCTATAAATCAAACAAATGCAGTTAAAAGGGTGAAACAGGTGTAACCTTTTTAGATTATAGAGGCTTGAAGTCAAACCAGGTGTGAAACACTTATTTATTTCTAAAATTACTTGTGCTCCCAAGGCAATGTATTATTTTCAGCTTTACCTGTCTGGAATACACCTCCAAAACTCCAATATATTGCTGAAATTTCATGACTGGAGGGAACTCTGTTTTGGCAAAAACCACCTAATGTGAGAAGAAACATACATCTTTTTAATATGATACATGTGCAAACTGCAAAAAGGTGTAGATGTTTTTCAGATTTCTGAATGAAACTGAGGAGGCAGAGGCTGCGTAGTGAGGTGAAGAGTATGACTGTGGCAGGGCTCCCCAGGGGGACTCTGGGATAGCTTGTCTGAAGCCATCCCATCAATGGGCGGGCTCATTAGGTTCATAACCTCTCAGATCCGTGGCGGGGCCTGCTGTCAGATCGAGTTGAGTGCCTGGCCAGTGATAAGGGCGAGTAATGAGGACAGAGCGAGTTTGAGGCCAGGCAGAGCCCAGATGACGCCAAGATCGAGAGGTGTGTAGTCGGGCAGGGCTTCTCACTGTGGAGTGAAGGAACTCCCATTCAGTACTAATTATACACATTACTGAATGTGTAAGAAATGACTAATTCAACTATAATTCACACTCTTCTTCTTCATGTTCTATGGTTATTCAGCCTAGTATCCCAAAGAATTTCATCCATAATGGACAAAACCGCCCTTCACAATTCATGTACATTGCCAACCGTCAGTACTAATGCAGGGAAGTATTATGAGTTTTATGCGGCAATGTGCAAGGTAAGGGTGTGGAGGTTGGGGTGGTGGATAGATGTGTAGACTGGAAGTTGGATCCCATCACATAAAGCACCTTATATTGATAGTCACCTTTTTATTAACCAAAATCACAATCTTTTCCAAACCTTAATCTGGGTTTTGCAGAATCTTCCAATATTGACATTCTAGTCTGGCGATAAGGTTGGGTCATTACATGCTATGGTAATAAAATAATACTTATTGTGCTTCAAGAAGTCTTCACACGCACATATCCGTATCATGGATATTAAGGAAGATGAAAGCAAATACCTTCTTTAGCTCTTCACTGATCTGAGGAAGGCTTCCCTGATCACTCCCTTTAGACAGTCACTCAGGAGTCTCCAGTATCACCCTCAAACAGCCAGACAGCAGAGCAGACAAAGGTCAGCCGAGAGCCTCTTGTGAACCAGCCAATAGCTTATCTGTGTCTCTCCAGCCTGCCTCAGCAACAGGAGCATGTGAGCACAGGGCCAGTCGGTGTTCAACCTGAGCCTAGCACCCTGTGCCCTGTTCAACATTTGCCTCTCTTTGAGAGACCCCTGAAGGATAGGCAAATGAGGAGGGAGCCGAAGTGCAGTGCTTGATGCTTATACGCACTGACAGAGCTGGACTAGGGATGACCCTGCCTTACTGTTGCTAACGCTTCGCTGGGCACAGCAGTCGGCTGCGGTGAGCGGACTGATGCGAGTGAGCCGACCTGCAGCCACCCAATCAACCTAAACACTATGCACGCTCAGCACATGCTACCTGCTATACTAACACACAACACATTTAGATTCCAGATCAAGTGTGATGGAGATGAAAAATGCATTGAACCAATCCAATCTAACAACTTTGCACACGAAGGACTTGATCCCAATGGGGAATTTGGCAGGGAATGGATGGTGGTAACAGGCATGGTATACAACACACTCATTTCAAATAGTCTGATCTTATGGCATGGTTTAAACTTTAAGGTGTCAGACGAGTAGAGAACTGGTCAGAAAGTCAGGAATGTCCCTATTTCAACATAGTTCAAGTGCACTGGAGGTTGTTGAGCTGCCAATTCAATTCCCACAATGCAATGTAAAAAGCAGTGAGTATAGACAAGGTGCAGTGTTCACCATCTCACAGATTGTGTTACCAAAAGTGACATACATAGCTCCTTTAAGCACTTGCCAATGAGATTTAGAACATTAATACAGCAACAACTATTGTAAGATAAAGTGGAGTAATGGTGTCCTGAGCATAGAATGAAGTCACACTCCATCTCTGTGTGTTGTAATCTGAGTGTCTCTCTTTTGGTTGTCAGACCGCCTGTGTGTGCATGTGAGGGCCTCCCTTTGAAACTGTCGGCCCTCCCCGCATTTAAAGAGACTAAAGGCCCAGACACAACAAACCAAAATCAAAGACCTAGCGGCGATGAAGGCCCACTCTTCATTCATTTCACCTGTGTCTTGGTTAGAAAGCTGCACTTGAACACACAGCAAAGACTTGGGACACAATAGATGTTCATTCAGTGTGATTTTCACACTGAATGAACATCTATTGTGTTATGGTTCTATGATACACATGTAATGAGGGTAAAAAGTAGTAAGCATTTACTAAAATTGGCATACAATATGGTTACTTATATGAGAGCGGATGTGAGGTACATGTTACTTTTTTATTTACACATTTAATTATTGTTCGTTAAAATCTGTTAGAATGTATACTAAGGGTAGACATTGGGACAACATGCCATTTCCATGCTTCATACTAATAATGTACAATATTAAAAAAATGTAAATCATTACAGTTTATTTCACAAAGATGGAATCTTTGCGTACAGTTTACTTACCTATGAAGTGACCTTTTTTGTGGCAGACATTTTCAAATGTCATATCACGAAAAGCTACGGGACAATTATTAACATTAATGATATCTGCATTTCATGTAAGTGTTCCAGTTCCAAGGCCCTACTAAATACACATTACTAAATTCCCTACTAAATACACATTACTAAATACACATTACAAGGCCCTACTAAATACATTTCCCCCTGTCATTTTTAAGAGACCAGGCTGGACTCTTAAAAATGACAGGGGGAAATGTATTTTCTCCCGGATTTCGTTTTTTTTAAAGTTTCTAATCAAAGTCTGCGTAACTCGATGGGTGAGTCAAACAAACACAGGACTTTCACCCAGGGGACCACAGTTTGTGTACATTGTGAAACCAAAAGTCAATGTTGACTTATTTGAATTTATGTTAGTATCTTGAATAATGTTACAAACATACTTATTTTAAGCCAAACCATGATGTGTTACTAAACCTAAACAATTATATGTTGCCTAATCATAACCAAGTTTTGTTTCAGTTGACATTGTTAATCACGTGTTTAAAACTGCGACCATAATCCGAGAGAATATAGGTTTCCCTCGAAACGTCATTGAGAATACAGTTTAGTTGTATGGGAAGGTAATTTTGTTGGAGAGAGTTGTGCTTACTTACTTGGTAGGCTTAACGGGTCACTCAAACGGAATTGGGCCATGATCATTGTTATTAATTACACCTGTGCTTAACCTGCTAAGACAAGTTAATGCTGAACACTAATCACTAGGACTAGAGCAACTCATTTAAGTGATAGTGGGATATTGTGCAGTTCATTTTTCAAACATTTTTCATGACTTTTACACTAAGTACATAGCCTCTAACCTCAAGGGAAATGTGTTGATGAATTATCATCATTATCATGAGCTTTATAATTATGTCCCAGGTGATTAACTCATGTCGGAGTCTAAATGTGCATTGAATCAATGGTTATGATCTAATTCACTGTATAGTCATTCACTACCAAATGATAAATCACAGCCTATGTTGCTGTATGGAAACAATGTTGACTGGATATCCTGGAGAGAGTGAGAACAATATAATGTGGAGTATATAAACCTGCCAAAGCATACCATAGTTGTTTAGCAGATCTTCTCTTGTTGTTATTACACTGTTAGAACATCAGCGACTGTAAAACGTCAACTGTGGAATTTAGTGTTTATTTACACTTTAAGCCAGTTAACATTGTCATTGTCTTTGCAAGCTAGTGGTGAAAAATGAATGTGTACTACACGATAGTGGCTGTTAATAGACCGTTGCTTTCAAAAGTTAAAAATGAAATGTTTTATCTTCTCTTCACCTTCCTAGATCATCCTGAACTCTATGCACAAGTACCAGCCTAGACTACACATAGTCAAAGCCGATGAAAACAACGCCTTTGGATCCAAGAACACGGCCTACTGTACTCATGCCTTTCATGAGACAGCCTTCATCTCTGTCACCTCGTATCAAAACCACAAGGTAAAGCAACTATAAAATACAATTGATGCAATATTCCAAGTTTTACAAATACAAAAGTAACATTTGTTGGTGTCAGCTATTCCTTTTATTGATGAAAGGGGATTACAGTCAATCATGTTGAACTTATTATAAGAGTTTAAATGGTAGTACATGTTTCTAGGTGTAGATTCTTTAAATCTAACTGTTAAAGTGTGCATAGGGGTGCATGGGTGGTGTCAGCTTTCCCGTCCCCCACAGCAAAGAACCTTCCTGTAATTGCTTCACTTATGGTTTGGTTGATAGCAAATAGAATGAAATCTTAAATGAAATATAATTTTCCTAGATCACTCAGCTAAAGATAGAAAACAATCCATTTGCCAAAGGATTCCGGGGTAGTGAAGAAGGAGATCTACGCGTTTCAAGACTACAGGGGTATGTTTACACAAAAAGGAACCAGGGAAATAAGACAGGTCCTGTAGGACCAGTTAGCACACAGGAATTCTCTCATAAACATCAGTTCTTCAGGACATTTTTTTGTTTTTGGATAAAACAAAAAAGATACCTCACCTCCTTGAAAGACTGCTGAGTGGAATTGCAGACATGGCAGACTGATTCCTTTTCTCTTCTGTTGCTGCTTATTGTACAGGAAAGAATACCCAGTGATTTCAAAGAACATGGTTCGCCAGAGGCTCATCTCCTCGCATAGCCACCTAGCAGGGAAGCTCGGAGCAGGAGTTCTCACAGGGCACCCTCAAGTCCTGTCCTCTTATCAGTATGAGACTGGGGTTCCTTTGCCTAACTCAGACCCCCAAGATCCTATCTCCAACCACTTCCCTCAGAGCAGAGACCCTAGCCTTCTGTACCACTGCTTCAAACACAGAGGTATGTTCTTAACTGCTGTTCTTTTAGCTATTGTACAGAATCAGATGTGCCCATTAAGTACTCCCTGGTTGAAATAAAATATGCTGTTAACTATATCCATTTGCAGATAATGCCCGACACCTAGAGCTTGGATGCAAGCGGCCATATCTGGAGACATCATCTGTGGTCTCAGAGGAGCATTACTTTCGTTCAGCTACCTCTTATGAGTCGCCCTTGATGTCTCATCCATACTGCACTGAGGCAATCACCTCTAGAGAAGCTTGTATGTACGGTAGTATTGAGACAGAGTCTGGATCAGGGGTAGGGGACACAGATGACCTGACCAACTCCTCTTCAATAAATTGCAACATGTGGGCTACAATGCAGCCCTACCCTCGCTATAGCGTGGAAGGTGTCCCGTACCAGCCCTTTACTGCTCACTTTACCAACGCTGCCACAGTCACGCCGGTTGTACCGCACCCCACATCATCCATGGCATCTCGACCACAGGCTGAGTTGGGTGTCTACAACTCAGCTACGGTTCAGCGAGGTCTGCCCATTATACCTCCTTCATCCTCCTCTTCATCCTGCTCTCCAGCCGTTTCAGGATCCAGAGAAAGGTCAGGCCATCCAACTCTGTACCACAAGAAACCAGGGTCTCCACTCCGGCCTCACAGAGATTTCTCAGCCTATCCAACACAAGGCACTCTATCCCTCCGGGATCCATCCTATCAGTACCAAGTGGGGCTGAGTAGCGCTGGGACTCACTGGACTGATAGCTAACATGGACCACTAGAGCAACCAGTTTTGTCCAATGTACAAGTCTGAAATGAATCAAGGTTCAACACCCCACTGTGGGCTGCTGATGCCAAGCAATGATAATGAACCACAGCCATGATCATTGCCAAAGCCATTTATATCCACCAATTCTCACTGAAGCACTATTACATACAATACTGTGTGGTGAACAGTGGTCGACCTCTTTACTTATGCATATTGTAGCAAGTGTACAGACAAATGCAAAGTGCAGGTTTGAGCAACATTTCAAAGTCTATCAGAGGGAGCTGTAAGCTACGCAGCGCTTGGTACTTCAACTGTGGGGGATGACGAGATCAGAGCCTCAACGACAAATAAACAAATGTCAACACATAATAATCTAGTCTGTGTGAGTGGACTGACTAGAATATACATTTGATGAGCTGGTTAGTATATCTGGCAGTAGGGTTGACTCAAAACAAATGACAGTGGCTGTGTTCGTCGTAATAAAGAAACACGTAAACCTGTACATCGGTGTTGCTTATTGATATGGAAGATCAATACATTGGTAGTTTGGGTATTTTCATGGCATTTGTTGACAATAAGAAAAATATACAACGCCACCAGCCTTGTGAAGTAGACGGAGCTTAAAAAGTTAAGCAACTATAAAAGTTATCACAGCTTTGAGTCCTAATTATTCATATGTGCCAAAATGAGATTTGCTACTCCTTGATGTATAGGGAAAATGTGTATTGAGTCCAAGTGAGATTGATCATATCAGAATATAACGGACTGAAAAGTGCATAGACTAAGAATCTAAGTTAAATTACTGTATTTTACCATGTTTTACATACAGAGTAATTCAATCAAGGTAAAGATGCACCAAAAGAACATCCATTGTGAGAGTTGTTAGTGCAAAAGTCTTATTCAAATACCTTGTACAGGTCTATGCTAGTTGTGTGATACTTGCTTAAGACTAAGCTATACTACTTGTGGTTGTTTGTCAATGGTCCAAACTCATGACTCCGAACTATATTTTAGTGAAACGGGACAGCAACCAGATGCGGGCTTAAAGAACCACTGTTAAACCATGGTGAGTACTGGAAAAGAGAGCTGCACACAAATCCCACATCCAAATGACTTACTTGGGAAAAAATTCTTGTAAGACTGCAAGTAGAAAACAGCCTGAGTAGGCAGGAAAGCTGAAAGAAAAGGCTCTTGGTAGCATTGCATTTAGTAGAGTTTGAACTTGCATTGACAAGGAAAGATAACCTGTAGGATATGATGGTGATCCCTCATGCATTTGTGCATTGTCCCTTTATTTCGTGTTTCATGTTTCATTCTAATATTTTTGAATATATTGACATTTTTGCACACCTGATAAATAAACATTTTCATACCTCTAATTGTTTGCTATATTTAATTCAAGACCACCATTGTACTACATTACATGACACTTTAAAATGAGATTAAAATAAAACCCATTCTTTTAATGTCGCAAAGTGTAAACGGTTCATAATGGATATGTTTTGTTTGTTTTATGGATATACGAGAAAATGTCACGGGAAACTGCAAGCCAAGATTAGCACGTTTTTTTCTTGCACACTTTCAAACATCCAGTACATACACACACATTTGATGTTTTTGTTTGCCTGCAGTCATGGAAACAGTAACATGCCAAAGCTGAGCATTTAAATTCAACTTTCTCTCCTAATTAAATAATAAATAAACCTATAATGCTAAAAATACTCTATGGTGACATCGTTGCCTTCAAAAACATTTCTGTTTTTCAGACGCCATGGTCCAGAAGTCTTTTGGTCAAGGAATTCTTACTGCAACCCTGTCGCCAGAAAAAAAAGTTGGCATTGTATATGTTTGACTGTGGCTCAGAGGATCGGCAGTTCAATCCCCGGCTCCGCTAGTCCATGTCGACTTGTCCTAGGGCAAGACACTTAACCCCAAAGTGCTCCTGTAGGCTGTCTGATATCCCTCTTGCCAGAGGATTAATCCTACTGACTTTGGTGAACCCATAACTTCTCCTGTAGTACTACCAGCAGATTAAACACTTCACTTATACGGTGAAATATCTCTACATCTACAAGATGGATTAGTACAAATTGTAGTGGTTCAGAGATAAATATCGGAACTGTTGGAATAGAATGCAATTCATAGTAAATGGACTTGTACTTGTACTTGTATAGCTAGTCTTCCTATCACTTAACACTACATGTCATTCACCCACTTATACTCTGATGGCAGCTTCATAACTGATTCATACCCCACACATACACAGCCTATGGGAGCTATTTGGCATGGCCATGGACCTGAGGATCGAACCGTCGACGCTCTGATTGGAAGACGACCCGCTCTAGCTCTGAGCCACGGCACCGTCTGGGGCGACTGTGGCTCAGTGGGGGCTCAGCAGGGTCGTCCTTCAATCAGAGGATTGGCGGTTTGATCCCCGGCTCCGCTAGTCCATTACGATGTGTCCTTGGGCAAGACACTTAACCCCAAATTGCTCCTGTAGCTGTTCCTACGGTGTGTGAATGTGGTATGAATGTTAGATAGTCCTGATGGGCAGGTGGCACCTTGCATTGTAGCACCGGTCATCAGTGTATGATTGGGTGAATGATGACATGTAGTGTTAAAGCGGTTTGAGTGGTCGGAAGACTAGAAAAGAGAAATACAAGTACAGTCCATTTACCATTTCAGCACCACGCTTGCAGAAATGTGCAATGCCACGTAGTTAACATTGTGAAACGGTAGGTTAGGGTTAGAAGAGAAAACTACTTGGTTATGGTTAGGAAAAAGATCATGGTTTGTGTTATACTAATAACGTAAAATGTAACTAGCGTAAACAAATAACTGCCCTTGGTGGACTTTTGTGCCTGTTGCACTTGTTACAACATAACTTTCCATAGCAGTCACTCAATATACTGCACCACTTGCTCTGTGCGTCTCTGGTTCTTGCTCTGACCGAACGCAACCCCACACAATTATAGAAAGACCACTACTTGGCCATTACATGGTGCTGTCCAATAGAAGAAGAAGCACTTACAGTATACTATCCACTTGAGTTACAATCAGTAAATGCTGAACAGGTCTGCAAACAAAAAAGGTAAAGCAAATTTGTTGAAATTTGTTGAAAGTAATGTAGCGACAGCAGGGCGAGTACGTCAGCATACAGGGCATTGCTTTCTCTCACACAGAGCTCTTATTAGATCATGAGTTATGCTGATGGTTAGGTCCTGGTTCATGTCAGCACCTCTTTCTCTATCTTCTCTCAGCCGTTCATGCATTTCACATGAAGGGAGGCTCTTCCCAGAGAGCGTCACTCAAATCAACAAATCACCAGCCGGTTATCTTGAATCCTGAGCCATAACCTGCCTGATAATCGTGATTAGATGTTCATTTAGCTGTCAAAAGACAGTTTCGGTCATAGTGTTCTTGAATGGGATTTGCTTAAAGGGCCATGCCAGTATGTTTGGAAATTGTATACGTATCGTCTTCCTTTTCGCTGACCCTTTTCAAATGGATGCTGTGAGTTTTTTAATGTTTAGATTGTCTTTCATTGATTTGAATATGTCATTCAAATCAATGGGCTGAGACTTGACACTTGTTTGAGTTGGGTAAATCCTCACAGGGAACATGAAGTCTGCATTACTATTTGTGAAGGTTGATTTTTTTGTCTTTGTTGAATTTCAAGAGGATAGACAAAGTACAGAAACAAATGGAAACTAATGGCTGCCTGGAATGATGACTACATCCAAAAATCTAAAACACATCAGCGTGTTGCAAAAGGGTTAGCTTAAATATAAAGTATGTGATTTGCAGTAAGTAGAATAAAACATGCAAAACCACTGGTATGGACACCTTGTGTCCTAGCGATTATGCTCATATACTACTTTTCCAGTGAAGGAAGTGCTACACTCTCGTACAGGGAGATGGTCAGTGTGGAGGGTGCATGTACAACATGCAGGACTTTGATAGCTGAGGTCAGAGTCCAGCGTGTGGGAAGGGTTAGGCAACACAATCAAAATGCTTTGATTAAGGAAGGATTGTGGTTTGCTTAAATGTAAATAAAGAATAAACATCATGTGCTTAAAAAATCAAAATAAAAGGTTTGGAGGGCATTACATTTCTCTCCAAATGTATTTGCTGTTGCTTTGTAAAATTTAAACAAAATTTCCAAGACACAGGGTTGGGAGGGTTGTTTAAATCAAGCATTCTGTGTTAACCAAATTGACAATGTTTGCAATATGTGAAAATATAGCGTTAATGGTTTGCAAAATTGCCAAAAAGTTAAGAGGTCCCAAAACATCTTTTCTTGAGAAGCCATTTATTTGAACACTGACAACAGAAGAACACAGTGCACAGATTTACACATAGGTCATATTCTAAATGTGGCTGTTACAAAATAATGCCACAAAAAAGAAAAAATATATATATGTATATATATATACACAAATCGACGACAATTTGTGATCTCTTCACTCTGTTTCCGTGTAAGCTTCAGCTTTTCATAGTGATGAGAGAGCAGAAGTGAACTGCTGCTGGGTCCAACCATATCTGTAAAGAACACAGACAACGTTTGAACTAGTTTTGCAGTTTGGAAATGCTGTACCCAAAAAAAACAGTAAATCTATATTTTAGAGTAAAGATAACACAAATATCTCTAACTGTTATCTTTAACAACTTTAACGGCAACCGAAATCTACAAATCTAAAGAATCTGAAATTATTGTGACTTTCCTATTTAAACATGTGACAAGACAAAACCACAGTAAAAGTTCAAAGTAAGGTACTCTTGACATTAAAAGGAAAAGGGAAAAAAAGGAAGAGTTTTCACCAAAGATCCCAGACTTTGTTTTTGGTCAAAGCCTTAAAATGCATTAAAGGGCCCGGCAGGCATATTGGAATTTATGTTATCTAACTTTCCACATAAAACCTCAGCCAATCTCATTATGAAGAAGCAAAGTTTAAGTCCCTCATGGAGCACAAGTTAACCAAGCTGAGTATGTATCTCCAGTGAGAGAAGCTGGGCCTGCAGTCCATCTGGAAGTCATTGAATGGAGATCTGGCCATTCCCCTCTCCCCTGCGTCACACTGCCCTTCCCTACTGTCGTCCCATAATCCCATCTAACAGCCGCCTGGGCTTGGCTGGCCCATTCCGACACACTGACGGGCTTAACTTGGCCGTCTTGTAAAAAAGGAAAAGCCTGGTTTTTCGGCAAGGCACTCCAAAAAGACACTTTAAATATCTGAAGGGGATTTAATATCAAGTCCATTAGGGATTTTCTCGAGCCCTGTAAATTGTCAATTAGTGGATAATTCTGATTTGATCCACATGCAGAGAGATCTGCAATGGAAAGGACGAGGAGAGGCGGGGAGTTTTACATCAGATTACCATCCATGCGCCACAAACACAGCGTGACATTGTGCATTAACAGAAGTAAAGGACAGTGAACATGTTAAGGTGTTTCAAGTATTCTTTCTTCTTCTCCTTCATAAAAATGATTAACTGTGTACAGGAGAACCAGATGAGCACAACACTCACAGATGGATTACCAACAGTGGGCACTGCTCAGAAGAGTGGGAGGCTCGGGGGCTGGGCCAAAAGGGCACGCTGTGGGTTCAAAGCTCTGGTGGAAGGACATTAAATTGTGTTTGTGTCCCTTGATCAAACATACAGCTGGTTGGCAGCAGTATAAACCAAAGCTAAAGCTGCTGTATAAAACAGGATCCCTACATTTCAAAATGGCTTTGGATAAAAGCATCTGTAAAAACTAAAAATCATTACAAGAGAGGAAAGGGGCACATATTATTTACTTTTAGTTGGACAAAAACATTTTATATTGGAAAAACTCACATTCTTTAGAAGTGAGGTACAATGTCAGCAGAGCAGAGACAAACATGCAGTACACCACGTTGTCTTTGGACTATGAAGCAACTTTCAAATGAAACAATACAAAGATAAATTAAACCCAAACTACTATCAAAAGCAACACCACAGTAAAGCATGCAGATACTCCACACTATTGTGGAGAAACACAGTGAAATATTGCAGATGGCAAAACAAAGAGTCATGCTCTGCCTTCTCTAAGCAGGGTCATAAATTAGCAGGAGTTTTGGAGGAAAAATGGTTTCATGAAATGCTTGTGAAATCAAAACTAAGGAGCATTTCATTTCGTGATGGTGAGTGTTAACCCCTACCTGCAATAGCATTTTATGATATATTTTTTCTAGTGTCGTCTGACTAAGAAAATTGAGGATTTGTGTTAAGACATCAACATGAAGCAATCTGAAGAGATTGAGAGCTGATTGACCACAACAACCTTTATGCCAAAATTACTGCATGACAAATGACTGAAAGAACACATTATATACATTATATACATTATATATGAGAAACTGTGTAGAAATGGATTGACCGCTGACAGAGAGGGAGTATCTGCATCACCATCAGCCTGCCAGAAGTTTCAGCAGCGAGAAAAGCATGAAACTGTGGTTTATTACCAGGCCCATCTGTAAATAAAGATAACGCATATTTTTTTAAGTCAAAGTAGCCCTAAAGGCCGGATTGTTGTTTTCCAGGACATTTCTGGTGATGATCTCGCTGGTATGACAGACAGGGATCGTGCCACACACTAGTATGTTCCTCTCTGTGGAAGTCTGATTCAAAATATGTGCAGTCTCTGGCTATAACTTGGATGAATGAAATAATCTCCTACGTGCTTAGAAATGATGACAAACTGATCATAGAATATTGCAAACACACCTGCAGATGTACAGTGCTTCACTTTATTGTGAAGGCATGGCCTCAAAAGTTCAACATTTCATGTCATGTTATGGTCCATGTTACCTTAAGTTAACAATGCAGGATTGGGTTTGAAGAGACAATGCTAGCAAAGTAAAAAGTACTGTTAGCCAGTATTTAGCCAGTGTTTGGAACCATTGCTACTAGCCAGAGTTGAATCACAAACCTTTAACCTTTACAGGCAAAACAAGCAAACAAGCATGTCAACTTTAGCAACTGAACCAAACTTGTTAAGCAATCTAACATTATTAAACTGTTTAAAACAGGGAAGAAAGCAACGCTATGTCAAGTCATCCAACCTGAATGTGCTACCATGTGACTCGACATTGGCGTGTGTTCACAGCGTTTCCAAAACACAACTGAGAGCAGCCTGTGTGAAATATTTTGTCCATAAACTACCATTTGAATGTTATATGAAATATGATCCTGAACATAGTTTACTCCATTCAGGCAATGCCATCTGTTTTGGGCAGCTCTGATAGATAGCCTCGTGGTTCATTCTCAACTAAAGGTAAATAGGAGAATGTTGAAATAACACAACATTCTCAGGACATTTTACCATTTCTCACATTTTCCATGTGTTTTTCGATGACTGGAAAATTGGCCCAAAATTGTAAAATGTAACTTTTTTTTTTTTAAGCGGTCCAGGTTGTGCAGTGAGATGCAGCAGATGCTTGCAGTGGTAGGGGGGTCCAGGGACAAGCTCCTCGTAAATGCACACTATTGCTGTACTTGTTTAAATTTTCCAACCATATTTTAGAGTAAATATAACACAAATATCTGTAAAAAGCAACAAGTCACAACAGGCTGTAAAACTGAAAAGCGTCTCTTATGCTGTGAAATTGAAAATGATAAGTAAATAGAATGAAAAAAAAAATGATGGGTGATGCCATCGATCCGAATGTGTGTTGGCATGTTCGATGTGTTGCCATTTACATACCCTACAATGTTGGTGCAACGGCGACACACCGTGTGTCAACTCTCTGTTTTTCTTGTAGCTGACCTGAAACCAGCAGAGGGTCTTCCAGCTCGGCCAGTTTATTTGCACTCACCATGTTTTGACTGATTGCTCGCCAATCCACTGACTTACGGCTAAAAGTTTCTGGGCGGAATTCGAGCTTGTGAACTTTCGTTCCGCTCTAGTCGTAAACATTGTTTTTGTGTTAGCGCTAAAAAATAAACAGACTATGACTGAACAAATATTTCCTTTTGAAGGATACCCGTCTGTAGAAGGAGCTCTGCCACCCATGGGTTCTCTAAGGAAAGACAAAGCCTGCCAGTAGACCTCCACTGCAACCTGCATGTCAGAGCAGGAGAAGCTAAACAAGATGACTAACAAGCAAAACAGCCTGAAACTCAATTGATAGATATTTATACCTTTAGGAAGACGTTTCTCAGATATGAAGTCTATTCTGGCTGTACGTTGAACTAGAAGTAGGGCTGCCCCCTCTTAGACTAAGATCTCTTGGGGACTCAAGTCTGTGACTTGGACTCGAGTCCAGGCGGCAACATCTGGTTCTGGCCAGTAAAGCCAAAGCATAAGTGCCTTATACATGCATTCTCTCTACTGTCCATCAGGGGGCGACTCCTCCGGTTGTATAGAAGTCTATGAGAAAATGACTCTACTTCTCTCTTGATTTATTACCTCAGTAAACATTGTAAACATGAGTTTATGGTCTCAATCTCTAGTTTCAAGTCTTCTTCAATACAGCATGATGTTCATTTAGTACATTATGGTCCATTTAGAGTCAGACAGACCATAAAGCAGGGGATGCTTTAGGGCGGGGCTACCTTGTGATTGACAGTTCTCTACCAGAGTAGATATATGGCATCTCTACGTCACTTCCCTTTTGGCGACGGCCAAAATCCAAGATGGCGATGACCACAATGCCAAACTCGAGGCTTCAAATATACAGTCTATGCTGGAGTGGCACTTAAGTTACACACACGGTGACTTGAGACTTGACTTGAGGCTAGTCCTTGAAATGTGGGCCTCGTGAAAGGCCCAGATTTGTATTCTTCAGAATACATGTTTTATAATCTGTGTTTGTGACAAGACACACAATGGATTTTTAATGAAGCTGTGTTTCATCAGCACATCAGTACATCATTCTTCGCACTCGCAACATGCTGGAACCAGCTGTGCTTTCTCACTCTCTCTCTTATCTCCGACAGCCAGCTGATACCAGACTGCACACACCGCTGCTGTACCCACATAGCCCTACTCACTGTGCTGTCTTCACGTCACTCGTCTTGTTTGCTCCGGTTGAATATAATAATTTGCCGGTCGTTGTTGTTATGTCATAGAGTCCAGTGTTTCCCATTAATTACCAAGACAGTCTAGGCTCGCCAGTTTCATAATGAACCGAAAATATATTTACACTTTAATCTGGGCGGGGACGAGACAGGCCCGGGATGAGTTGACCATGCTTTGTGGGTGGGACTTTTTTGCAGTGACATCACTATTCGTATCGATGCAACCATTGTGTTAGTGATTAAATCTTTACAAGAGCACCAAATTGGTTACAAGAGCACGAAGTTCTTCACAGATAGACCTCTTCAGTTTGCTGTCAAAGTGCACCAGATTAAACAGGCCTTCTTATAATTATCTGTGAATAAAAATAAAAATGTTATGCCCCCAATTTTTCCTATGTATTGGACATATTTGATACTAATATTGACATCAAAGCGAGGTCTTTTGGTTCCTTTTGGATAGAGTCTGTCTTTTTTATGCATGTCAGGTTGGGGTAGGTTTTCATTTATCAGTCTGAGTTGAATTACTGCCGATACTGCGTGATGTCCGTGGCTGACTATCACCTGCTCATCTACCGAGCTTCAGGTAATGTGCGATTTGAGACATTTTTATGGCTGCACTATTCAATCATATACACATTTATATATGCTATGACATATTTGGGATCTTTGGAAACTGGAATTCCCAATAGATTATAGTTCTGAGGGTTTTGAACAAGGTTTGACTGGTTTGTAATTGCTGATCCACTAGCATGTTGACTGGTTTTGGTAACCTGTAAGTGTTGTCATCACTGTTCAAATTGAACTCAAGTTAAACAGCTTTTTGCCTCCTGACCTTCCTATCTGCTTATTTACTGTTTGGCTTTTACTTTTATACTGTTAACATCACATTTGGAGGTGAAAGAGTAATAAAAGGGCAAATGTCAATGTCAAGTAGTATTGTTAACAATACTACTTGACATTGACATTTATTTAATAAGAAAGGTAGAATAGGAGTGAATGCTATTGCTTTTAAACATAAAAGACTTGTCTAAGCAAATTGGTTTATTTCCATTAATGTATTGGGCAAATGAGAGTCCCTTTTCAACACACCTACAGTATAGCACATGTAGTGCAAGCTCCAAAGTGAATGCATTAGCAGGAACTGTTTATCTGTTGTTGGCCACTTACATTACCACTGGATTATTCTGACCTTCTGCTCTTGAGTAAAATGTTCAATGACAGACAACAAGGTGAAGCATAGTTGACTAGCTACATGCTAATGATGAAAGAAAGAAATTGTTTCTCAATAACACGCCTGCCTTGGCATCAACCACATGAGCTCTGAGATGCACCCTTAGGAACCCTAATTATTTCTTTTAACCCGCTCAGCCCTCTTTCACCTCTGGCTGGAGTCTATTTGATGTCTGGCTTTCTTGGCAAGCACACACAAAGACTAACCCCCTCCACCCCCACGACAACCACATTCATCGAGGTTAAGTGGGTCCTTTCAAAGTACATGCCCCTATTTACCAAACTCCACAAGGTAAAGGAAACTTCCTCAGATTTATTCGCCCTGAAGGGTATTAGAATAGTTGATGTTCACCCACTGGTAGTAGAGTTATTAGTTATGTTGGTGACAAACAGACTGATATTTCACACAGACTGGTGCACAGAGGGTGACAGCGACCCCTGCTGTTCTCCCGGGAAGGTGGTCTGACATCATGCGCACCACACACACACACACACACACACACACACACACACACACACACACACACACAGACAGTGTACAAATAGGTCGAGGAGACGTGGAACTGCATGGTAATGGTATGTACTGAGAGAATGAGGCTTAGGAGAAGGAGGATCTCCTCTTGGAGTACCTATACCCTCTACTGGCTGAAATGTGTTAAATCAAAGAAGGTTGAATTTCAATCTCTGAGGTAGAGTGTCTGCATTTGTTCTGATGGATGACCAAATGTCACAGTATCTATATATATCAAGCATTATCTGAATATTAAGTAATAGATTTAATTAGATGTTTTCATTATGAATAATCTATTTTATTCCATTATTTTAGTACTATTGTCACACTTAGCACTAGTGGTATCTGTCCATTCATATTTTGGGTTTTACTTCTGGAGTACTGACACCAACCCAAAGAGCTTTATGAAACCTTTTCTTTTCCAAGGCAGGGCATAATACACAGAATACTGTTATTAAATACTTGACCTACTTGTAGCTTTGTTAATTGATGTTGTGAATGTTGTTTGAACTACTCAGAGGTCATGAATAAGTCCCAATGAGGGTCTCCCTCGTTTTAGGCCAGTGAAAAACTGCATGACCTAATTTAAACACCAATATCACTGTATTTTAAGAAAAAGAAGAGCCATCTGAAGAAGAGCCAGTTAAGCAACGATCTAGCCGGGTCAAGTAAAGGTGGGATTTAACAGTGCAGAGCAGTCACAAATATCCTACTAAGATGTTTGTCCTCTATTAAGTCTGAAATCACAATGCTCTGAGCCGGCGCCTTAGAGCCTCATCTTTAGCTGCCGGCCTGGTCCGGATCAAGTATTTAGTTTGATAAGTACGGTTTACCGGGGATCACACGCTGCTGAGGGGCAGGATAGCCAAAGGAGGAACTCTCCTCCTAAAGGTGATTAAGTACCTAAAGAAAGGCAGGGTGAGAGGCGTAAGACAAGTAAGTTCGTCATTTTGCACGCTCTACACAGGTAGGCTCAGGATGGGATCAAACAGAACAACATCCTGATGAGTGCAACCGGGTTCCTCTGCTCTCAGTGCACATGCCAAACAATGTTACATACAGTGTAGTTAAATAACACATGAATATGTTCCCAGTAAGGCTGAATTCATGTGCCATCCATTTGCTATCTGTAGTTGTCCACTGAAGAAAGCAGCTTGTGCATGCCTCATGATCATGTCATGAGAGTGAAAGCCAACAGCCAGTGTTGCTAGCTGTTGCTAGCTGTTGCTGAGCGCCTCAGTTCTTCCACCCCTTATACACATTTCAGGCTTCTGAACTGTCACACTTTCGGAGTTTATGTTTAATAAGTATCAAATTACCAAAATACTTATTTTATCAAGTGTGTTTTATTTTCCATCTTATTTTCACTCCTGCAATTATTTTAATGATTTCATGCATCCGATGTACTAATGTATGTGTGCATGCTGCAAATATGGGTACTTTATTTTATTATCTCTATCATTGTGATCAGTGGTTGGTAGATTTGGACTCAAAGACTGTAGTGTGTGTTCTGAGAACCACCTACACACCGGCAGCGAGGTGCACCCGATCGAAGAGGTTAATGTTAAATGAAATAACTATTATCTTTGATGTTATTATGACAATGAACAGTTCGTATTGCTTCTTTAAACAATTTGAAAGGTCAGAAAGGTCAATGGGGAAAAAACTACAAATTCAAATGGCAGTGTTGCTATGCTTCATGAATTAATTTGTTATAATTCTACAACACAAAATATAAATATCAGCGTAGGGAAAGAATCCTCACAGTACTGTCAATTCAAGGTGAGTACTGTATAGTCAAAGCTCACCGACAGCAGCATTTATATTTCCAGTCACAGCATTTTGTAAATACATTTCCTAGAGAAAATAAGTAAGATACAAAGGTTTGATGGATTTACAGTATACTGTACCATTTAGTGAAATGCAATTCAATCCTTGAATGACTTCAGTTTCCCAGTGAAGCTACACATCACAATCACAGACTCCAAGTCAATATACAGCTATTTGAGTTGAGGATGAGATTTTCTAGAGGTTGAGTCAATTCAAATAAATGACTGACTTAAAAAGGTCAGGCCAGTTACAAAATATGTGTTATGAAAGGGGAAGGGAAACTTCCTAGTAGTGCTGGTCATAAATACTTCAAATAAAATCTGAAAGAGGAAGTGTAACAAATTCAGACACTAGATTGCCCTTTCTAAAATATCTTCGATCTTTGTCACGTTGACACCAGAAACTCAGAAAATCACAGAAAACTTTCCATCCTTGAACCTCAAATTAGGTCTTTAACAGCACATCAATTATGAAGAGCACCAAGGGGCTAATAATTTGAAGCGAAGCCATGTCATTTAAGCCGGTATATAATGCTTACTTATGCTACATCTCCTAATGAATACAACAAAACCTCAGCTCTAAAGCTAAGCAACTAAGGTGTAAAAAAACAAGCCTTGCCCTTGCAATGCCATCTCAGTAAATCTGGACACCAGGTGTCCTTACAGCAGGTGTTGGATTGGATTACCAGTTGGCCTTTTCAGGACACAGGTCTGTGTGAGTGTGCAGTAAGAGGACTAAGAACAGGTAAGAAAGGTAAACTTGGGGATTTGGGTCCTTAGCTCTGTCTCTAAAGAGTCTTAGCAGGTGATTTGTGGCTTAGCCCCTTGAGGCTTAGGCTGTGACGATCTGACAAAGCTTGACCATCAAATCAGGTGTCTACTTAACGCAGTGCAGCCAGGTTGATCGGGGAGATGGCTAAGAAACAAGTTGCACATCCCTTTAGTGTAGCTGTTTGAAAGGGTATTTACAGGGTGATCCCATTATGTTGGATTGAAAACTCCACGATGTGTTCCAAAACAGGTCCAGGAAGGATTCTGACAGCAGCTTTTTGGCAGGACACATTTACAGAACACATGCTAACATGACTCAAGGGTGTTTACATCATGTAGGAGGGAGTAAACTGCAGTTGTGTTGGCCTGAGACAATGATCAACAGATGTCACAGACGCCATTTGCAGACTACAGGACTTTTCAAAATGTCTGAATTTCTGTGCCGCTCACACTTCAAGACGTTTTTTGTTCCAATCTGTCATCGTGTTGGCTTTGGGGCGCCCAAACACTCTACTTAAGTGATCTTACATGTGGTGTACCGACAACAATATCATTCCAGTTGGAGTGATCCATAACTGGAGCAAATGGTTGTGATATTTAACAGCAGGCATGAAGTCGCTGCTGGACCTCTGGTTTGTTCACTTCCAGCTTTGTAGTGACGGACTCTGACGAGGCACAGAGCGCTACGGTGTTTTGAAAAGAGATCTTAAAAGAGGACACTGCTTACTTTCATGACTATCGGATTGTTTGCTTAATAAAGTTACAAAAATTATTGGAAGCAGCCCCTTCACCCAGTCTTCACTCCAGTATCAAAAATGGGGTTTCGCGCTTGTTAGACTGCGACAAGCAAATCATGGGCAAGTCTTGTAGTCTGCATTGGACTTAGAGGACATGTTCCCCACACTAAACAAAGTGGTTGGCATCTTCACTGCAGATTAACAGGATCATTTGAGTGTTACGTGATTGCCACAGAAGAAAGAATGTTGGGTCACGCAGCAGAAGCAACGAGTTTCAGTGTCTGCAGAGTAAAAGCCTTTTTAGAGCATGGCTGGCCTCACTTGTGCGAACCAGCCGCCTGTCCTTTATCATCTAAAGTGTTTGTTTAGAGACTTGTCATGTAGCCCTTGGCTTCTATCATGAGGTAGCGAAGGCAAAACAAGGTGAGTGATTATCATCACCAGGGCCAGGAAGGGCGGGCAACCGCAGTGGATCTTATCACATTCATCTTCCAGTCCCTTTTCGTTGTGACCTAAACTCATTTGCACCTCCTCTCCTTCTGGCCCCAGAGCCTCATGTCTGATGTGAGAGGATGACACCTCCCCTTCCGTTGCCTTCTTCCTACAGGCCCCACTCCTAATTAAATGAACTCTAAACAAGGGCAATTACAGTTAGTGGGCTGGATAGGATCTATGTCCTCTCTCTGCCATGGGAAAACATCCACTCACCCTGCAAACACACCTTCTCCTGATGTTTCTGCATCGTGGATGCAAGGATGTATCAGATTATAACTGCTTAAAATGTACGCCTTTCCTGACACCACATGTCTCAGTCATTTTAAACAAGGAGCTGAATGAAAGAGTTTGTTCTGTGAAGACGTCAGAGTGTAGGAACTGCTATCTCAGATGACTTAGATAGCAAAAGCATGGAGCCAAGGTTTGCTATCACTGGCACTCATCTCACATAAACACACACAGCCCAAAGAATAACAAGCAACATTTCTGATAGCACAAACAACATCCTGATATAGTTACACAATCAGGAAATTAACAAGACAGTGTGTCTGCTGCAGCATGTACCTTACACTGTATGTGAGAGAGGATGTGTGGGTTAGAGAAGGAGGGGTTAAACACCACTTTGAGAGCAGGTTCCCCTGAGGTGCATCCACACAGATAACCAATGGCTGGGTCTGGGGATGACAACAGGGATAGCCACTAGTGGGGGAAGAAATATTCAGATCCATTACCTAAGTACAAATAGGAATGGCAAAATGTAAAGAATTTTAAATATCAAAAAGTATTATGCAGTCTTCCATTCCTGTTTTATTTTGGACTTTGGTGACCTTTTCTTCAGCTTTACAGTCAGGCTGAAATTTCTCCACAACAATCATGGCACAAAAAGAAGAAGAAAAGAAGAAAGATAAATTAGCTGATATCTGGCCTCACGGTGGTGTAGTGATTAGTACTGCCACCTACGGCTTCCTCCCACAGCTCAGAGACATGCAGCTTAGCTTAACTGATAAACGCAACACTAACATTTCTGATAAGACAACTGACTGACACAAAATATAAAAAATTGGTGAAGTGAAATGAAAAAATGTAAAGTGGTGCATGCATATGTATTCACCCCCTCCGCTATAAGCCCCTAAATAATATCTGGTGCTACCAATTACCTGCAGAAGTCCCATATTTAGCTAAACAATCTCCTTCTTTGTGCAATCAAAGTGTAAAATAAAATGTCACATATCCTAACAGAGTAACATTAAACCCATCATTACAAAATAGAAAAGAAAATATGAACGCACCACTTTTCAGTTTTTTATTTTTTTGAATTTTTTAAAACAATTTGATTATTTCATTTAATTTTACTTCACCAATTTTGACTCATTAACCCATTTCAATTCCAGGTTGTAGTGCAACAAAATAGGAAAAAACGCCAAGAAGGGTGAATAGTTTTGCAAGGCACTGAAATAACCTGTTTTCTTTAAACTAGGGTTGTAATCCTAACTAACTAGCAAGAGTAAGCGAGATCAAAAGAAATCTCAAACTGAGAAACACAGCCGAGAGTTGCCAACACTTTTCCAATGAAAGCAGCTAGCAGCACGAGCTCCAAAAGTCACTCAATCTAGTGAGAAAGTCGTCAAGCCTGACAGCCCGTCCCTTTAGGCTTTCCTCCAAAGCCACTTCCCCAAAACCTTTGTTTATGTTCATAATAGGAACATCAAGATATCAATGGACGTTAACAACGAATATGGCTATTGTTAGTACTCACAGCTGAGGAGGACTCTAGTGATGTGCAATGAGTACAAGGGCAGAGTGTGGGCAGGTAGGTAACCATCCAATCACTTCATTTGGGCCATTGAAATGATTGGGCGGACTTACAGACCTGCAACAATACCAGATTTTTCTTCTTTTGTTTGTCAGAGAATTTGATTTATTGATTGCTGTTCAGATGTAATGTGAATTTCAACAAATACAACAAAAGATATTTTTGTAGACAACCCTAGCTTGAACTACATCAAAACATCTCTGGCATATCATATATGACATTGCACCAGAGAACTCCTTCATTGATTGTACAAACTTTAAGGTTTTTGGTTCTGCATAATCTGTAATTTATTGTTGACGTATGTATGACTGGGAGGAGGTCGGGGTGGATGGATGCATCAAAGGAAACATTGCACGTTAACACGTGTTCGTTTTTTTGTTTCCAACTGTTCATTGCTGCATGTGTGTTCCTAAACTAAGTCGTATTTATGCCTGAAGCTAACCAAAACTTAACCATAGCACATCATCAAACAGATTTATCTGTTCTTGTCAGAACCGCCCTCATGTGTAGTTCTAAACAGTGCATTTTGTCGTTTCATTTGGAGGACTTGTTGATTTTGACCTGCAGTACATCACATGACATATGCACCAGGGCAGACAATGCCACTAGAGGCTGAAGTGAAACAATAGAAAAGCAGATATTTAAGATGAATGATGCCTGAACACACTAACTCTACTGTGATTAAACAGAAGAATTAGTGTCTTGTTTAAGTATTCATGAAATAACCTTTGTGACATTTATATGGGTGGAGGAAAACGTATTAGTACAGTGATCCATGACAGTCCATTTCTCAAAGTCAGTGAGACAATGGCCTGACTGCAAATGAATGACTTGACTCAGATTTACTTTCCTTACAAAGCTTATTTTTCCATTAGCACTCAGTGCTGCTGAAAGGCCATAACCGAATCAGGCTTTAGCTGAGAGACACCTGTCAAGCAGGCTAAGAGAGCAAACATTACACCTTTATCCATACCTATGTGCAAACATACACACACAGACAGGCAAGCAAACACATGTGTGCGCAAACACAATTCAAAAGGTGAGAGGTAGAGCTCTCCCTGACACCCACAGGCCCTGCTGCCTGAGAATGTGTTTAAGCTCCACTCCCTTGTTTGCTCTGCAGCTTATTCTTGTCTCTTCAGCGTGTGTTGTTTTTTGTCTCGCTGCTGTTTGTGCTGTAAGTGTGTGTGCCTATTGGGTGAGAGTGTGTGGGGATGTTTTTGTTCCAATGACATGAGGGTTTGTTTTAGGGAATCCCCGTGTTTGGTTTGTACACTTCAGGGGTTGACACCCATAGTGACATTACTTATATATTTTTTAATCAGTCACAAGCAGTAAGTTCATCAAAACAAAAATGTGTGTTGCTGGCCCCACAAATGGGGATAATGGAGCACACTTTTGGACAGTATCCTCAAAGGGATTCATGGTGCTGCAATCGCATACACACACAAAAAACGAATGAAAAAAGGAAGCTTGGGAAAGAAGTTCAAACCATGCTTTACTTTAACACCTCCACACACCTGGCCAATTGACCCGTTGCTAAGTCCCGCCCCTTGAACACAGACTGGCAAATCATAGCGAAGCATCAGCCAGCTCAGATCAGAGTCCGTCAACCATTCAACTGTGCTTGATAGACTGTCGTGCAATCATTTCAGATTTCCTTCATTTTCAAGGTTTGTTTTGTAGATTTCAAGCTCATCATGGTTTAACGTGCAGGAACACGTGATATTTTCATTAATATAACGATAAGCTAACAAAAACATTGCCTGCAAAGTCCACCTTCCAACTTCTCTTACCCTCCTTTCTCTCTCTGGCACACAGCGAACAACACTGTGTTCGGTTGTCTCTCAAATTGTCTCAAAATGTCCTAAAAAAATGCTTTTCAGAGGTGATAATGACAAACGATTCACTGATAAAAGCACTAATGACTTTTACAAAGACGTTCAATACTAACTCAGTTCAGTACTACGCTCAACACTGTAGAACAGAACAGTGACCAATCTTTTCCTGCTAACTGGTGTTGTTAATGGTTGGTCTCCAGGGACACCGGTGTTGGTTTAGGCTCGGCTCTGCTCTGCTTGTGTCATTATAAATGGTGACTCCATCCCATGGCCGTCTCATTGACTTCTTTCAACATTCTTTCAAGTGCTTAATTTCAGCAACAGTAAATCTGTTTGGACAGATTGGTAAAACAAAAGTGACAAGATGAACTGAACAATGGCAGTGTCTTCTTCTCTCTGGGTAAGCCACTCACGTTAGTGAGCTTTGTTGACAGCAAATGAGCAGAATTAGCTTAAGACACAGATGTCTCTTCATTGCTGCAGACGCAATAAGCAAAACCTAGCAACAAAGCCCAATGGTGAGCTCTTGAACGCTAGAATACTACTCACCACTTAATCACAGGAGTCTCTTCATGCAAAGTAGGGAAACAGTGCCCCACTCTGTCCACAATGAGTAAGACAAGCGGGACGACACTCAGGGCAGCGTGTCAAGGGCAATACGGCCTAAAGACTCAAGCAGGAGTTGGGTAAAGGCAAAGACAGCATGTCTGCAACACCTTTGTGTCACAGAAAAATAATTATTATGTTGTCCATGATCAGTATACACAGATGCATGCACACAAAAATAGACTGCCCTATTAATTGGAGACATAGCTATTGTGAGCACAACAGGGGTGCAAAACTGGTCATGATTGAAAAGCACAAGAAGAGAGAATAGAGGACACTGCATACAAATTGGTTGTGGGGGTAGGTCCTCATGTTCAGCGACACAGTCACCTGTACATGGCTGTGTTTGGTTGAAATTTCACACAGCTGGGATGAGACTACCTTAAACCTCCTTTTGTGTTTCTGTCAATATTCATGTTTGCACTCTCATGATCCGATGGCTTTAGCTCTGGTACATTATTTGCTGCTGCACCTCTATCACCTACATGAATGACTGGTGTCTGAATTTTCTGGCACACAGGGATCAACACAGCAGTTACTGACATGTTTTCTTTTCTTTGCTGCCTTTCATCTTTTTATTGTGCCTTCCAGTTTTACAGCATTTAAGCAAACAAAGTATGAGTGAAAAAAAAAGACGAAATGCTTGGAAGTTCATACAAGGACACATATCAACAACATAAGCACCTTCATATTATAATCACACTTGGGAGTGACTGCATTTATAATACAGAATGATGCAGACAAGTTGTACCACTGAGTTTTAGCACAGCAGCATTTATATTTTCATCATTTAATCAAATCAGATTTTGATGTGGGCAAATCCAAATCATTGTTAAAGAAACAACATTCTTATTACGTTAGGAATACAACCTTCCAAAAACGTGAGGGATATAACGTTCCACAAATGTAAGGAAAGCAATGTTCAGAGAATGACAGTAAAAAAAAGAGAACATTTGGAAAATAACTTTCCGAGAACATTTTGAAAACAATATTTGGCGAACTTTATAACAGCATTCAGAGAAAGTTAGGAATATATAATTCTGAGAACGTTGAGTAAACAACATTCCAGGAACTTTAAGAATATAACTTTCTGTAAATGTTAGGAAAAAAACATTGCGAGAACATTTAAAAAAAAAAAAACGTTCAGAGAACATTCGGAATAAAACGTTCCAAAAATGTTAGGATTATACCGTTCCGAGAACATTTCGAACACAATAATTGCAAACGTTGGGAAAACGTTTAGACAATGTTAGGAATGTAACGTTCTGAGAATGTTAGGAATATAACGTTTTCTGATATCGATAGGAGTATAACTTTCTGAGAACGTTATGGAATGCAAGGTTCCGAAAACGTTAGGAATTTAATGGTCAGAGAACGTTAGGAAAACTACATTCCGAGAACGTAAGGAATAGAAGGTTCTGAGATTGTTCGTGTTCCAATAACATTCTGAAAACCTGTGTAAAACAACATTGAGAGAACGTTAAAACAATGTTAAATAATATAATGTTCTGAAAACGTTGGAAAAACAAAGTTACGGGAATGTTAAGAATATAACTTTCTGTGAATGTTAGGACATTAGACTTATAACGTTTAAGAATGTTACGTTCTGACAACGTTAATAATACAACATTCACAGAACTTTAGGAATAGAACGTTCTCAGAACATTAGGATTATAACGTTCTAAAAACATTAGGATTATAACGTTTAGGAATATAACGTTCAGAGAACTTTAGAAATAGAATGTTCTGAGAACGTTAGGATTATAATGTTTTGAGAACGTTAAGAATACAAATTAAAAGCAAAACTTTAACTAAATTCCAAACTAAATTTCCCAAAAAAAAGGGACTAAAATGTGTATTTGAAGCAACAACAATCATCAGTAAGTGACTAAGAACTAAGACTGCAACAAAACAAAAAAAATTGTTTTGTCAACGTTTAAACTGGCATTGCTTGCATTGTTGTCTCAACCGTCTTTTTTGATTTTTTTTTTAACACTACGAATGCCCAAGTCAACATTTTTAAGAGCTAAAGATAGATGTTTTACGGAAATGTTAAATTTAGTTCAAATACAATCTGGCAGCACATGTTTTGTTGTATTTGTCTTATATGGACCGTGAGTCTGAAATAAAGTTTGATTGATTGATTGATTGATTACCTTGCCTTTTAGAGTTTGTCTCCACCGAATGTGTTTCAGCTGCATTTTCCAATTGTCCATCTCTTGCATCTGATGTACACTTTTAATCAATACAGCTGTCTACACTGGCCATGTAACAGCGTATGTTGCATTTGTACTTATCACCCATAATTACGACCCAAGTCGCTTCAAATCTATTATCTTCAGACTTCTGCCTACACCGATTGCATGCGAAGGGACTCTCTCAGAATAATGACTGCTTGTATGTTGAAACATCAAATGTTAACATTCAGTGCTAAGGTACACATTAAGTGACACGGTAAAAAGAGTTGCCAGACTAACCTTTTTGTATCTAGGCATGAGGAAGTATTCGAGCAATGGCAACCATACTATTTGAGGCTGTTGTGACATGCAATAAATGCCCTGAATTCAAATTGTGCCCCCATGACATGACCAAAAAAATAATAATAAAATATCTTACTGTGTCATAGTGTTTTCAACAGCAACTTATGCTCCTGCTCATGTTTCAGAATTCTATTGACAGGATTTATTGAATTTGTATGCATAGATGTGAGGTAAACTGATCACCAAAGTCATCTCATACTTACCACCTCACCTGTGCAGTAAATGAAGACTGTTTGTTTCCAACAATATGAAATACAGTACATATGATTGACTATTGTGCAACCTCCGAAAGTCTAAATAAAATGGCTTCATGGACGGAAGCAGACTAAGGCTGCACCCGGATTATGCAACAGGTCCTGAGGACCGTTACAGAGATCTAATGAAGGCACACGAACAATAACGCGTCATTTGACCCATGACTCCAAGCTAAGGTCAAAGGTGGCAGCGAAGGCTCAAGTGATGGGTTAGGGGGATAACCCCCCCATATCGATTCAAGCCTGTGTGTTCTCCAACTAGCTTATTTCCACAATACAAATACCGTATTTTCCGCACTATAAAGCGCACCGGATTATAAGGCGCACCTTCAATGAATGGCCTATTTTAGAACTGTTTTTATATATAGGGCGCACCGGATTATAAGGCGCATAGAATAGAATAGCGCCATTTTGGGGTCTTTATACACACACAAGTGGTGTTGGACTAGGAGTAAGCACAGTACCGGTGTTTACCGCGGTGCGGCTTTGTAGTTTACCAGTCGTACTGAAACATTTTGACAGAGCGCCGTGTACAACCAGTATGGATCAACCAATTAACCAATTGATCCATATATAAGGCGCTCCGGATTACAAGGCGCACTGTCGTTTTTTGAGAAAATTAAAGGCTTTTAAGTGCGCCTTATAGTGCGGAAAATACGGTAACAAAAAAATAATACCTGTCAATATCGGTTATTCATTATCACCTATGGATGAGCACCAAAAGATGAAGGATAAGAGGCTTTGCAAGGAAACACTAATACTGTAAGCTTAACATGGTTACTAATAACTGAACTTCTGTGAAATCAGTTTTTACAAAAATCTCTCATCTATTCTGCCCTCAACTATATTACTTTCTCTCTCTGTACATCTAAACTAAACTGTGAAGTAAGCCTGATGCTGGAGCTCTAGCAGGATATGTTGTCAAAGACGGCCACTTACACTCATTACTGACGCTATGACTAAAACCAAATTAACACGAAACAACTTTCAAAGTTGTAGATCACTACATAACTTGCTGTTTTGTAATTGGGAGTCTTGAAGTCGTTGTGGTTTACTTTTCACTCTCCATGACTGACCGGCGTCAGGGGGTCACACACACTATATCCTTCACCTGGAATCCCAGATGAGGTCTCCAAACTACGTTTTGTTACGAAAACACACGCAAGAAGAGACACGAGCGTAGCATAGTCTTGCTTGATGATGCTGTCGTCGGCACACATCCTCACATAAAAGCCTGTTCCCACCCGTCTTTACCCCTATGTAGATCAGTCACTGTGTTATGTATATTCATGCAAACACCCAATATCTTAGGTGCTGCAACAACAACTTTGGTCCGTGTTGCAAATGCAACACATAGCACACCCAGGTAGGCTACAGGCAAGGTGATTTTCCTCTGATCTTGGGCTTTTGTGCATGAGCTACAAGGACTCTGATGGAGGAGGAAACAAAGCTAGTGAGCGCAGCGAGACAGAACAAAACAGTAAAGATGCGGCCCGGAAAACAAAAACAATGAGCTGAAAGACATTTCAAAGTCTCAGCTGAGGGAAATGGCAGAGACGGGTGAATATTCTCTATGGTTTTATCACTACAAGCAAACATTACACATCTTCATTGGCCTTCATCCGTGTATGGAGTTTGCTCAGGTGTGATGGGGTTCAAGGCTCTGGATAAAGCCAGTACTGGAAGTGGATCTTGAGTTAAGATGTTTTGTCAAACTACTATTTCCAAGGTCAGGAATGACCTTTTATGCTCAACATTGAAAATGATTTCAACCACATCTAATGAATATCTGTCTCATCCACATCACAATCGCAAAACAGGGCAGATATAAAGCAGTGTCATTTGTCACAGGAAGAACCTGTGTCCTTTCATAAAAGTAGCATCACAGAGTGCACACACTAATGCACACTTGCTAAGCCATTGCACCACACAAGATAAAAGACTGTAGGTTTGTTGAGTACATGTAGAGAAAGTTACCTACAAAGTCAGCTAGGAGGGCAAATATGAAGAGAGATGGGCTTTTGGAATTGAAGAAACAAAGCAACTTCAAGTGGCACCTGTTATGGGAGGAGGATTGTAAGAGACAAAGGCTGAGCATTATGCTGGTGTTATAAAGAGCGGGCTGGCTTGTTTGCTTTAGAGGTGTTGTCTGGTTGCCCCAGCGGCTATGTATTGCAGGGACGGCCGCTGCCTTTGTTTTCTGACACGAACAGGGAGTGTTGAGAGCCGGGGACACTGATGCGTGACTGACATCCTATTACACTGGTAGCCCTGAGTCTCTAAAGGACACCTGCAGCATCAGCTCTATGCCTTATGGAATAAATATGTGTGATTGAGTGAGCCTGAAAATGCTTCAGCACACCTAAATGTTTGTTGTGATGTTCTCAACAACAAGAAAAACATGAAGAGTCAGACAGGTTTGAAGGAATCCCCAGGGTAGCCAAATATATTTGCAAGACAAAACAAGGGCAATGGTGAAAATGATGATCCAAACTGTTTGTTGAAACACTCCATTACAGTTTATAGACTAGCTTAATGGTGCATATTTTACCTTGATTTTCCATTTTTACCACCATCAGGTGAGCTCACCTTTATTTTACCTTCAAACAAAGCATCTTAGATGAGGGATTCTCAAAGTGGGGTCTGGGGAACCCCAGGGATACGTGGCGTTCCGTCAGGGGGTTCCTGAAATCATTTGCTGTAAATTATGAAATTGTATCATCATGTATGAGTTCCTTACAAGTTTGTAGTTACAGCATAAGTGTGTATTTGAAGAATGGCAGCAGCTATTGAATTTATGGTAGAAGCTAATGATTTTTTTTACTAGCAATTCGTTTTTTGATGATTAACTGTCTATCAATTAGTATATAGTAATGTATTGTTGAAATAACAGTTTACAATTTCCCCGAGCTCAAGGAGGACATCCTCAAATTATTATTTTTGTCTCATCAATAATTCAAAACCCAGTGATTTTCAGCTTACACTTCTCTAATAAAGGAAGAAGCAGAGAATCCTCACATTAGAGGCGTTTAAACCAATGAATGTTTGGCTTTTCTGCTTGATCCACTAATCAGGTAACTGTTGGAGATTTAATTGAACATGTATTTTTTAAAATATATAATTCATAAAATGCATGTTACATGTGAGTTAGATCAAGAGGTGTTCATTTGTTTCAGCTTTCCTCTCTATATTCTCACCATTATCAGATATAATCACATGTTCTCACAACAATTTGACCACAAAGTTAAGAAATTGAAATGGATCTTATCAATCTAAACCTGTGTTGACAGTGCTAAGTTGAGGGTGAGCAGCACGCCACCCAAATACACATGTGGGATAGAGGGGGACATTCATAGAGCACAGCAGCAAGTTGTACTGATGCCTATCTGTCCACACCTCCATGTGAAGCTGCCAGCTCGTCAACAATAAAACAGGATTAAGTCAGACTTCAAACGGAGGGGTAGGCACATTCATGTGCACACTTAGGACTTGTATTCAACACTTATTAACCCTTTTTGAAGTTTGGGCTGGTGCATTCAGCCAGCTCTCCATTATATATCAGGAGAGCAGCTGAGCCCAGAGAAAGTGGAATCAACTTGTTCAAACAGAGATGGGTTGAGAAGTGTCATTCCCACGGCGAGGTGTGCCAGCGAGCTTTGAAAGAGTGATGAGTCAGGGCAAGCTCTCTGTGTGTTGCCACAGAATTAAACACTGAATGTGTCCTGTTTGATTTTAGGAGCTCCTGTTGTTAAATAGTCTTGTCTGTCAGCACTAACATATTCCACTAAGAGGCCAGAACAAAGAACTTTTCCGTCATTACTCCGTTGGGATTTTCCTCAATGCTTTGAATGACTGTGATGAGAATAGGTGTGAGATAATTGGAACAGAGAGGATATGTAAAACGTTTTAAGAAAAACAACCATAGAGGGCCAATGGTCTGTCGAGGGCATCTGTTTAGTTCTAGTGACATTTTTGAAGGATTTTATATTCATTAGCAAACGTCTTGAAGCTGTGGCGCATTTTGACTCACAATGTCTCAACACTTACGGTATTTACACAGCACGGTACTTTACCTTGCATATCTGCATGTCCTCAACTCCAACTTAACCTTCTGAGACGTAGCTTTCTGACAGCTTCTAATACCTCACCTTTCACCCTCAGTTTCAATCCATCATTTCTCAAAGAGAAAAGCGGAGCATTTAGTGGGAGATGAGTGAGAAGTAACATGTTTGATCTGCTGAAATATTTACAGAAGGATTCCCAAATGTAGGAGTGCTAAAGCGTCTGAGGGAGTTTCCCCACATCTGCTCAGTGTGTCAGCCAAAACTCCTGCGATCATAACTATACTCTGAACATTTAGATTTTTTGCCTTCATCAAAATCCAATGCAACCCTACTGCCAGCATTATTTTCAATGCCACTGTTGAATGTATTTATTTCTGCATGGCAAGTACAGAAATATTGGTTAGGAAGCTAGATCCTGCTTATTGCAAATAATGTATGAATAATACACACTAACACACTAAAGTTAGAGAAAGATTGTCGTTATTTAATAAAACAAAGCCTATCGTTGGTCTGCAACAGAATGCAAACTCTGGTCTGGTGCATTAAATTCAGATATACTATCCACCTATCCAACAACCCGACCACCACGCCCATACCTTACGCCTCTCTACAGGCCGCAGTGCGTCCTGCATTGGCACCGAATGTTGGTGTTGGACGTGTTTGTTGACCTGCAGAATCCTCCGATATGAATGGAATTCCTAAGATAAAGTGCTGTCTAAGCGGCAATGAGATTTACTGACACAACATAATACTCTCAGATGTCTTCTGGCAATATGCATCTTCCCACTCTTTGCTTTAGCAAATTACATTCACCTCTTATCGCAGAAGATTCACCATTTTTTGCCAAACAATTTGAGATTGTCTATATTTTTGCTGCAACGCCATGTCATCTAGCAACGCCGACCACTGAGGCCGCTATTGTGAAAACTTTCAATAGCTGTAAAATGCTGTTTGTGTATTACAAACCAGCGTGCATTTTGTTTTGCATCTGATAAACCTTTAAACGCAAAATTGTGTTACTCTAACTTGACTTCCTGGATTGTTGTTAATTGTCTCACTGGTATCTTAAACTACTCGGCTCCACCAACCACTACGCCTGGGCTCGGCTGAAAGCTTCAGTGTACATCAGAATCAGAATCGGTTTATTGCCAAGTACGTTTGCACATACAAGGAATTTGGCTTGGTGATTGATGCATAACAATAAACACAGTGCAATAGTATAAGACATCATCTAAAAATAAATATATGAACATTTACAATAGAATAAACTAATTAAGAGTAAGTTTAAATAAGTCTGTTATTAAAGTATCAAGTGTATGTCTAAAGTGAAGAGCTGTGCAGGGATATGTAAATGTCTGTAATTGGACAGGAACAAACAGTTGACGTATTGGTCCTGATGGACCACAGCCTCCTGCCGTTGTGTCTGTTAGGACTGCTGCCATCTTCACAATTTACCAACTGATGGCAAGTGGAAGAAGCCTGTGAAGGGTTTTCAGTGATCTCCTCTGTCTCGGTCCTCAACATGAGACAGGTCTGTGACTCAGGAAGATACAGAGCCTTTGTGCTGATAAATCATTAAGTCTAAGGGAGAGACTGTTCACTTTCTTTGTAACAGCATACCAGGCTAATGGAGCGCTGCCTAAGCTAGAGAGGTCATCTCCACAGAGCAAAGCCTCGACTCCAACCCAAGTGCCATTCCCAAATGAGAAGCAAATGTTTCCAAGGACAGATTTATGAGACACCGTCGCTTCAAGTAACGCATACTACAGTATGGAGCTCAGGAAAACCTATGGTGACTAAGAGCAGGTAGGCAATGAAAGGAAGGTTTGCTGCAATAGCATACTAATCCAGCTGAACTGATGGTATGATTTTAGTGTGAGGATCTCATGGTCTTTTAGACAATATATGATTTTTGTTGTAGAAGTCATAGTAACATGGGACATTGATTATCTGGTTGACATACAATATACACTTCATCTTCAAACAAATGCGTATCTCATCTTCAAGATCTTTCTGTGAGGTACTCACATGTCCCAATCTGAGGAATCCTTTAATCTAAGGGCAGACCATCTACATTTATTGTTAACACCGTCTTCTGTTGACACTTTTCGCAAAACACAAAACTGATTTTGGTAGAGTGGTGCTTTGAGCTAAATACTAACATCGGCCTGCAAACATACTCTCAACATGCTAACATGCTGATGATAGGCAGGTATAATGTGTATCATGGCCAGCGTTAAATTTGATCTATTAGTGTGCAAACATTTGCTAATTAGCACAAAACACTAAGCTGAGGCTTGTAGGAATGTCATTACGTATTACTTATGCTGGCACTGTCAAAAAAAAGGGACAAAAATAGACAATCATTTTGACCTGATGGTGGCGTGTAGGACATTGGATGGCAATCCATCCAATGTGTCATTGAAAGCCAAAAATATCAACCTGCTGGTAGCACGAGAGGAAAAGTCAGGGGACAGCCAAAGTCAGCAGGATTCATCCTCTGAGGACCAAGAGTGTCCAATAGTTGGTGAGATATTTCAGTCAGGACCAAAGTGGTGGACCGAGCAACTGACCATCAGAGACACAGATCCACTGACATCGCCATGCCTCGAGCCATGACGCCAGCATGGCTAAAAAGGAAGAGCACGCACAAGAAAAGTGGTACATTTTAATAGGGTCTAAATTAATGCTCTTAGCCTTAAGTTAACTCTTACTTCTGTCTGGAGCAGATCAATCAATGCTATCGACTGTAGCAGAGTGGCAAAGCAAGCCAATGATTGAAAAAAGGATAATGACTCAAAAATCAATGAGGCAAGAAACAAAATGGAGCTGGATAATTATTTCCAACTATTTTATGCTTATACAATGCAAATTAAATCAACACAAGAGTGTTGAAACCAATCGGTGACCAATCGGCATAAAGTGAAGCACAGATTAATTCATACATGAAAACACGGTCTCTAAAACAAACACCGACAAATGAACGTGTAACATTATGTACAACTAGACTGAAAAACTTCAACATAATACTACACAAAGAAGTTAAGTAGTTTAATGGATCAGAGATTCTTATCCATGTCGGTGTTCTACCATAAACAGGGTTAGGTTGCATACATGGCTAATTGCCAGTATTTAATGCTCTCCTGCTGAGACCTTACTACAATATGCACGATTAAAAAGGCATCAGGCTTTCAACTGACAAATGGTTGCCACAATCACACTTATAGCATTAACCAGCTTATGGTGTAAGCACAGTAAGATGAGCCCAAACAACGGATGTCTATATCAAGATTAGTCAATTTATAAAACCACAAAGGCAGATTAGGTGTCTAATTCCACCGCCCCTTAGAAACAAATCTAGGTTTATTATCCAAGGAGCTCCAAACCTATGACTCAAGCCAAGTTCTAACAGCTGCTCCAGCAGACAGATTGCTAAAGACCCTCTACTGCCAGATGATCCGGTCAAGCAATCCTTATTAGGCTACATACGCTTAAAGAAATCAATTTCATTAGCTATTCAACTAATGCACCACAGTGGCCAAAGATGTTTACTTCCATTTAAAATAATATGTGATTAAAGAGGATTCTCTCATAAAACACAAAGGTTACGTATCGCTTCTCTATTGGGATGCAAACAATGTAAACAGTTGTATCTTCTAATCACATTACAAATCTCTGGAAAACATCCACTTGTTGTTTCATTATATGTAATGGGACATACAACAGACATGTTGTGCCTTTATACGCAAATAAGTAATTTATAGTAATCCAAACAATACAAACTTAACTTTCACATCACAGGATGAATTATCTTGTGTTCAAATGGAACTACTGAACATAATTGATTTTGTGATACAAATAAATCACTCAGATGAAAATAATCACCTTTAATAACCACTGGGGCATGACAGATATTAAAGGTCACTATATCAGAGGCTGCAGGCCTCATCGCTGCTATAACAAAGCACATTAAGCCCACATGGTGTCTGCATGGCCTCCTGTTATCTGAACATGAACAGTTATTAAATAGAATGTCTCCCGCAGTAACTACGGTATGTCAGATGTAAAGATTTGAAGGCAGGTGTTAGAGGAGTGGGGAGTAACATGTTTTTTCGGGGTGGGTGGCTTATGACAACAATGGCAAATTGAGATTAACAAGTCAAAATGACAGTGGTCGATGATGTCAGTAGAGATGTTGTGAGCGTGTCATGCCCCGAGCCCAAGTGTTGGAGACTGTTAAGTTGCTCCATGCAGACTGGAGTTTGGGTGTCTGCCGATTGCACCCAGACAGACTCCAAAGCTTTACGTGCAATATGGTGTCTGTCAAATTCACAGCTGAACAGCAGGAAGTTGAAACGCATCATACAAGCGTCCAAAAAACAGTGAAGGGTGGACCAAAGTGGGTCTTAAACCCCATGCGGCAGAGGGGGAGATGTGTGTTCAGCCAGTGGGTTTAGATTCACACTGTGATCCAGATGGCCACAATGCTGAGGTCATTTCATCATCTAAACGTAGTGTCAGGTAGGAGTATCTACTGAAATCTAGAATTGCAACTCAAGACAAAGCACAACAGAATTGAACAGGATATTCCTCTTTGTTCAAAAAGACCTGGATTTTGCACATTTATTGTCACAGAAAGAAAGATATGTGTGCATTAACAACAATATGAGCAGAGCTAAGGACATCTTTACTGATGTGTATGAGATGCTTGGCCTGACATACGTGTCCAATGATTTAGACAGGGAGCATCACTTTCGTAGCCTCTTTTTCTTGAATAACCAATTCAAGTCTGAATTGGGAACATGTTTGGTGCTTTAGTGACGGATGCTTTCCCCTGACATACTAGATAGTTTGACTAATTGCCAAAGTGTGACATACAGTATATGACAGTATACACTTTATAATTAGTCAATTCTTCCCTCCCTGTCAAAGCTTCCTGTTTTAAAGCATCAAATGACTCTTAATTGAACACCGTTTGAACTGTCTAAGAACAAATGACTGTTGTTAGATACTGAAACATGTTTGTATTTGAATAACAGCACATCCCACTTATCAGCTACAAAATTCAATCAGCAGAGGGCCACTTGGTTAAAAAAGAAAATATGATTAATACACAATCTACAGTAACTAGCGTAAAATCCTCATCAGCTTGTTTTAGCAACTTAGCAAATGTATCTTCATTTAGGCAATTTGATAATAACAAATGTCACATTGGTTTATAAAATCCATGAAGAAATGTGCTTTGTTTGTTTGTAAAAAAATAAAAATAAATGATTGTCCCAAGATGACGAGATGACTCCGGTTTGAAAGTACCACAGTTTGGAAAGTTACAGTTTAACCTGAATCTACCGGTCAATCGGGGTAAATCTATTTAATCTGACGGGTGACAGTGATAATCTCAACAGTGTTTGACATTTAAACCTCCGCTCGACCAACAGGACGACACTGTTACCACTGGATACTCCTGGCAACAGCTTTGATTGGTGCAGACATTACATTTGAATGATACCAGAGTAGTGACAGCTAAACAGTCAGAACAATCAACACTTCAACTGAATCAAATTTTTTGTTTATTGTCTGTCTATAGCTCTATGCACAGATTCACACAGTGTTTTAAAAACGGAATAACATTTTGTTTCATAAATACTGAACCATGGCTACATGACTTTAATGGATTCAATGCAGCACAGGAGCATCCCCTGTCTGTAAAGCAAATGATAACAAAAAATCAGTTTAAGGATTACCAATCAATGAGGCCATAATAACCCGGCTGAGGCATTCCTAGAAGCTGTGACACTTTGTTAATCGGATTACGAGGGGAGGGGGGGGGGGGTTATTGATTGAAATATGCCTCGTGGCACAGCATGTGTCCAATTTGTACAAGTTAGAGGTACAAGTGACAAACAACACCTGCAGCATATCTGTAGCGTACACAGTAACTGGCTACACTTGGGTTACTTCTTCATTCTCTTCACATTGATCATTGAGGACGTTACCCGACATCTAACAGACACTGTTAGATGTCTGTGTAGATTGAAAGCCACCTCCAGCTGTCAGATTAGCATTCTCACATTCTCAAAACTTTCTTGGATAGTGCGCAAACTACAACTGGGAACAAATTGAACTATCCACCCATTCCTAACAGTTTCCTCCCAGCTTCGTGTTCGACTGTGAAACTAAACCCAGACGCATGTGTGTGTGTGTGAATATATATATATATATATACTGTATATATGTATATAAATGTTAATCATTTGGATTGTGGTTCCTGCCAAATGACAGTGTTTGGGAAATGTGGACATTTATTCACCCTCATAAAGTTTACCTGATCTTGAGCCATGTCTCGAGGCCACTGGATCTCTGCTGCAATTAATGCTGCAGACAAAAAGGGGCTTTGAGCCAAACAGCCGCTGCACTGCAGAAGTCTGGTAACAGAGCCCTCCTCGGGATTCCAGATGGCGTTATATGCTGCATGAATGAAAAGCAGTGGGAAAGCATGTAACCTCACCGACTTCAGAGGGGGAAAATGTGCCATAAAAGGATCAAAGGTTAACATGTTCATATGAATGTTAAAGTCGGTTTTAAACAACAGGGATGGGAAAAGCTCTAGTGTATTCATCTTCCCAAATTCATTTCTAATTACTTACAGTTATCATAATTTAGTAATTTCTTCTAAAAATGTAATTCAATTTTGTTTGTATAGCCCAATATCACTTATCACAAATTTGCCTCAGAGGGCTTTACAATCTGTACAGCATACGACATCCTCTGTCCTCGGATGTAATTGTCATTTCTAATTAGTATTCATTTTGAATGCTCAGTTGTGGGTGCGATGGCATTTCCCTTTCTTGATGTAACATGAATGAGTCATTTTTCTTGTATTAAAAATGTGTCACTATCACTTCTTTAATACTGTTCTAGTCTGATCAACCCACCAGTTAAACTGCTATCACAGTAGGGTTGCAGAGCAGTCCTCAGGGCCTTCATTGCTGTGAGACTTTGCACTACCAGCAGTGAGCCGGAGTCGTCTAAAAGTGATGGCTGATGTGGTGCACACTGGCAGCGGCGGGTCGTTGTTGCAGAACTAAATCTTTTTCTCAGAAAAGCCAGATGTTCAAATTCACAAAAAGCACTTCGCAGTGCACCTGAAAAAGGAAGTCATGACAGTGACAATGAAATCTATGTCAAAATGAAACGCATTCACTTTGACTCATATTATTTAGTCGTAAATGGAAACACAACAGAGATTTCTCAGAAATTACCATGTGCCACAGGAAGTAGTTCCTTCTCACACAGAGAACAGTAGAGGCCCAGAGAGCATGGCTTGTGCTCTTTCACTATCTGTGGAAGTAGAACAAAAGAATCTGCTCACATCAAGATTTTTTTAAATGTGTATTTATTATGTGCAGCATTTCAGAAACATCTCAGAGGAGTCACTGAAAACATTTTCAATTCCAAAGGTGCCCTCAGTAGAGTCAATCAGTTTTTGAGCCATGACAAAAGGCCAAAATGTGGCCTGCAGCAGACAAGGTCAGGCTTGTTTTTCTTCTAGCTGACTGCTGGAAAGGCCTTTTGCTCTTCTTGATCACTTGTGAGGAGTCAGCAGTCAACGACGACATGAAACAGAATACGTTCTTCAAACAGTGTGAATCACCACAACCACGAGACCACCACCGTCATTAATAAGCTGATGGGTCCAGTAGTATGTGAGATCAGCCGTGGACAGACGGACAGATCACATGATCTCCCCACAAGAGATAACAATCTTCCCTCCGGATTCAGGTAGATTCATGAGTGGAAAAGTGTTTCTAAATGCTACTATTGCTACTATAAGTGCTTAACTTTATTTCTATTTCAGAGCTACTCTTTGGTCATAACGTATACCGTATTGCTTTTACTGGGTATGTTGACATTTGAAAGCTTTTTGTCTGTCACACCCTTTGATATGCACACTGTGTTCACACAGACTGTGGTGATATGACTCATTACCATGCAGTTTTCTTTATGTGATTCTGTGTGCAACACACAGCGAAAACAGACTAAGTGCAAAATCCATTACCGCATGTGTACGGCAGCACTGATCAGTGTCAACATATGTTGCTATGTCGTTTAATAAAATCTGAAATATTGCAATACAAAGAAATAATGAAATAGAAAAGCACAGTACATTTGAACACTGATAAGGAGAAACAGTTGATGCTTTCCCTGTGATTTGCTGGAAAAATGTGACACTTACTTTGTTAAACCTCCTGCTTTTCTGTCCGCAAGATCTCCGTACTTTAATAGGTTGGTTGGAAAAAAATGTATGTTAAGTTGAATTTCACATAAATAAAGTGGCTACCTAGAAACAACACCATTGCAGCATGATATAAAAAATATATATTGTCAAAAACTTTGGACAGCATTTAAGGGAATATTTCAATACGTTACAGTATGAACCTAAGCATGTCATGGGTTAACCTATGTTTAAAAAAAATATTATTAATCCAAGCATACGAAACTAATAATTGAATTTATTAATCATTTAAAAAAGACATTATTATATGACACGATATACTGTAATCAGAGTCTTTAGGGCAGCAGCCATTGTGAGCTTGTATTCTTTCCAGTTCCACATCAGTTCCACTGCTGAACATTATCAAATACAGTACAGGTGCACACTCCACTGTGAGTTTAGGTTCCTTTAGTCAATCCCCTGATTTTGTCCCTTGTTTAATTTGCTCACAGCTGTGTTTTGGTAGTGCTGTCATGTACTGTGTGTGGATATAAAGTAAGAGCTATTGAAATAAAGATAGTGAAATGAAACATCACTATTTTTGCTAACTTGACAACCTTTCCGGGCAAAGGTCTGCAGCACTGAGTGTTCCTGGCTGATCAATTAGTTGTCGTTCAGAAAAATGGATTCAGCACTTTAAATCAAGATGTAATTCTGTTTTCTAAGCTCTTATTTGATCTGCCTTGCATAATGTAAACCCAAATTGCTCCCTTTTTGTAATGTCATGTAAACTATTTGTGTTCTACCTTCTCCAGTGTGCTGACCAACATTGGCATGTACGTACATGCATTGATTGTTCTGTACAACCTATGATTTTACATTCTATATAGATTCTTTTACCTTTTGGTGTGGTGTGTTGAGTTCCTGGACCATCCGCTGCTGGACTCGTAGGACTACATCGTGCTGCTCCAGCTTCTTGCAGACCCCCTATGCCGCCTTGTTTTGGAGTCACATCGTCTGTCTCAGTCCTCGTGGAACTAGCAGGTGTTTTAAGAGCTTTGTGTTCCCTCACACCCACAGGGCACCTTCCTGACTCAGTCCCTCTGTCATTCACACTTGGTTTGAAGAAATGTGCCTGATAAACATTCTCTTGAACTGTGTCTTTTTTTGAACTGTATTCTCTTATGAGTCTGTCTCTGGATGGTCTGCTATTCAAACCCACCATCACCACCTTTAACTCATGATCTGGCCTGGTCCTCCTCTGGCTGCTCCTGGTCTCAATCTGCTGAAGGCTGACTTTCCCTGCTCTCTTGGCTCCACAGCCTCCACCTGTCAATTGACATGAAGTAACCTTTTTAGCAAATAGATACATCTGGCAGTCATGTTTCCCTGAGCTGAAATCAACAGGGATGTTGTTCCAAAAGTGATTCCAGCAGTTTTTTCTTTAAACCTGCTTTAGGCAGCATCACAGACTGGTAACTATAAACAGCTAAATGGAATTTAAATTGGATGTTATGTTACACTATTGATTATCGAAAGGTGGATATTATTTCATACAAGAACTAGTGATCCTGGAATTAATATTCAAGCTAGGTCTCTAGGTCTTTTCGCTCAGTTTGCCTCCATACTACCTACACTTGTGTGTAAGTGGCCGGAGCTGGACGTGTCAACCATATTTAAAGTAGTATATTTATTTAGCACTAGCACTTTTTGTTCAATCATTTCATTACGTCTATGCTCGCCTGCTAACTACTTCTCACATACTCACAATTGTAGCAGGTGGGTCAAGTGTTACTTCGTGTTAATTATTTCATATTACACAAACAAATGACAAAATACCTTGTAAATTATAGCATTACTAATAAGTAAACATTATTCATTTTTTCATTGTTTGTGAACAGTAAAATAACTATTAACAGAAGTTTAATTAACTATCAATTTACCATTGATTCGTTTTTTATGACTAAAGTGTTACCCCCCCCCCCCCCTCCCTCTGGTGTACACATAACCCTGGTTGGGAATTACCACCCTCGTTAACTAATGAGGTCACTGTTCTATTACACTAGTCGTGAGTCCACCTTTTTCAAACAAGCACTTGCCTGAAAAAAGGGAAGATTTGCATTTCCCTCTAAATGTTTGATTAGTCACTTTGTGTAGACGGAGCGTTGACCATTCAGAGTTCCATATGGACGGAGCGCTATTGCTGTTGTATTTTGTGATTTGTCCCGTTTGGGTTTTTTTGGACTCAAAATGTTGCCTTAGTGTAGCTTTAATGATTTGGGGTTGAGGGCAGAAGCTGAATTAGAGTAATGGGGGAAAACAGAGTAATGAGAGTCATTACTGGGGCTTTCAGTAATGTGGGCTCCCTAATAAGTGCTTTTAACAACAGTCGCTGGCCTCTCCACGCTGTGTGTTTTGATGATGCTAACGAGTGGCCATGCACGATTACATATACAAGGGTCTTGGGGAGGCAGTTGATGAGCAAAGAAAGGCTTTAATGGAACACTTGTCCACTCTGCTTAGCTGCGCAAATCACACATTGGTGAAGTTTGTGCAGTAATGAGACAAATCACATCAGTGTAATCATGTTTAATCTTATTTCTTGTCTCCCTTCCACATAGCCTGTTTGATGATTCTGCATTTAGCATTGGCTCAATTAAAGGAACTCCGCTCCTCAGATTCAAACAATCAAATATGGCCATTAAATTGTTGATTACACCGTTTTCCTCCACGAATAATATAAGTGAATTCTGCAGGACTACAAATATGGAAACTACACTGGAAATGAATATCATTGTGTTTGGATTAATTATATACAATTCATTTCATTTGTGAACATATTTTAACATATGCTGGAAGTAGTTTTTCTATGTGAAGCTATACACTCCGTTGCTGGTGTATTAAGTCATCCTGGCTAAAACTAATGCAAACTAATACAACAGTCCTGCAACAAACCTTCATTCAGGTCCTAATGTTTAGCTTTTCTTTAGTCAGGGGTTGGTTCAACTTCATGCTCATTTTGAATTGTGTTGTATATACTGAGGTGTTTCTAGCATTCTACCCTCGATATTAATAATGGACAAAATGCTAAAATATAACATCCTATTTTGTGTTTACTGTGTAGCAAAGTCTAATTGAGAGGTGGTCAAAGTAGTTATTATTCAGATCAAGAATACATATAAAACAGATGGTCACTTTATAAAATATGTTGCTAGATTTAACTCCTAAAGACCTCAACCAGTAAAGTACCTCTTTCATGTTAATGCATCAGGTAGAATTATATATCAGAATGAAAAGGAAAAAGGATGAGAACAAATCAAAAAATAAATAAATAAATCAATGAAACACTAACATTTAATTTTATTGTGAATTAACAGAATGTATATGAATGCTTATTGAATGTAAAACTAATGTGTATCCACACCATTTGAGCTTACGGCACACATCATTTATACATAACGGTCTCTTCCTTTGGTTTAATCAGGCATGTCTAAAGCACGTTGGTCATCCATTATCTACAAACATCATTAAAACAGAAATTCATGATTACCTACTTCATAGGAAAACAAATGACTTCGTGATTTTGTATTTTAATGATTTGTTAAAAGGCACATTCAATCAGCGCTGCAATTTCAATGCTGTTGGTTAGTAATGCATTTTTTAACTGAGAACCCACCTTCATGGCCTTAATAAGATGTGTTGTCACACTCCATTAGAAGCTGATCTGAGGGCTGAAGCCTCATCATCTACTGTATGCTGTGTGTGGGCTAGTAGCCTCAGGCAGCTCTAACGCATGCAGATACTCTACAACGTAGTGTTCAGGACATTCTGTGAAACTGCAGCAATGGTTGAACTGAATATGCTACACTGCACTGCAATCTGTTTAATATCAATCCACTGATTAGCGAATGTGCATTGACATGTAATATGCATATAAAACATTATTATATACAGACAATCTTTCTTATGTCCAGGTTGTTAGTTACCTGTTGGAGTAGAGGGAGCTTGCTTTCTGGACCTGGACAACCTGCGAAGCCTACTGCCTGTCTGCCTGCTCTGGTTCTCACTCTGCTCTCCCTCCTCACCCTGCTTCTGTATTATGACTTCTTCTTGCTGTTTCTGTGTCAGCTCTGTGCTCTCCTCTCTGACTGACATAGCACTCTGTCCATCAGAAGCAGAGGCTGGCCCTTGCCCTTGGGCCTGCTCAGAGCCAAAACATTCTTCTGACAGCAGAGTAGGGCTCTCTGCCCCCGAAAGCATCCTGGGAGGTGACTTGGTCTTCGTCTCTTTCTGTGGGGTGCCTTCCTCGTCTTCACCCCCGAAAAGTTCTGGAGTAAAGAAAACAGATTGGTCCTCCTCACCCTCCTCCTCCTCCTCCTCCTCCTCCTCCTCCTCCTCTTCATCTTTGTCAGGATTGTCTTTCGACGGCAGTTCACTCTCACAGCTGGGAGGGGTTGTTTCTGTAGAAGGCTCCAGAGCCAGCCTGTGTGGTTCCACTTTGATTTCAATGGACCGGTCTCCGGCCCCTTGTTTAAGACAAGCTGCTTCAGTCTTTGTTTGTGGAGCGGAGATCTGCCGTTTATCCTGGTGCTCCGAGTGATTAGATGTTTCCAAGTGCTGGCTGGAATTACTGGCTGCTTTTTCTTTAAAGATTGGCTTCTTGAAGCAGGTGCTGATGGGGCTGGAGGTGAAAATGTTGTACAGAGGCTTAGCTGTTCTTTTTTGATACGATGGGGGCTCTGCTGGGGCACCGGGCATCGTGTTCAACCATTCTGCATCAAAACAAAACGTTCAAAATCAGTTTACGGTGGATATTTATCAAACTAATACTGAACTCTGACAGAGACAACAAAGCAGACACTTTAAGACTCACAAAGAAGCTTTGAAGTCTCACCATGAAATAAGACCAGTATGCAGAGCACTATAGCTGCCAAGGCTATCTTATAAAGAAAGATATAAACGCAGGCTTACGCTCAATATAATTCAAACAAAGGTCAAGGGGATTTAATTAAAAGCAACAGTCCAACATCTGCTCATCAGCTCGCTCCAGCGCCACTCAGGCACGCAAAAGACCTTACAGTAATGAGGCGAGCCACTCAACGGACCCCATGGCCCCCACCCCCAACTATGAGGGAGGGGGGCGGGGGTCTGCTACTGCTCTGCTACCACCCCTATCCACCACACAGAACTCAACGGGGCAAACAGCTCAACCTTGTCATGACCCCAAAGACAATGGGTGCTAGCCAAGGAAATGTGCAAACACGTCACCTAAGAATATTGTCTAGTGGTGATGTCATGCTCATACATCCCTGAGCACAAAAATGAAATGGACCTTTTGATCGCTGTCTTTGAAAATGAATACTTTAAATGTCATGATCCATGAAGAATGAAGAGAAAAACAAGGTCTCAGACAGTGTGAAATATGGTTCTATTCATCATGTACTTATCAGAGGTTCAGCCACAATAGATCTCATTGTATCCCCATCATCAACTGAATAGACTGAAAGCACATATTAAATGTACACAATAGTGCAATATTGATTTACTATAAGAATCCACTCCCACATTAATGCTTGAAAGATAAGTGTGAAAATATTCAATCACCAAATGTCATGAAAGGACCAAAACCAACTATTTCTGTACCCTACTAACAAGTAGTAAATAGATCTCCTTGCTCTGTGCCGTAGTGCACCATTGTTATCCAGAAACTATTAAAAACACATTCATGAGCCACACTGTTCTCTGGCATGATCTTTTTATGACCACCCACACACCTGACAACTGAACCAAAAATGCTGACCAATTAAACATTATTAAACCCATTAAAAGAATTTGGGGGAAAAGCAAAGTTACGTATTGTCATCCAACCTGCTTCTGCTACCATGCTATGAGACTTTGAGGTGTGTTAGCAGCGTTTCCACAACATTACATCCTATTCAAAATACTCTCATCCACAAACTACCATTGGAACGTTAAGCCAGTTCATATGGTAATGCAGTTTATTCTTAGCTAAAGAGAGAACGTTTAAATCATTTTCCATTAGGACATTTTCTCTCATTTTTTTTATGTGTTTATTGTTGTTTTATGGGATGTGTTTCGAGTGTATTTCATGTTCTTGTTTTGGTATTGATGGAGGCACCCAGGTACAAAGAGGTCTGCCATGGTTTTGGTCTTTTCATGTAGTTTGTTGATAATAAGGAAAATACAGAATGATGCCAGCCTGATCTTTCACCCTATTTGTCTGAGACATAAAACATGTAGAACCTTGATAATATTTCAGATTCAAAACTCTCATCATCAATTCAACAGTGACTTTACTAGACAGACTAACAAAAAGGGAGAGACATAAATATTAAAATGGTACATTTTGGGGGGGGGGGGGGGTTGGATTATATATTAGATATCAACCTTGCAGCACCAAAACTCTACTTTCAGCCTTCAATTTAGCTCACCTGCTTTTTCTTTTTGCTCCACTTTCAACTGTGTACGAGAAAATAAATGGATGGTGGAGGGGCTTGTGTCCTGCTGGGGTTCAGGCTGTTTGACACATGGCCGGGGTGTCTGAGGGTCTGGGGCATTGGGCAGACCCTGTCCCTCTACAGTTACTGACAAGTGACTGTTTGGAGATGAGACACTGGAGCTGAGGGCCTCCACCTTCTGCTGCACCTGAGAGAAGGCTGCCAGAGACTGCATGGCATTGCTGAAGGTGCAGTGATGCTGGACCAGCTGGCGGACCCATTTAGACAGACCTGAGATTACACAAACATCAGAGACAGGAAACCTTACAGTGGATAACCATTGCCATCTAGTGTTCAGCACGAGAGGCAGTGCAGCTTTTAAATGAAGTCAGCCAGTGTCCACACACTGTACACATTATGGAGTACCTGTGATGTACTTATTAGGATTATTCCTGTAACGGTCATCCACGAGAATTAGGGCACCCCAGTCATTCTTGTGGCGGATACACCTGTGAAATGAATTTTGAGGGTTCAAGCATAAAAGTGAGGGCAAAAAGTAAAAACAGTGCAGCTGTAGAGGTCAGGTTTACCTTCCCAGGGCCTGGTTTAGAGCTCTGTAGGCCTGGATCTCATACCAACGATGGCCTGAGAGAAGACCTCTGGATTTGCAGTGTTGGTCATTGTACTTCATCTTCAGTTCCACCTGAAACCACAGAGCAGTGTCTCAAAAATAGCAACTGTCATCTCAATGGCCTATTGACACAGTGTTTGTGTCTGCACCCCACTGACTCCGTGTTTTCTCAAAGTCAGAAATTTAAGTATTTGTAAGTCACACCGAAGGAGAGAATAACCTGGAAAAGACAGATGGTAAAGGTTTCTATCAAAGACTTTGAAAATGAATCAAATTAGATTTTTCTAATCCTCATTAAGCATTACTCAAGCCGCAATACCATTTTAGTAACTATAAATGTTGTTTAAGAGCCGTTTATTTTCTGTGACATAAGATTATTGAACATATTTCTGAGACCATCTGATCAACAGAAATATGCAGTTGATTGATCTGATTCTGTCCATTTCACAAACTTACTCCACAATGTTGTTCAGGGGGTTGTCTCAAGAAAACAGAAACGGAAGAAGTTAGATAAAAGGGGTATGAGGTGTGTGCCATCAACATTAATCACAGGGCATCCTGGTGGCCTTGTGGTTCAGACGTGTATCATTTAACCACGTCTTTGGCTACATTTCAGCCGGGCACTTATGTTGCAATTCACCTCCTCTCCTTCTCCCCAGTTTGTGTCTCTATTGTAAAAACAAAAAAAAAGGCGAAATGCCATACTGGTTACCAAATGAATACTGAACATAACTGAAAACCTGTTCTCCAAAACAACAGCCATAACTGTGGCAAAACCTGCAAAGTCTTTGTCTGATCTTGGATTTGAAAGGGAAACCAAGTGGACGATGATCTAGGGCAAACTAAACACCAAACAAATAGGTCTCAGGACCTGAAGGGCTTGGATATTACTTGCCCACGCAGACAGATGTGTTCTGAAAGGGGAACAGAGGGGCTAAAGAGAGGCCATGATGGAGTAGAGTGGAGGTAGGAGGGGGACAAACAAGGTGGCCTAGGTGACATGAAGCATCCCTGCACAGAAATGCCAGGAGAGCATCCATCTATTTGCATCTGTCGCTGCTGATTTTAGAGCTAACCTTTCAGAATTGACAAGTGAAAAGTTCAGTTGGCGTCTGACGAGATGCCATGCAGGGCAGGCTGCTGAACGGGGCTTTAACTGCTTTTGACAGGTACCGTGTGTTCGCCTTGAGCCACCAAACACGGGGCCGTGGCAGGTACAGCCTGTTCCCTCACGCAATGCCACTGTGGCCTGTCTGGGCTTGTGAACATAAACAAACAGAGTCACAGGAATTACTAAATGTCGCCCCAAAGTTGGACTATGACTAATAACACCTCACCTAAGAAGCATGTAAACAACTGAGCAACACCACGGACAACCTACCAGCACACTGGAAAACTTTTAGCGATGTATGATGCAGCTCTAGGCTTTACAGGAGATTTAAAAGTCACAGGTTTTATCTGCAACGATACGATAGCAGTGCAGGCTGTCAATGGGAGGCAAGTCATATAGCTGTGTCACAGGAAGCCTTGTTAATGCTGCTGGCTTCATGGTGAGATTACTTTGTCTGAATGTATGAGACACCAGAGCAGTTAAAGAATCCACTTCTAAACCCACAGCGTGAACAGAAAGGCCATTAGCCTCGAGCCGGCGGTGTCATCTAAATCCAATCACAGTCCATTTCAGCGTTGGAGCCATCACATCCCTGGTCCGTACCATGTCATCGTCCAATCTAACATGACAGGTTGCATATGTGAAAAAGCCAATTCTGGCTGCTAGCAAATGTGAAAGAAACCACACGCTAGAAGGGATTAGTTAAAATGTCAAGAGATCACTCGCTTGCTTTGGCCTCGTCCTCTACAGCAACCTGTTCATCCCTGAAAACATATATTTGACCACTAGGCATGATACGCAGTTGAGCGCATCTGTTTGAGCTACATTTTGGGCCGGGCGTGTGTACGTGCACGTCAGTGTCAGTGTGCACGCCCCTAGCAGTCCGGGACATCTTGTGCTTGTCACTGAAATTGCTGAGCGCCTCATCTGCCACATAAGGCTGAGCTGACAGCTGAGTGGCTCATCCTGAAGACAGTGTTCATGTGTGTGTGTGTGTGTGTGTGTGTGTGTGTGTGTGTGTGTGTGTGTGTGTGACTATCACACTGCTCATGGATCAGCTCACAGCAAGGCTACGCACAGAATAGTTGCTTTCTTATGTTCCACTAAAAAGTTCACTTTTGTAGATATTGCCTCTAAATGAAGGTTGAGGCTGATTGAATCTCTGAATGGTAAGAGGATATGGACCGGTATGGAACAGGGCTGTAGTGCTGGAGTGTGCTCTCCATCATCTCAGACATGTTTCAGTCTTGTTGGTGTTTGGACACCAAGTTGTCTCGTCTCATGGGGTTTTTGACTCAACTTTGTCATATCAACATTAAGATTAATTATGACAACACATCAAAATGGTGTTCTCCAATGGAATTTTAATGGAATTCAATCCATTGGCAACATGTAGAGTAGCATTAAAAAAAAAAAAAAAGTGTAATTATAAATGAGAGCACTAAACAAGCAGGCCACCATACTTGAAAACACCCACCTCAGAGTTGCAATCATTAACCCTAGCAACCTCCCACCAATCTTGTTCATCGGCAATAAACTTAAGTTCTGCAAAAAAGGCAGAATAGCCAATCAGAGGCAGAGCAGGGCGGCTCTTTGCAGATGAGGGGGAAAACAATCTATCAAATTATGATAAATAACAGGCCGCACAACTGACAATGGCTTTTGAAGAGGTGATTTGGCATTTGGAGAGGGCACTTCAACATTTACAGAAATTTGTCTTGCGCACTTATTGCCAGTACGTCATTGGTTACGCTACATTGGTTACGCTACATTGGTTACGCTACATTGGTATGCGTGCCAAAGGTTGCCTACTCATCTTTAGACTCAAGACTTTATTCTGACTTGACCCACATTTTGAGTCCAGTCTTGACCTCAAAACTGCTAGTTAGTTCCCGATTTAATCCAAATTTGGCAAATGTTTGTGTATGGCTGCTTGTGTAACAACATTTGAGAAAATTGGCTTCTTTTGTAAATGAAAAAAGGGGGTTTGTATCTCTCAAACGAAGGTATCATCGTAATAAAGTGTTGTTTTGGTATATGTACAACAGTATGTTTAACAGTAGCCAGCCTTAGCAATGAATTGTGGGAAAATGTTGGGTTTAACGTGCATTAACAGAAAAGAATGTTGACTAAGAAGTCCTTCTAAAGCTGGCCTGTGGTGCTGACATGGACAGTACAAGTGGTGATCATGTATTATATAGCCTCCCTTCAGTGGCTCATGATGAAGCCATATGTACAGTCTTGAGTGTGCCTGGAGCATCCATCATCCCCTCTTCTTGATCATTTCCACAAACTCTTCAACATTCCTCCAAAATCCCCTTTACCCATCCGTTTTACATGCTCGCAGGCCTTAGAATTAAAATGCTCTCGTGGTTGTCTTTAATAAAGGGCAGCAGCAAGAGGTTGACTGAGCCCTTCATTAAACCAAGAGAGATGCCTTATCAGTTATAAGTGTCTTTTTATTGCTTGTTAAAGCCACTTATTGTTTGACTCACTCACGCAGGACGTGACTGTTCACTGTAAAACATGCCATTTGGAAAAACTCAACATCAATGTAATACCACCTTTGGCAGGCCTTTCTCTGCAGAGGACTTTTCAAGTTCAACCTTTGATCTTTGTCACAATAACACAACGCCAGGCCAGTAAAATGTCATGCTATGTGCTTAGGCTGTAGCTTCTAAGAGTTATGCCTGTCTGGGAATGCAGGCCATGCAGGCATCTAAAGTGCTGGAGGAGTTTAAATGAAGAGAAGCTGGGCTTACACCTCTTATCCTAGCAACGGGGTGCTGCCGTGTGACTGTGGCATAGAATGAATGAATTAATATGTCTGGGTCCATGTGTGCTCTTGAGAAAATGTGCACATGTTAGCACTGGTGCATGGAAGTGACAATGTAAGAACATGTCACGCATGTGTATGTGTGTTTCACAGCGAGACATATGGTGTAAATATGATACAGTGCTAATATGAAGCATTCATGCCAGAGTAAATGTGTTTAAAGAAAACAATAGTAAAAGTAGCAGAAGTGCCACATCACACATTTTTCAGTTTAGACCATCATGTAGTCACAGATAGGCCTGTCACAATTATAATGAATGATCGCGATTATTAGAGATGACCCTGACCATTTTGCATAATAGTTGGATTCTTCAGTCAAGGGAATTTAGAGCCGATGTTACAAATAAGGCTACAAATAAAAAGTGATTGAGGTCATTAGCTGGCTAAATATAGTGTCTACACCTGAGCACACGGTTTCAGTGTCAGGAAGAAGCGTGTCTGTCTAGATCTCACTGCTGTCAGACCGCTTCTTCTGTTTCAGCTCATAGGAGACCGAGCCAGAGAGAGTGACGGTGGACGCGCTCCGAGCACACAGGTGTTGGCGATCGAATCAGAGAGGAAATTAGCAGCGAGGCAGTAAATGTAGTGTAACCACCAAGTGAGCGTCAACTTTGACCCTGGAGGCAAAACAAAGTCTCCCCTGTGCTTCCTAACCACGGTCTGGAAGCTGAAGCAGGAACGGTCAACACTGGCCTTGGGTTCCCCCGTATTAAATATTGATCGATGAGCAGCCTCTGAAGTCAACAACATGGGTTAGATCTACTGCAAAGCCAAACAGCATCATTGTGTGGTATGAAATGAAGAGAAATAGACAATTAAATATCAACTAAAATGCATATTTTTGACATCTCCAGTCACAGAATCGATCAACAAAGGAGATGGATTGGAAGAACTTCTCTGATTAACTTCAGCAGGTGACAAAGATTGATCAATCACAATGTATATTTGCTTTGCAGTAATTAAATCAGAGCAACATCAGAGGATGCCAGCAACAAAGAAAACCTACGATTTTACAAGTTAGGCAACAAAAGTAGCAGCATGGGGCTCCATCAGTCACAATCAGTGTGTGAGCAAAACGTCACTGCACAAGTATCATCACAACCAATCAGAAGTGGTCGACGCATTAAAGAATAAAAAAATGTATCAAAAAAATCTTTGGGTTTTGTTTTGAGTTTTATTCTACTTTGGGGCTGATTAAATCAAGACGGACCACTCGCCCGTAAAACTATTCATCTTCCTTTGGTACGGCGAGTCGGCCGTGTGTTCCTCTCTTCTGTTGTGCCTCGTGTTTCTCTAGGTTTTTAGACTCTGTTTTCAGCGCCAGGTGCATCCAAGTCAGCTGATAGCAGCATCTCCATATTTCTGAGACAGAACAAACATTTGTGAACTAACAAATAAAAAATAAATAAACGATGTTAGTTTAGCGGCCTTAGTCCCTGGTGTTCGCTAACTTTGTTCCACAGCAGCCACACAGAGAACGCTGCCTGCAGACGTGCGTTTCTTTTAATTGGCCTAATGATCGCAGGCATCTTCCGATGCCGATTATCTCTAAATGGCATTAATCGACCTAATCAACTAGCCAACTGATCAATCGGTCTATGTTTTCTGTCCTTGAAACACTAGGCTCGCTTTCCTGTGTTATAACTTGCAGCTAAACTGACGAACAACCGTCATAAATAAACAAACTAACCGTTTCAACAGTGATATGACCGCGTAGGTCAGCAGGTCAAATGAGCAGAGCTGCAATATGTTAGAAAAGGTTGCTTTGCTGTTACTTGGGCAATACTTGTTAGGAACCACCTCAGTATAGATGACTGCGTGTAAACACAGAGCCATGTAGAACCCTGTATCATTACTCAGAGTACACTGATTCCTGAATGCCTCTTCTAGTGGAATAGACCATTCCGTGTAATAGTATCGACTATCCAATAGTGACTACGCCATTACATGCGCCAGTGCCTATGGATGTGTGTGTGTGGTCCCTTAAAGACCTGCTCCTCTGTGACAGAGTGCTGCATCAGTATACAGTATGTGCTCCTTTAACAGGCTAGCTGCATAGCTTTGACAGTCATTAGTGTCAGTGTCTCCATCCTCAGCAGTGTAATGGGGTTAGCTCAAAGACCTTCACAGCCCCCAAGGGTTTCTCTGGAGGCCACACCGCCTCTGATACTGAAAGAGGAGATAACTGGGGGAGGAAGAGAAAACTAGAGAGGAGAAGAAAGAGGAGCGAGCGAAGCCAAGGATTATGATGCAAAGAAGAGACAGACAAATGTGAAATAAAGGCAAGATGAGGCAAATCTCATCACAAGTTTTACAGACTTGACTGATATTTTCACTAGCTGTTGCTTGACAGGAGTCAACATCATAAGACGTAGACAACAGTCGTCAATTCTGCTCATAAGATGCAGACCCATATAGATACAGGAAGAAATCTCAGCAACACTGCAGAATTAAAATGGAAGCCTTTTGCTCTGTGGTTACGCTTTTCAATGCAAATGTGACCGGCTCTCAGCTGTGTCTACATGCGTGTCCACACTTAACCCTTGACCTGGTATTTTTGATGCTCACTCCTCCTCCCTGCACTATTAGTATACTTTTTCTTTTATTGACGAAAAGGCATAGAGAAAGGGATTGTTTCTAGAATTTTGATTTGGTTATATTGAAGAGGGGCTTTTTTGATACACCCCCTAAAGAGTGAGGCAGTTATATGCTCCTCCCACAATGTGTAGATTTTGATTGGATTATTAAATATCTTTTGTGCAACTATTTTTCCTTTACATCTTCACCGTGGTCAGCACCTCTCCAACAGTGGTGTTCAAGATGTGGCAGGAGATGAGGCGCTCTCTGAGGGCTGAGCACATGTAGCAAATAAACAACGGCTGCTCATGTGGAGAACAGAATATGTCATTAGAAATGCACCGTCTCTTCACGCTTGGTCAGCTCCCCTTTAGCCCTAACACGCTTTGGCTTCTTCAATCCTCCTCCTGGTGTTCTGCTCCATCCATGCATCTCCTGTTTTATTCAACAATCACATTATTGAACAAGCTTGATTCAGCTGAATTACACAGAAACATCAGTTTCATGATACTGTATATTGATTTTAGATTATAAAGGAGCAGGGCTATTTGTCATACGTGTATTTACTGCCTTCTTTTTCTGTCAACCGGATAAATAAAACATACATACAATTTAATATCTAAGACATTAAACTGCTGCATCAACGCATGACAGTCTTATTGATCATAAGAGTTGTTATTTTTGGAAACGTCTCAATACTAAAAGGGTACGATTCCTGTGTGCTGATGCAATATCAAAACAAGAATGCTAACTAAAAACACAAAACCAACCATGTCTTAGTACGTCTACTCGATAACCATATCAGCTCAGTCATTTCCTAAAACAGCTGGTATCTATAGTTTATAGCAAACGTTACTCAAGCAGGAGTAAACAGTGCATTTGTTGGGAACTATTTTATAGATTATGCACATTTAGTGCTCTACAAAGTATTTGGGCCAACAGGATTGGGTGTGGGTTTTGTGTACACAGAGTACATTTTGTTTCTGTCTTTCATATTGGAATCGTCAATCTTCCAAATGTGTTGGAAAATATCGGCATTTGAGATATCGGCATGAATCCAATATCGTTAATCTCGACATTGTGTTAATTACAACAACGAAAACTATGAAGAAGATGAGACTAAAATGTACTTTAAAAAATAAAACAATGTCACCAAAATCTCAGTGTCATTTTTTCATGTGCATAATTTGGTCTCTGCTGTTCGGTGTCTCTTCATCAGGCTCCACAAACTAATTAAATCCACACCATTTAAACATTTGCATTACAACAGAATCAGGAGTAGTAGTAGCTTTGAAGCATGATATACTGTGTGTACGTTATTAAAATTATGAGCAGTAACCATAGACTGTATATAAGTAGTCTATATAAGTATATATCCACGTAGTCATCGTGATGGCACCCATTGGTTTGTCGACTGCCGTTTTGAAGCCTCGAGTTTGGCCATTAGGCTGTCGCCATCTTGGATTACGGCTGTCGCCATCTTGGCTTTTTGCAACCGGTTAACGAAAATTACCATATTTGGAATTGCAGAGGAGTGATGCAGAGATGATGCATTCGGCTCTGGTAGCGGCAGCAACCTGTCAATCACAGTAAGCCCGCCCTAAAGCATACTCCGGTTTATGGACCATAATTTACTAAATGAACATCATGCTGTATTGAAAAGGAAACAAGCAAATAAGACCATAAACTCATGTTTACAATGTTTATTGAGGGAATAAATCTAGTGAGAAGTAGAGTCATTTTCTCAGAGACTTCTATACAACCAGAGGAGTCGCCCCCTTATGGACACTAGAGAGAATGCAAGTTTAAGACACTTGTCAGAACCGGAGGTTGCCACCTGGCAGTAATACTACAGATGCATTCGCTTTATCGTAAGATACCATACGAATGTATTGTATCCTCACATATGTATGACAATAAAAGTCCCCCCTTTCAATTCAGACTTTTTACAAATAAACATCATTATGTAGTTATTTCAACAATGCCTTTTGTCCGATTATTGCAATTAAATCACAGCAAAACAGTTTATTTTGTGTTCATACAGCTGTAGCAAAACAGACGACGTGTGGCTTGCTAGACACAGTGAATACAGCTCGATGAAATACACACAGCTCCTCCAGATGATGTTATCAACCCAGACAAGAAGGCGTTTAGTTTCCCGGGATATCTGGGACTTCCACAACAAGTACTAAGCAGAAGTAGCGGGTATTTCTTCAATGGTTGAAATAAATGGCTTAGTTGATAACGGCTTCCATTGAAATAAGCCACTCCTCCTCTCCGGCACGTCTAGCACGAATGAAGCGAATGATGCAAATAAACACAAATGATCCTGCGAGTAACGCAACGCCAGAATTCGTTTTGTGTTTGGTGTGAACGCAGCATTAGACAAAATCTAAAATAGCTAACAAAATGAACACTAGTTCATGGTAATGAAAGGTCACCAAGTGCAACGGTGCTGCTGTGTTTTTAATAGTGATTTAGCACAGAAGATATATTAGTGATACAAACACACTCAGTGTTACTATGGGACTTGTTGATATGAAGAAAAATATTAAACATCCCCAGACTTATCCTTAAAATAAGTTGGTATCTGATTAAAGACACTTTGTGCAAAGTCACATTAAGGTCAATACCATACACGCATTGAGTTTTGAAACTTAGCCCTAAGAGTCTACTTCTGTCTTAAGGTTGTATATCTCCATAGGATTTGTTGTCTTAACCTCCTATTGTCACCCGTTGGATTCTATTAGAATCACCATTGTTAAGTGGACTGTATATAGTGGTATATATTTTGGTTGTTGGGGGTTGAAACATTTTTTAAATCCAAGTGTACATACATTATAGATTGGGAGTTTTTTACTACATACTGGGTATTAGTGAGGAGCTTAAGCGTTCCATGGTAGCGTAAATCCCTGTAAGTGTAAAAATAGTCTTTCATCTAGTGCCACCATGGCTTAATAACAAAAACACAAGGTAAAACTCTAATATGACCTTCTTTGAGGGATGCTTTAGACCATGAACATGAACTGAGACACCAGTGCAAACACAATATCGCTAATCAAAAAACTGAATCTGATCAAAAAGAACAAGCAATGGCCTGAGAGCTGACAGCTTTGGTTCAGGTGAAAGGGTCTGGGAAGCTTCAATCACCCACACGTCGTGCCACACTGACAGAACAGGTTAGTGAAAGCTCCGTCGTGCTCTGACAGGGGGGCTGTGAGGAGTAAAGGGGAGGAGAGGTGGGCGGAGGGGGGGGAGAGTTAAACTTAAAGGTCATCTTTATCTGCTAAGGACGGGGCACACACACCACATCGCTTTGGGATTTTATTTCACGGATCACCAAAAGGAGACGCTCTTATTTGGTGTGTGTGTGTATGTATGAGAGGTATATTTTTGTGTTCATGGTATTTAAAATGTTGGATCTTGGCCAAAAAATAATAGGTGGATATCTTCCAGACACAGAGAGACAGTAATGTCATCATGGTACCAGCTTCAAAATGAACAATACATATTATTGCAATGTTATGGAAAAGTTCAATGATTTTATTGATTTGATTTGATGGGGAAGGCTATAGGACGCAATTTACACATGAGGTTCAGGCATTTGCTGGGAGGAAATTCTAGTAACTGGACCTCTTTGAAATGGAATTGAATACGCTGACACAGAGTGTGTAACATTTGGTCATGTCAGACACAACTTTGCTGCATCAAGTGTTACAGCACCCATGTATGACTCTAAAGGTTGCCCAATACCATATGGATATTTAGTCCCATTCTTGTAAGCCAGGAAGAGTAGGGCGATATATTTCTACCTTTGGTTAAAGCAAGGCTCGTGGTCTCACCCGTTTCTCCCCCCTGCAGAATATCTGCATGCTGTTGTGAGTTAGGGCTGGACAACTAATCAAACTATACTTTCAATTACGATTTTGGCTTCCACCAATCATGCTTCGTGAGTGCGGCTTTTTTGCTGTGTCATCACAACTCTTAACAATACAACCAATGCGTTTCAGATTTAAATGCTTAGCCTTGTAGAGCACAAAGTTCTTCATAGATCTAGCCTGTAAACTTTGCTCTCAAAGTGCACCAGATTGATGCATTTAACTTTAAAATGCACCAAAAAGGCTATATGCATGTTTCCAAAAGCAGTGAATAAACAAACGTGTTGAATAATCATGATCTCAATATTGCTCAAGAAATCGTGATTAACATTTTTGCCATAATCGAGCAGGGCTATTTTAAGTCTACTTACTTGGAGGTCTTTGATGTTTGGGAAGGGAATTCCAATGGTGATCACTGCCCTGGCGTTGTCATCAGTGAAGTCTAGTCCTTCACTCACTTTACCCCTACAGACAGCGATCAGCAGTGCACCATCTATATCAAATAAATCACATACAGTATGTGTCAACACTGTAAATATAATGTCATATAAAGTGGGACTCTGAACAAGTACCAACTATTCCATTGTAAATGATGATGTCGGCAGTGGTGCAGCTGTACAAATGACAACGTAAGTTCAGATGAAGTAGCACCACTTACTGTTCTCATTGCTGGACTCAATGTGCGAACACTAGACTTGGTCAAATGAACGTAATCCCGCAAAAAATGAATAGACAGCCCCTATACAGAGTGATTCAGCAAAAAGCTGGTCCAAAGGTCATTGTGACAGTAACAAGTCTCACCTCTGTCTTCCTCACAGTACTTGATGGCATCGTAGTACTTCTGAAGCAGTTCGTCAAAATCCCCCTTGCCGCCACCCCCGCGGGGCTCTGGGATCACGGCTTTGTGTCGTTCTAGCTTCTTCCAGAGACCAGTGTTGGTCCATCGGTCTCGCAGCTTGTCCAGCATCTGATCAAATCACAGGGGGTATCGTGTAAATAAAATTGCTTACTCGGGTTTTGTTGAAAAAGTGGAAATTGATCACATTGAATCGGAATCATGAGACTGAATCAAGAGAGCAGCATCTCTTTTCTAGACTCTTTTAGACGATACTATAGTTAAGGAGTCATCTTGTGGTTTAGAGCAGTGATTCTCAACTGGTGGGTTGCCGCGGGCCTTTGCCTGACGACAAATTTTAAAAAATATTCCAGCATTTACGGCACTTGTTCAGCAGTGCAGGAAAAACACCGACCAATGCGTTGTGAATCACATCAAGTGATGCAGCTCAGCCAATCAAATATGGGCATTCTGACAAGTTTCCTGACTCGAGTGAGATGTTCACACACCGTGACACACGGGGGGAGACGAGGAAAGAGATAGCAGAGCAGGACAATTATAATGTGATTTGTGAATGTAAAATCACAGGACGGTCTCTAAAAGAGAAAAATGACCAGAGAGACCAGAGTCATTAGACTCTGACTGGACACACTCTTATAGGTGAATTCTTCCCACGAACAGCTAAAAACTGTATGTCTCATATGGAGCAAACATACCCACTCACATCTGAAATGACGACACAGAAAATAAACCCAAGAGCCCAATATGATCAGAATCATAACATTAATTCACACTGTTCAACAATGATGTTAACAGAGAGGAATAGAGCTGAAACAAGTGGTTTAATAACCACAGGTACAGTCCCTGCACAAACATTTCTCTTTTTAGAAGATGAGAAAAATATAATATTGTGGCTTTTTCACTTCACCCTGAATGAACTGAATTTAAAGCTGCAGGACAATTCAGTGAAATTAATTTTTCTAAAATGAATTACTTTATTTTAAGATTGTAACTGCTCTCCAAAAATGGCGCCATAGGGGTGTTACGAGTCGACCACGTGTGATACTGCGTCATCGCGGAGGATCTCCTTTCAGCCAAAGACCCGACAAGGTCCCAGCGGGGACTGGTCACACACCGGCCCGGGGCCCATGACGGAGGGAGGGGACATTCTAGGTGGCTGCATCTGTAGTTACGAGCGGGACAATAGACTTTGAAGTGTAGAAGTACGCTGTAACATGGCCTATGTAGACAACTGGGTTGGATATCCGTTCTGCCAGACGCTTGTAACACATGACACTTTCCATGTCTGAAACATTAAGCTTGAAACTAAAAACAGGAAGCATTTAGCTACCCATGTTTGCTCTCATGTCCTCGCACAGCTTGGAGGTCTTTTCTTCACTTGTACTCGCTGTAAAGCTGATGTGTTTGGATCCCCTTTGTAATACAATCACTGTTCTCGTACTATTGTCAGTGCTCTTAGGAGAGGCACATTGATCTAAAAGCCCTCATCTTATGGCCCCACTCATATCTGTGCTGTGCAGATTATATCCTTGAATAAGCATAGCTTCACAATGAAAGAGCAGCTCCACTGGCTTGGAAATGTGTTATACGGGTCAAGTAGAAGTTCTTCTTGTAGTCAGCAGAAAACTTCAACAGGCTAATGGTGTAAAGCGGTAAAGCCAGATGCATAAGGCACCACCAGATGGGAGGAAGGTGGGGAGCATTCTATGACGTCTTGTCCCCAACAGTACATCTATTCTATTTACCTGCATGAACAGACAACTCAAGTGTTCCTCAAAAACACCGTACAGAAAGCAAAATGTACCACAACACAAGAGTGTTGATAATGCCTTGCATGCCATTGGGATTGCCTCATAGTGGTGAAATGAAGGATGGGGAAGATTTCATCAGGTTGGTGCCTCCTAAAGAAAGTGCGGCCAGGACGTTTGCATCAATAAAACATTGCACATTCACTAAATATGCAGTGTTACATCGACAAGGACCCCCCTTACATGCGTCTTCAACTCAGCAAACTGTTTGTTCTCCAATAGCTTTCCAGTGCAATCTTGAGTGGGAGATGAATAATGCATGTTATGTACTTTAGGCAGATCTACTACTAAACAAAACAGCCATTATCTGCCAGGCTGCACTTGGAAAGGAGACGATTCCACAACGTTAAGAGTACCAAGGAAAAATGCTCTCACTGATAAAAAGACATGCAAACCAAACGTCTCATGAAAGACCAAACGATAATTGTGAATATTATTATGATGTGAGAGATATGACTATCATTTTAAAGAAAAGTATGATGACTAAAAGCTCATCCCTTTGGGGAGGGCAGTCTGATGTCAATGTCAATCTCTACTATCAACTATCTGCGAAGAACTGAGTTGGAAAACTTGCGGACGGGGGACTCCCTCTACCGAAGACATGCTGCCGCACAACTACAGTATTATTCTTTGTCTTATGGTGCTTTGGGACCAAGTGGATGTTATAGACAGTCCCTGGCTAGCACATATAGCAAAGCATCACTTGGGTTGCGATCAGGCAGGCCCCTGCACCCCATCACCGTATGAGGTTTCTTTGTCATGACCTAGATACGCCTTGAAGTCTGGCAGCAGAGTATGGAGTCCCCTCACAAGATGGGATCCCAATTCCACCATACAGGCAAGGTTGCTTCTTATTATAGAGGAGTTGTAAAGTGGTCTTTGAATGACTCTTTGTCTGATCCCTCACCAGTTTGCCTCAGGAGGCCTTAGCAAGAGCGGTTGTCCCCAACACCACAATTTGATGGATCAGGTGCACAAAAACTCGTCTGGGAGATTCCATTAGAGACAAAAAAAAAAGTCTTTATTCACCAGACCGAGCAACTGCCTCCCAGTCCTCCACAGTAAAGTTTTGATGCATGAGACGCAGCTTCTCGTTTTTCGATGTAAACATTGACACTCGATACGTCTTTGGCCGTTGTAGCCCACTCAAGACAAAGTACAATAAAAGTGGTACATCTGAGACACCATTCTGTTCAACAGTGTTGAATTACAGTGTTCTTTTAGTGATGGTTGTTAGCATGATTATCACCTCTCTTGTGTGACCATGTGTTGTTGGCGTTCACAGGATAATGAATAACTACAGGCTTTTTTAAGTATTCATAAGACCTTGAAATTATTTTTGTCAAAAGGCCCACAATTGTTCAGGACACCAATTATGAAATGTTTCAAATTACTAGGCACCCGTTTTGCTGAATCTAATCATCATATCAAATCAACACTCATGCAGGAAATGTGCTGATAAATGTTGGTTCAAACTGTTTGACCCATTCATCCATTAGACTACGTTCAAGTTCAACCAAGGTGTTGCTGCCTCAGTCAGCCATGTACATCACAAGACTGGTCTGATAAATCCAACTGCATGGATGTAGGTGTGAAGCAGAGAATCTCGCTGTGCAGTCAAACGGATCTTCAGCACCTTCAGCAAAGGCTTTCAGCTACGTGAGTGTGAGACACTCAACACAGAAATTACAGACATGAGCACCTTCATGAATAATTCAGAGCCAACATCTGACAGAGACCTGGTGTTTAGTTGGCTCACTGGGCTGAGCTATAAAATGTCAATCTACATGCTCAACTACACACCTCTTTGTTTTATTCAAGAAAAATCTGAAAATCGAGGGTAGCAGATATTTAAGGCCTTCCAATTTATCATTCTGAGAACCACCATACAAACAAGTATGGCAACTTTTTGTATATGCCAGATAGGTAAAGCACTATAAATTACATTCCACTGTGTTTTTGAAATGAAAGCATGATTGTATACCCAGAAAGTATCAGTTATGTACATATATACAGGCTTTCAGTTGTTTATTTTAACCAAAGCAGAATTACCTTTACTCACCAAGATCACACTAAAGCTCTCTGAGCTTTATAGGGTATCAGTGCATCTCAGAGACATAAGCTATTGTCTTCAAAACAGATTCAAGTGAGATTGTCAATTAAAAGTGAATACATTTGTTGGACACCAGTTCTTAAGAGGAGCACAGTTACGATGCCCGGGCAACATAAATGGAAATGAGCAGTGTTTAGCACATAAGAGGGCACAACAAAGTGTGAATTATGTATTGCCTTTTCCAGGCCTGGTGGGTGCTATGCTCAGCCGCTGCCAGTGACACAGTAAAGTGGGCCAGATCTTCCTGCCAATTGGGACAATGTGGTGAAACAACTAGATAGAGGCAGTGAACTGTAGTCTTTCTCGCACTTTTACACTCTCCCCCCCCCTACTATCTCTCCATCTTTCACCTCCTTTGCATCCGGCCTCTCTCTATCTCCCCGGTGTCAGTGAGCTGTGTGGCGACACATCGCAGCTCTTCTAGTGCCTGCTGAATTATGAAATGGGTTTGGAGGCGACAGCATTAATGAAACATGCAGCCAGGAGCCACATTTCACAGTGGCGAGGGGAGACGTGTTGTTGCGGCGTAAATTATTCAGGCCCAAAATATCACAGTAACCATCACGCCAAGACTGGTGGCAAGAAGCCACCTGCCACCTCTGGCCCCCCACTCCTCCCTCGTCGTCTGCTCTACACATCCCAGCCACACCGGTGAGTGTGCAGAACGCTGCACACACAGCCTGCTGCCTGAAGAAGACGACACTCAGCAATCCCATTAGTATTAATCACAGCTGTATATAAAGTGTTTATTTTGAGAGATTAATGTCTCATACCTGACAAAATTAACATATATTATATATTTTTATATTGTCAACAAATCTTTTCATAGGATTTGAAACGACATGAAAAAATATGAATACCCTTCTTTCTTTCTTACATCATCTCGAAAGTTTCCACATTATGTTTAATTAGATTTCAAGCGTATTGACAGCCAGGATTTGCTACTGTGGTTGAAGGAGATATCAGAACAAGGAGACGACTGAGGCTACATTTGACCTGTTAAGTCTGAAACTCTAAGCCTCCCGAAAAGGCTCCAGCTTAGTCACACAGCAGTAATACTGAAGTTTCCACTGTAAAAACCCATATAAAACATCAACTCGGCTCTAAAAGAATCAGGAGGGATATGCTACACTGGGCAAATTGACCCATGAATCCAAAGTGCTTCCAAACACAGACAGAAACAGTCTCACTCTGAGACACCGGTGCTTGTGGAGCTGTGTGATTGAGCTGCTGAGGACAACGTGTGCTGGCGGGTGTTCAGCCAACAGTCCGGTTTGACTTTGAGTTGACACGCGCTCAGCAGAGCCCAGGCACCAGCGCCGGGTGCGTCTTCACACAGACAGCGAGGCGACATCACCTACTGGCCCTTATCTCTATCTCCCTTAAAAGCATCTTGTATTCCCCGCCATCTTTTCACCTCTGCAAAATCCCGCTTTTGTTAATAAACCATCAGTCCCTTCCTCTGTGGTTCTAATGGGCATTAACTGGAGGGCTGTTGAGGCTCAAGTGCTACAAAACCACAGCACTGGTGCAGGTTATCGGAGAAAGAGCGTGTGTGACCATGATTACAGGCATGCTTTGTGTGTCTGTGTATCTTAAAAAAGAAAGGCATTGAGCTGTGTGCTAATGCACAACATTCTCTTGAGTTTCCGTTGAACTCATTTTACTGCAAAGCACCAAAGCCAAATGACAGAAATACAGTTGGTTTCTCAACGTTGACCCAAAAAGACATCGACAGCGAAAGTCCGAATTGGAGTGATTGTATTACTAATTTGTCAATATACCTGCTATAAGAAGATAATAAAATTGAACTTCACAGACTGTTTGTGTTCGTGAAGCAGAGAACGAGCCTCGAGGTACATCTCCTTGACCCCACAGACCTTTTCACTGAGCCAGCTGTGTACGAGGGGCCGATAGCCATCACCTAGACACACTGAACAGGGATGTCTGAAGATGACCTATCCTCTCCGTGTTGCCCGCGCACACACAGATCACAGGGAAGACGGGACTCAGCGGCACCAACGAGGCCTCCACGGGCTCCAATTAATACCCCAGCCCTTCATATCCTCATCTTTAAGAGCTGACTGCAGATTAAATATTTATGTATCAGCACAGAGAGGGAGATAGAAGACTCCTACATGGCTATCAATAATAAAAAAAAATAATAAAAAAACATCCCACAGCTCATAGTGGCTCCTTGGCTGGCATCACAGGCTGACAAAAAGGAAGGTAAAATGAGAAAACAACAAGACTCAGAGTCTTTGCTTTCCCTCACAGTTTGGATGGCGGTGTCATCAGCTGGTTGAGAATGCAACCTGATAGCAAGCAAACAAGGACTGCAGAGGAATCAAACCAATGATCACTGCATGTGACAGGTTGAGATACAAATTGAACACGATCTATGCAAAAGGAAAAAGCTAAATTTGCCAAGGGCAAAACGAACAACTGTCAAGGTCCAGTGTTAGATGGAGAATGATGTGTCCTCTAAACAGTATGTCAGTGTTGCCTGGCTTCCATGACACAGTCTGTGGCGACTGTGGCAAAGTGGAGAGCGGGGCCATCCTTCAATCAGAGGATCGGCGGTTCGATCCCCAGCTCCGCTAGTCGCATGTCAAGCAAGACACTTAACCCCCAAATTGCTCCCGTAGCTGTGCCTACGAATGTATGAATGTAATAGAATCTGAAGTCGTTTTGGATAAAAGTGTCTGCTAAATGACTGTAATGTAATGTATACTTACTGCTAAAACATAACACATTTCAAAATGTGTTAATTAAAATAATGAGCTAAAAAAAACTAATACAATACCGAGACACAAAAAGCATGCAAGGATTTTCACTGCTGTAACTGCAATCAGATTAGTCAAATTCAAGTTTTAAATGTAATAGAAACACTGCATGATGTATGGATATGATGTATGGACATCCCTAAGACTAAGGTCTTAAATCAGAGTGGCTGCAAGATGATTGACCATAGTCCTATATTGGAAAGCATGTGTGTGTTTGTATACATACATATACATATATACATATAAACAGATGACCATTCACACTCGCATCCACACCTACGGGCAATTTTAGAGCCATCAATGAACCTAAGCTGCATGTCTTTGGACTGTGGGAGGAAGCCGGAATGGGAACCGGGCCCCTCTTGCTGTGAGGCGACAGTGCTGGCAGCCCCTGGAAATTATCGGAAAATGTTACATCTAAAATCTATTCAAATGAAAATGGGGTCACTCTCGCACTACGTGCTGCTGCTTCCCCCATCCACAGCAGTGCTTTGCTGCCGTTGCGGTAACTCCTGTCTATTGGGTGTAATACGCTGACTGTGGATAAGAAGCTCATACAACACCACTTTAAAAAATCCAAACCATCTCTGCAACAGGTCGAAAGCCAAAAATGTTGGGAACCACCGCATTAAAATACAGTATAAAGAATTATAGTGACTTTAAACTCAAACGTATTAAGTTTCCCACATTTAGTAACATTATTGACCAAAATTGCATAGTGACCAACGTCACACGTAACATGTGCAATGTGGACAAACACACCATGATAAATGAAATCCACTTGGCCCTAAGTAAGCTAATGAGACAACTGAGCTACAGCGCACATTAATTATTCATGAACAAAAATGCATAACAAACAAAGGGGGACAAAGTGTCTATGAGTGCCCTCTAAGAAGCGCCCTCATTAACTGAAAGAGGATACAGCTCCATGAGGATGAGGCTTCAAGTCCTTGACAATACCTATATTGATTGGTTGCAATCTATTGTAACATACGACACGACCAAGAGCAGCTTCTTAGCAGTGGGATCTATTGGAATCCAGCTTAGGCTTTGAAAACTGTAAATAAAATACCTTCAAACTACAAAAACTCTGGACCTGACTCCAATTTATGGTCTCTAGCTCCTCCCAGTGGTAGAATGTGGAAACAAATGTTCTAACTGCAAACCATCCACCATCACTTCAATGCAACAATGTAGTTTTGAGTAAATCTAGAGCACATGTAGATAAGACCATGACTATATTTCTGTAATCTGTTAAATTAATCTGTTGCTTAGATGTTTTCTCATAGAACAGAAGATACTTAATTCATCCTGTTGTGGAAATTGTGGTGTGTATGAAAATACTTTAGCCTTAATCTTTCACCTGAAACCCTGGCGGTGTGAAACCCGCTTGTGAACAAACAAGAAATAGATTTAAAAACAGAATTCAAAGTGTTAGGCAGGCTTTCTTTCATATCTCACCACCCACAGCGTACGTAAAAATAACTCGGGGCAATGCATCTAGTCTGCAGGACTGCAACACATGGTTGTATTATATTATATATGGTACTGTTAGATTGCTGCTACACTGCCCTGTTAATACAGGTGTGTGTTGCATGCAGGAGAACATTTTCTTTTCTTTTGTTATATTTACCTCAGGGAAAATGTTTAGTTGGAAGCACAAGAGTCTGAAACAATAAGCAGCCACCACTGTAATGCAAGTCTACAAATAGTATAATACTAGGACCTAAAATTACTCTTCGCTAATCTTCATCAAAATTGAATGTGAACGTTATGAATGAAGTTGCTCTCTTGTTCTGTTGATCTGATCATCATATACCTTTTGGTTGGGTTCTCCTCTTTGCTTTGCATTCACAACAACACACATAATCAACACTGCAACCACCACTAACTTACAGAGTCAGATTCATTTATTGTTTTCGTAGAGAATGTCTTGGTGGTTCTTACCTTGTAAGAAGGCAGAAAGCAGAGCACACCCTTGGCTACGACCTGGCAGACATGGAGCAGCAGCGACCCCACCTCGTCCTGGAAGATGTACGTTTCAGTGTGTTGGAAGGTGGCACAGAGCTTTCTGCCCTGGGGTCCGTCACCAACAGTGCCCACCCAAACCTGAGGAGAGGGCATTAGAAATGTTGAGGTCATATCACCAACATACTTCATATACTAAATATATCTGGCCATTATTATGTTGGCCCAAACACTATCATTATGAGCTTTTTTCAAAAACATTCTCATGTGCAATGCCAAATTAGCGGTCGTAAATCCAAGTTGCAACATTATTGCAATCTAATGGTCAGACTGTGACATCTGCTGGACAAAAGCGGTATAGATGTGGAGACAGGGTCAAAGTTTCCAGTGGCGTGATCCACCTTAAAACCTGATTGAGACTGATGGATACCATCATATCTCTCTGACACGATGCATTAAGGAAGCTTAGGGATTCCAATGAGTCCTGAGGGAGGGAGGTTTTAAGTCATATTATCAAATCAAACATCCAGGAATCGAGCAGCTAAATATCCTTTTATACAGCATATACTTTGTCAAAGAAGTCATTGTTTCCAGAGGATGAGTGACATGGTAAACCTAAGGGGTGCAACAGATCGCGTTTGTGAGACACGGATTAGATCAGCAGAAAAAAAGAGAGCAAATATAACAAACGTTAATAAGCCATATCCACTGATACAAACCGGTTTTGTCGTTGTTTTGTTATTACAGCAGGTATACAAGGCTCTGTCCCGAAAAATGATTTCAACCGTCCTGAAGTCAGTGTAAAATGTCAAAAGTTATAAGTGTTATCCTTTTACTTTGTTATCGTCATCTATAATGGTTATTCGCATAAAAAGGTCCGTTGCACCACAAATAACCCTACTGACCTGGGACTTGTTGATGACATGGTTGGCCTCCAGCTGGATGGAGAACTTCACTCCAAGTTCAGAGGAGAAGGAGCTCATGGGGGACAGGGTTCCTGATGTCAGCACAATGCTGTGCACAGACCTGCTGAAGTCAGAGAAAGCCTGGGAGACACGGACACAATCAACCTCCAAGCACTGTTTCAGCTGGAATTTATGCCATAAGCATATCATATTTAGGGTGGCACGGTGGAGATTGAAGAACCCATTATAATATTATGTGACATATTTTACCAGCACTTGGCAGGTAACTTTCATTACAGACTTATTAAGTCATCCATTAATGGCTATAGACTTCAGTAATAGCTCAGTTTGGCATACATGGCATGATGTGCCATCTCTAACCTCTCACCACGGCGGGGTTGAGGCACCAGAAGCTGAGTGTCAGGACTTCCGTCTTGACTCGGGCGCTCTGGCGTTTCCTGTGGTGTGGCCGAACAATAAAGCCCTGGGCATCAGGGGTGTCGGGTGGGACTTGGTTCGTCCAAGTGTAGGTCTTCTGCAGAGCTATCCGGTAGTCTTCAGCAACCCTACAGACACACAGAGACCTGAGCCATCGTTCAACCCTAAACCCCTTTACAATAGTTCATCTGAGGCACTGGCATGACACAGGACTTTGATCTGGCTTTCTTTGGTTGGTCTCTGACCTGCAGTTGTCCTCAGAGGAGTACATGAAGCTCAGCACCATGAAGAGATTTTTGAGGACAATGGAGGTTGCCGAGCTGATGGTTGGGACCTGAACCATATCCTCTTTACCATTGATCAAACCAACACGCTCCTCTTTCTCCAACACTGCTGCCAGGTTTTTCTGTCAGTGGAAGACGTGTGGAAAAAAAAAAAAACAGTGCTGTTGATTATTACAGGACACCTAAAACCAAATAAGAACATGCAGCACATACAAGGTGTATGAAGCAAACTATTGGTGATAGAGTATTAGAAACATCTGATATAAGTGTTACTGGAATACAGTGAAGCTTGATTTAGCTACTGCTCCTGTCTATCTGATACAAACGCCTATTGTGATCGATAGAGAGTTGACATTTTAAGAAAAGTTCCTCAGTTTTTCCAGTTTGAAAATCTGAAGCACTGAAAGCCCAACATGTAATACATTGTCTAAGCACGGTGGAGGAAAGGTTCATGATTGCCCCTTTCTATTGTCCTCATAGACTTTGATGCATGATCCCACCAAGTCACTGAATGAAACATTCAAGAAAAACATGGAGCTGGCGAGAGGATTTTCTTCCTGTAAGAATAAACCCACATGTCACGATATGTACTTTGCTTATGATGCATGATGGTAATTTCAAAATATGTTGATTTGGTCCAACTGTGCTATTTTGCTTATTATCGCGTAGCAAACAACAAATACTCCAATTCATCTATCTATTTATGGACATTTTCAGGCATTACTGTGACGAGTAAACATGATTGCTGTCTCATTACACATACAGTGAGCCCCAACACCCTTCTGCACTGAGGCCCTTACATTGACCACACAGTTGATGTCCATCAAAATCAGTGAGGGTTCAGTGCTTAGAGTGAACATTTGAAGTGGACTGACGAATACTGGCAGTGTACAGGTACGGTAAACCTCAAACATGTAGAAGTAAAGCTAAGATATCTGGTGTACCTTCAGAACGCTGAAGGTGTCAGCAGTGATGCCCATGTTGTGAAAGATGCTCAGTACATCCTTTCCATTCCAGACTTTACAGGCGCCCTCATATCCCCGTTCAGACATCAGGCTTTGGCTCTCCTGGATCCAGCTACACCATGGACAAAAATACATTCTTAGTTAATATCTACTCAAATTCCGAGCACCACAGATGAGCAATTAATTCACTGAATCACGAACTTGATCAGGATAGAGCAGAAGTCCCTGAGTAGCTCGTGTTTGGAGGGTCTGATGTTGTTTTTGACCATGCTGTCAAGCTCATCCCTGGACAGCAGCAGACTGTGGTGGTCTAAAGTGTAGCTGGCACTCTCCCTTGCACAGTCCTCAATGTTGTGGGCTTCGTCTAGCACCACGATCTGGCCTGCCAGGTTGATCTCCATCTGGCAAAAATGTAGATGGAAAGCAAGCGAGGAAGAAGAGGGAGTGGTTAATCCCTGAACTCTCCACATGATCTGGTCCTTTGTTAAGAACTAATCTTGTTGCTCCCTTCAGATTGTTCTAGAATTCCTGCACCCTCTCTTCCATACTCTACTCACACTCTCTCTGATCATTGGGTCCAGCAGGTAGTTGTATGGACAGAAGATGATGGAGGCGTCCTGCATAAGTTCACGGGCAGCATAGTAGGAGCATGACCGGAGCCGTTTGCCCAGTGAGACAAGGTCCTCAACGTCCCAGGCGTCATGGAGTCCGTAGGAGCGTAGTGTGCGCTGTTCCCGCATCTTCTGGACACCATGGTAGTAGCTGCATGACCTGCCCTGTAATACACACATTTTTCATTCAAAGTCAACAGATCATGGAAGACGCCGTTTGACTGATCACATCGAGTCCCTTTTCATTGCAGGAACCACACTGTACAGATCTCCACACACTGTGGGGGAGAAGTTCCTGAACTAAATTTGGGCTCAGCTCAAGAACCCTCGCCCTAAAGCAGCTGATAATGTGTAATTAAAACTATTAATGCCAGATTGTTTTAAATATAGAATCATTTGAATGTGTTTGTATGCAAATAACCACTATGGGAGACAACCAAGTAAAAAAAGAAAAACATTGAAAATGTTCACCCCAATTGACTTTGGGGACGGTTCAGGAACGGTGTTGAAAAAAGTAAGTCTGGAGCTTTGCTGTCAATTATAGTTCTTGGAAAGAAATAATCGGCAAAAAAACAGGATAAGCAGGTCTGTTTTTATTCTTATTTTTATTTCATTGGAAATCGGCAGAGGAAGTTGCCGTTGGTGTATCTCTATGCAAAACCCAACATATCAGAAGACTAGAAAAAGAAAATGTGAGAATCTGGAACCAGTGAAGTTTGGCATTTTCTTCATAAGAAATGACTCAAACTGATTAACTGATGATCAACATTGCAGTTTCTGTCGATTGACAAATCAAATCAGTTGTTGCAGCTGTATATAATGGGGAAACACTAAAAGCCTACAATATCAACAAGATCAGCTAAAAGCAGTCTTCAGAATGTTATGTATTCCTTTGTATTTGTCACTAATCCAGTTACATTAGAATTTCTTATATATCGGAGATAACCGGACCGTTTGATTTATTTTCTTGTCTCTAGTGTCACATGTAACCAGAGGTGACGTACAGTATTTCAGAGGCTTCCAATGATCAGGTCTTCCAGGTATTGTTGTGGGTTACATGTCCTGACACTCATACAGTAAACGTAGAAGTGTAAAGAAGCAGCATCTCATGTACCAAGCCCCAATTACACTGTCAACAGAGGTGTCTGCTTCAGATGACCCACCCTGTTCTTTAGGATTTCACAGCTTGAGGTGACACTGTGTACACTCAGTAACCTCCAGACACAATAATGATCTCTGGATGAAATGGTCTACCTCTCACAGTCATGTGCTAAGCTTGGACACTTTGCTGAAACTGAACCCGGTCGGCTCAGTGAAAGGGGAGTTGCGGAGATTAATAGACATGCAGCCACATTTGGGAAAGTCAGGACAGGTTACAGTGCAGTTAAAACAATTGGTGGGTGTTTTGACTTAAGACGATGGGTGTTAACTGTATGAATCACTGTGCGTCTACACAGCATGGTCACCTGACACTGACTAGACTACACCCTGAGGTGATGAAGACAGAGAGCATCAGTGACATCCACTCCAGTGAGGGGTAATGACTGGGCCAGCTATTTAATATGATAAAGTGAGAGAATTGCCATGGGAGGCAAACACCTCCACTGACAGCGTAATTGTCCTTGTTGCAGTAGAAGCCCGTTACAAGCGTCTCACGTCTCTGAACAAAAAAGCTCACTCAATGGTTCTCGACATTTTAGTGTGTCAAAAAGAGCCGGTTGGACCAATTGTGGATATTGCAGCAGCATAATTGCTGCTGAGGCTACATTGTTGGAGTGTTGTCTGGTAGTGATAGTGACCTGTGGGTTTGTGGGTGACCGAAAAACTCTTTTCACAGTACATGATGGTTTGAGGTCAGGTAAGTATTTAGTATTATAAAGTTGTCATAAAATGTTAGGTCTGTTATATGTTGTCTTTCATCAGCTTCTGTAACCAGTGGATAAAGGTTTGATTCCATGGAGAAAGTGTGTCATGTGGTGTTGGATTTCACAGCTAGAAGGGGGTCAAAGGAGTCCAATTCAGTTATTTTTGAGACAAGAGGATGTAAAGAAATAGGGGGGTTGACCTGGGCTAAGTAATGAACTATAGCACACATACAGGTTGTGCCTTTAGTGGGATAAAAGTCACATGTCAAATGTATGGCCTGTCTGGGTTTATAAAGTCGATACCAGTTGATATCAGAAGTAATATGTATTTTAAATTAGCATACAACAAAGAAACAATTTAGATGAGAATCCTTTCAATTTGGTTCCTTAAAGGATTGTGACCAAGTTATGAAGTAAGCGGGACATTAACAGTGGAGAAAAGCTCACTGGTCAAACTATGTAGTGGTGACAATGTTTCCAAATGATCTCAAACATATAAAATGTCTGTATCGACATGTCTTATAACTTATTGGGTGACATATGCACAGATTAAGGTTGGGCGATATTGAAATTCCCCTACTGACGATATTGCTTTAAGGCAAACTGATTTACTAATAATTGTCCAAAAAAAGAAAGGTTGTCATCTTCATGAGGTGGTCATGTTCTCTATGAGGGAGGAAACATCGTCCTGCTTACAGAGAGTGACTATTGGATATTCAAAAGGCACATTTCAACTTGAGTATTACTTTAAAGCCAAAGTTGAAAATGGGTTTAATGTGAATGTATGCAAGTGTTCATCCTCACATCTTTGGCATCCAGCAGGTCCTTGCAGCGTTCATTGCGGTTGAAGTGAGGCGCCACTGCTTGGTTGACACATGTGTGAGCTCTACTGGATAAGATGGTCATGGGCACACTGGAGTAAACGGTGCGCTTCAGCTCGTGGGTGATCTGAGTTATCTGTTTATGTGTGCGAGTACCAAAGAAGATCTTAGGAATCTTCTTTTTGCCATCACTGTCTTTGTCCTTCACACCGTCTCTGGCTGAAGCGCACTGGCACTGGGAGCAGGGTTCAGGGGACTGGAAAGAGAAACAGACAAACACAGAGGTTATGCGCTAGATTTCAACCGCTCACTACAGCAGCCGAGTCACACATCTTGTTCCGTTAAATAAAAACACTGGCAACTGTCATTTTTATGCAAATAAAACAGAGCTTTACAGCGCTGACTCTGTAAAATCCATGACTCCCAAATTCCTTGTTAAATAATTAGTGCTGGGCAACGATTACAATTTTTAAATTGAGATTAATCGCATGATTTTTCTGCGATTAATGTAATGTATTGCGCACTTCTATTTTAAAAGTACTGCTATATGAACAAAAGTGCAACAACATTTGGTTTGCAAACACTTTAAAATCAGGTTATTTTTAACAGCAGTATTCCCTTTACACAGTAGCAGTTAAAATACAGTTATGATTCTAAAGAGGAACTCCTACAGGAACCAGCCAGCAGAGAGGACTTGATGTCGACTAAATGAGTTGGGATAAAATAATTATTCACTTTTTCTAGGAAGAGCAGCCAAAAGTGAGGCTGAAAGCTTCGTCTTTGCCTGGCTAATATCTTTGTGTTGGAAGACAGGCTACAACCCTAAACAGCAGGAAGTTTAAAGAACTCATTAGGAGTGTTCACATTTGACGTTATTCGGATGTTTAAAATTTGATAATGAAACACTTAACAGCAAGGCAGCTCTACAGTTTGATTATTTTTCCTCGCCTACATTCCTCAAAGACTACTACTCTGCCTCTGATTGGCTAGTACTCAAACACTTATTCATAGATATTGTTTATTGCTGATGAACAAGTTCGGTGGAGGGTTGGTAGGGTGAATGTTTTGTTTAAATGTTGCCAATATGGATGAAATAAAATTAGTCATAATTATTTTAAGTTACTGTGAGGAATTTTTAAGTGGTTATGAAACAGTCTCAATTTAATGCTGATGCCGAGGATTGTATTTCTATATGAAATAGAAACTCCTATACCATACTGTGAGATAGTCTGTCAAGCATTTGAGATTTCACCATGCTGTTTGTACCAAGGTAAACATCGCTTTATTATCTTTGGATGCATCAGAACAATGTGGGCTGTATTGTAAATCACTGATCAGGTCCTCTTAATAGCAATATTGAATTTACAATATTTTAGTTGCCAAATTACTCAGCGATCCTTGCTCATACATAAACTCAATTGATTTTCCATAAGTGTAACTACAGCCCACCCACCACTGTCTTTTGATTGAAATAACAATGGTTGGTGACCTCCTGAAATGAAGGCAGTTTCACCATCAGATGAGCCTTGAGTAAGATCTGATATTGTGGCACTTTCAATTGCTAAACATCTGATGGCATCAGACCAATGGGTCAACATTGATGTGCACACCTTGTCACCACTGCATGATATTATCTTGAGACAATATTTGAAAAAATAAAAAAAAACTATCTGGCCTCTTTCTTTAGAGATTACCACCATTTTCTTAATATTGAATTAACAAAACTTGCAAGCTTGGCAAACAGGTTTATCCCTAAATCCTCAACAAATTACCTGAATGATTCCAGGTAAGAATGAATGGTATGTGTTGTCAGGCATCACAACTTATCATAGAGATCAGAAGGTAGCACTTCAGATGACAGACGAGTAGCTCGAGTTACCGGGCGGCTCAGATTTTCCAAGCATGTTTGCCCATCAAATATTACAATGTGCGATGGAGTGTAGGCCAGAGAGAGCCCTTAGAGAGTCCACTCTCAGAGTTAAGAGGGATAACGAGCCCTGAGTCCATGTGAAAAACAAACAGAGGTGCTGCAGGGCCCCAACACCAGTTCAGGTTACCTTTCTCCTCTGGAACAGTTGTGCTCCACAGCCTGGGCCCTGAGCCCGATCACCTTACCTGCTGCTGCCACATTAAATAGAGCCATCCAAATATCCTGCCCCAAGATGGCTAATAATTACTTATTCATTGGCAGGTGGGGGGAGGGTGGGTGTAGAAGGGCTTGCTGATGAATAGAGGCCCTTGTCAAAAGCTGCAGCAGGAAACAGCTGACACAAGAGTATCCTTTTACACGCCTGCCTCCTGAGATGCCAGGACAACAAGGTATCAAGCCTGGCCCCACAGCCCAGAGCAGACACCCACTCGGAAGGAATGCAGATAACTGGCAAAAGGGGCAAAAGAGACGCCAGCTCTGCTAGTAACAAGAACATAACAGGGCCATTGGCGTAGCTCTTTGGGTGCCGCTAGCTATGAGAATGCTAGCTTTGTCTTTCAAACAATATGTAATGAGAGTAAACTTTTTTCTCATCAAGATAGCATTTACAGGTACACCGTATAGGACAGGTGTACTATGTTTCTTTAGTTGTACTGTGTGTCTTCAGGTCTACTACCTTCAGCACAGGTAAACTTAGTTCCCTTGGTACACCTACAGGTGTAGGTGTATGCAACAGCTAAAGCTTTCTGGAATTGACGGAACAGAGGTCAGTGGTGTTACTGAACACCTCAGAATATTCACAGGTAGGCTTCTGTTGCTCGACTCCCTGCCAACACCTGAGAGATGGAAATCTCACACTCCAGGGGGCCAGTCCGAGGGCACTGAGGGGCCGCAGGCAGTGGATCACTTAGGTATCACTGGCGCCTCTCACTGGACGCCAATTTGCTCCTCATTCCACAGCTTTCGAGGGCTTGGAATTCACTCCAATAAGGGTAGGCTTCAATAGCCGATACTTCGGAAGACATGACACCGAACACCCCCTCCTCCCAACATGACCACACTGTGCAGGTAGGGGACCCTGGCAAATACCTGCCCTCCAAAGCACCTGTTTATCCCTCGGGCGCAGTAACCAGCGGGTGAACCCCATTCAATATTTATCCCCGTGGCTTTCACAGATCAGCGGTCCAGGCGAGGCAAACCCTCTTAATTAAAACTGGAGCTTGCTTCAAAGGGCCCCATTCAGGCCGTCAGTCAGCGCTCGCGGGACAAAAGAGCCAGGGTCATGTAGCTGCAGGGAAACCAGAGACGGACGCACTTTTTCGACTTCACTTTCCCTCCTCTTTTTCCACCTCCGACCATCCACGGCTCCAAATCCAAGCCACACACCTGTGGCAAGCTGAGACCCAGTTGTGAGAGTTCAACCATTCCTGTGAGCTGCATTCTGTGACTGTGCACATCGAGTGATTATGGCTAACCTGTTGGTCTTTGGGACCTGGAGAGATCTCATGAACATGGATTATTCACCAGAAACGGCATCGCAGATAGCTTTAGGAAACATGATATTACTTGATGACTGAGGAAAAGCAGCTTCAACGTTGTCAGTATATTAGCTCCACCTAACTAAAACCAATGTAGTCTAATAAACAGGTCCATAATAAATCTAGAGCGGGAACAACTAGTCAATTCATTGAGGATCCACAGAAAATAAATCAGCATTTTATAGACTTAATATACTTTAACATCAACCATCACAACTAAATGCCTGAGCCCAACCCTTACGCTAACCTAAACCAAATACTAACCTGTCTGAAATCTCAAACAGCCCTTTAGAGAAGTGAGGACCTGCCAAAATGTCCTCACTTGCCAAAAATGTCCTCGTTCTGAAGGTCTAAAACTCAAATTGGTTCTCTGCCACACACGGTGTTATACTTTAGCATACTTTACCGTTTACTTTGTATCAACCTTGCATTTATAGAATTACTTTTCTGTTAAATCAAACATATCCGTTTGTGAAAACATGAATACCTGCAATGTTGAAAATCATTCCGTTTAAGCCCATACGCGTTTGAAACTTTAATCACAGCCTTAGTGGATTCGGTGGAGTATACCGCCACCCAGTGGTGATAGTGAATAGTAATACTGAACCCATTGCTGACAGTGAAACCTTAAAATAAGTGGTCCAAAAGGAGCTAAACTATAATCTACTCTACCAGCAACATGAGAGGATTAACCACTCTGTGTTTCTATGGATAATTTATGACACATATTTTTGCCAAAGGGGATTAATAAAGTAGTTCTTCTTATTCTATCACAACAGACATTTTAACATCTCATAAAAGGACAATTTAAATGTCTTGGTAAACTGCACCAGTGAGCCAGCATGCATAATGGCCTTAATCACAGCAGATACGTCATTACAAGACAAGCACAGATGTAAGTACTGACATGAATGATTGAGGCTTTACTGAGCCTTAATGTTGTGAATGCTGGCTCACAGGAACGGCTTTACGGAGACATTGAAAGAACAGTCATCATTAACAAAACAAGTTACACCTGTCTCTACAGTGAAAGGTCCATCATTCATTCAATATGCCCACATATTTTGGTATTCCCCATGTAGTCAGCCGTTTTGGTAGAGAATGGGACATTTAATGTAAAAAAGTACTAGGCATTGTTACTGATGTTTTCATTTCTCTCTCGGTGTCATGGAGCCTGAACTGTAAAAGGGATGTTGACCACCATTTGTATGGCTACAAGTCAAAGACAAATCCTGGCTTCAGAGAAACCCTCCCACTATGGATCTTTTTGTAGTTACTGACTCAACTATTTATGTTTCATGGAAAAGATGACTTTTACCCTCAGCCTACAAAACAACATGGATGAGAAAGACTGGATCCTATGGGGTTTCCTTTTCGTCTCGATATATTAAGTAACAATCATTAAACCCTTCTGTAATGAACTGGACTTGTTGACCCTAACTGCACTACAACTAACTGATACAACAAAACACATGTATAGATGATGAGATGGTTGAAGTAGACCCCACTCACTTTGAGAGCCTCCCCAATACAAACAGTGTAGCACTGTTCAGCTCAGAACAGGGTTCTCAACCTTTTCTAACTGAAGGCCCACTTCTGGTCGTTAAGACATTTCAGAGGACCACCTTCCCAAACAAATGAGGAAAAAAACTAATAACATGACAAGTAAAGCAGAACAAATGAACTTGCTGAAGAGATGCGTTATGCCTCCGTCAGCTGTCTTTTCATTTAAAAAAACAACCCATTTTGTGTATCAGAGGGAACGTTAGCTACCCAACAGTGCCAGAAGACATTCATCTCTACCTGAAGATGTGTCGACATTGGCATGGTGATACTCGATTGTATCCGAGGATGAGCTTCGTTTGTTTGTTTATTTATTCATGTGTAAATAATGATATATCATTTGTGAATGCCTCTGTGTGACTTTATTAATATTGAGACTTATTGACCCCATAGCAGAATGGGAGATTAGCCGCGGACACAGTCAGTCAGTCAGTCAGTCAGTCAGTCAGTCAGTCAGTCAGTCAGGGATGCAAGGACTCACACACACACACACGACTGAACACATAACCATTAAGCCTGGCTGAGATAATAACTAGCTTTGTAAAGCACAAAAAAAAAAAATATATATATATATATATATATATATATTTGAATTTAATCTAACCACCTCTACAGCCTTTTGTAGCATCCCGGCTGAATAATGGTCTGTAGTCTTGAACTGATGGTCCATAAGTCTTTAATGAATCACACCTTGAGAACTTGTGCCTATATCGGCCAGGTGCTAAAATAATAAAACCGTATCCATCTTCCTTGTTAAAACACTTTTTCCTTCCCTTTAGTGACTTTTCTAACGGCTTTCTAACGGCTTCTTACTTCCGGTTTTTATACCTTCAAAATAAATGCGCAACAGGAAATGCACCGACTGCAGTGACAAAACGTCCAAAATAAAAGACATAAAAAAGGAACAATCTATTTAAATACACTACACATTCTCAGAGGTCCTTTACACCTTTTCCTACCGTTACATGTCAAAATTTATTCTGAAACATGCCATGTATGCACAACATTTGCCCCATGTATCAGTAAAGCAATATTATTGGTGTAACTCAGCTTCTATGTCTGGAGTGTACTCACGCAGCACGATGAGGACAGACCAGCTGCTTGGGCGTTTGGCTCCGTGGTCCAGGTCTGAGCACCTGAAAGCTCATTTTCCGGCTCATCATCTATGAACACCACTCCCTGCTCCAGACGCTGCCTTTTACGCTGCCGACGAACAAACAGAGACTTTACTCCATTGAGGTGCACATCACTCAACATTCACATCACTCAACCAGCAACAACAAAAATACTTCACAAGACGGCCTTCTTATCATCAATACACATTATTTTGAAGAATGCTAACGGGGGGTTGTACATTAATACATGCAGACATTTTGTTAGACATGTAGCGATATCAATACTTACCCCATATGAAATCTAAACTAACTCTCACAACTGAACCCTGGCATACTGTACAAATAAACGTTTTACTGGGGGATTTTCCAGATACATTTGGGTTTGGAGAGTTCGGATGGCGCAGTTTGTGAGGTCAGGATGAGCTGTCTGCATGCAGAATGTTTTTGTTACTGGCAACAGCACGACGTGGTGGGTTGCCAGGTTGGCTCTACCGAAAGAACATTCGATTTCCCACAATTTAAGCTTCTACATTTTCCAAATGCAATAGTATTATTCAAACGTATTGTTCGGTTCGTAAGCCTCGTACCGAACGGTTCAATACAAATACGTGTATCGTTACACCCCTAGTTACTGCCAATCATTTGTGGAGAATATTCAGTGAGAATCTACGATCCCTGATAATGCTACATTATGAACAACAAATCAAGAGGAGAGCTAGTAACGGTGGCAGCTAACGTACAGAAGTTCCATTGAGTAACATTAGGATGTGTTCATGCTCTATTCAGTACAAATGAGCATTGGGTTAAGGTCAATTATGAGGTTATCTGGATGTGTTCAAATGTAATTTTGTGAAATACAGAGAAAATACAATAAAAACAGTTGTTTGAAGGATATGTTTTCACAGCAATATAAAATAGAGAAAATTATGAACATATAATATATAATTAAAACTAAAAAAAATCAATAACAATAAATGGTAAATGGTCTGGACCCTGCTCTACCACTGAGCCACAGTCGCCCCAAATACAATCATGTATTTCCTAATTGGGGATTAGGGCCCGATACTGTGTTCATGTACTCCTACTCGCAGAACTACACTGATACCACAACGGCAACATGATGTTGAGAGAAAGTGAGAGTGAGAGTAAGCCTGGCATCACATTAGAGAGTCCGGTCGTCGAGAGAGGAAGAGCGCATGTGTGACGGTAAGTATGAAGGTTAGCAGTAATGTTACAGCTGTGAACGCAGCAGTGCGTCTCTACAGTTTATTTGTCGGTGAGTAAATTCTTCAACTCCTCAAAACCCATGAGGAGACCCAAGTTAAGTGTCTTGCTTGTCAAGCAGCTGATGATGAAAGTGAATTCTCCCTGAAGTTAGCAGCAGACTCAGCTGCTCCGGCTCACTTAAGGAGGAGCAGCGCTAGTCTCCCTTAAGTGACAAGCTGCTCAGTTTATATTTTTTATATTTCTTTTAACTGTTCAACTGATTTACGGTCAAACAGTTAATTATTAACATCCCCGCTGCAAAGAACAATGCTCTGTTTGTATCAGGAAAATACAATATTGAATTGTCAGCAACAAAGTTATTGTTAGGTAATGGTATTATTAAGTACTTGTATTGGTACTGGCATGTTCTCAAAAGTAAGTACTTGGTCTGATAAAAAGTGGCATCGGTGCATTATTATTCTTAGTCATTTGAATTGTGAGTTTTTATGCGAAACAAAGATTATAGATGACAGTAAACAAGTAAAAGCACAGCATGTAGGCCAGATTGTTTGTTTACACTAACTTTGAGATGGTTGAAACTATTTTTAGGGAGCCTTGTATATCAGCTGCTATAACAAGACAAAACAACAAAAAAGATCTGTATCGGCTAACCGACCATCCGTTATGTGTATCAGCGGCAAAATAACGTGATTAGGGCATCTCTAAAAGTTGACTCAAAACCATGATAGGATCCAAAGGTTCCATGAGTTTTGTAATTAGTTACACCTATATGATAGGAAACACACCATTGACAGTACTATACTGTGAGTTACCATCAAATCTAGTACCGTATTTTCCGCACTATAAAGCGCACCGGATTATAAGGCGCACCTTCAATGAATGGCCTATTTTAGAACTGTTTTTATATATAGGGCGCACCGGATTATAAGGCGCATAGAATCGAATAGCGTCGTAAGCGTGTCTCTTGAAAGGTGCCATTTTGGGGTCTTTATACACACAAGTGGTGTTGGACTAGGAGTAAGCACAGTACCGGTGTTTACCGCGGTGCGGCTTTGTAGTTTACCAGTCGTACTGAAACATTTTGACAGAGCGCCGTGTACAACCAGTATGGATCAACCAATTAACCAATTGATCCATATATAAGGCGCTCCGGATTACAAGGCGCACTGTCGTTTTTTGAGAAAATTAAAGGCTTTTAAGTGCGCCTTATAGTGCGGAAAATACGGTACTTACAATACGGCAACCTCATCGTACCACTGTAGATATTGGTATTCCTTTGTTTTAAGAAAGAAATATTCACCCTTTAAATTTGATATACAGTAAATTCAGTATAAATGTACAACAGTATATACAAAGCATCTACAACACCTTGTGTTCGGCAGTGCGAATGCGCTTCCTATCTGGCTGAAAGTCGTCGTCGTCCTTCTCGCGGTCAGAGCTGGACAGGAACTTCTCAGACAGACGAGAGGCTATGGACGGTTTCTTTTTTTCCTCAGGTGTTCTCACTGAAACACAGCAAGTGCAACATTAGATTATACAGGAACAGAAATGAAGTGTGGAAATGGCTTAGTTCTGGCTAGTCCTCGGTTGAATCTCATCTGTGAAGGACAATGTCTACGTTTAGCTCTGTGGGCAGGCAATAGATCAATTAGAATACTGTACAAACACAACTGTTACATCAACTACTTTCATTTGTCTGGTATTTAATTCACTGGACTGTATAAAACACAGACACTCTGATTTCTGGTCCAGAAAATGTGCTCCAACAAAAGTCAGGAACCACTGTAATACTGGATACCACTTCTACTAAAGTGCATCATTGAATTTAAGGAAATCCACGGCTGCTTTAATGAATTTAAAGAGACAGCATTGATTATGCATCATGGTGGGCATTCATTCTGCCTCTGTGCTCCTAATTTGATGGTAAGAGAACCAGAAGAAATATATTGCCTAAGGTAGAGGACTAAAATCCACTGCTTAATGCCAAAGACAGAGGAGAAAGAAAAATCCAACACTGGTCAGTTCAGCTGATTGAAAGCTCAGCTGAATCAAGGCTGTGTGACAAAATAACCTTGTTCAACGGAGCTGGTTCCCCAGTCAGATATAACAGCAACAGAGAGTGTTGTGCAGAAGACAAGGCCAGTGTGTCTGTGTTGCTCTACAGTTGTGTATGTTAATGGCACACATAAAACACGCTAATGCAGATTGGATGGGATTACCCAGATGTGCCAATCAACACCACCTACTGAACACAAGTTGTATTTATTTGTTTATTCTAGTTATTTTTCAGTTTCATAGCCTATTGTGACCTGTTGCCATTTGGGAAATGGTTTGTTCAGTGGGCATACAGTGTAATACCGAAGTGTTTGAAATGTTCAGTAGTTCACCAAAGTAACCAGCAGGAAAAATGTTTCCTCAGTCCACAGCGAGAGGATATTGTTGGTCTTTTACACTTGCACATCTCTCTGCTCCCGATGGTATGAACCGAACCACGACTTCTTGTATTGTTACACCCCTAATTGCAGTGGACGTAATCAGAATCATATTTTAACCCTGATGACAAGCAAGAAGATGTCAACGCATGAAGAAAGCTTCACAAATTGATCAAACTTAACAAGAAATATAAAACATAAAAATTTCACAGCTACCAATTGTTGACATGCCAATTTTGTGTGCGTCAAGTAAAAAAAAAAAAAAAAAAACTCTCTATTTGAAAATACCATTGTGATGCAGGGGAGGTAAAAAGAACAGTTATGCAGGTCTCAAATGCCTCCACAAATAAAACTAAGGACTGAAAAATACATACTCTGTTCAGGTGCTGGAAGCTGTGTCGACTCTTTGCAGGGTGACACAGTGAGGTCCACGACATCAGGTTGGGCTGCTGTTGTAGCTGTGGTACTGTTGACTTTGATGTGGCACACACACTGACAGGGCGTTGTGACATCTGACTTCTTAGAGACGCCACAGCTTTTATCCGACTGGCTCTTGTCCTCCAAAAGGCTTCCTCCCTCTTTAAGTTTATCTGTCATCACACAATGAAACACAGAGACAGTGACCCTCAGCTGGTACATGGTGTCGGAAATATCTACAATATCAAAAACAATTTACAAACAAGAAAGTAGTGAGAAACAGACATATCTGCAATGTGGATTTGGTTAACAAACAGTTAACTGCTTTTAGACCAGGAAAGCACAAATCATACCATTGCAACAACACAAAGTCTTGTATAGCCTCACATCAATATATAAATATATCATCTGGCTTAAGTGAATGGAAAAAAAAAGCATGCCAACATGAAAACATCCAAGGGACACTTGGTGAGATCTAATTACAATAAGACAGACTTCTGCTCCAATTAGTCTGTACATCACAGGTTAAACATTTAGTTTGAGGATAGGCCTTCTTGCCGATTCAATAGTTTTGGTTCTTTGATCTCAGTCAGAGCAGACATACCCAACTGAGCCCGCTGCCAGCTCAGAGCCGAGCAGAGCAGAGCCAAGCTCTTTCCACTTCCCGTGGGACTCTCCAGCAAACAGTGCTGCCCATAGTTCAGTCCTCGTACGATCTGCAGGCAAGGTACAGACACAATCCTTAATGCCAAATCTATATGTAGTATTGCACCATTTCAAGTAGAACTGTTTTTTTTCAAGGATATTTGTAGTTTTTCCGTATATAATTTGAGGGAAAACAGCGCCTCCCCCACTGAAAGCTGCCGGTATAAATAATGGAAGGAAGGATGAATGGATAAGTATTCACTGGTTTGTTTATGGTTAGAATAATAACCAATGGCCCTCTAAACAAATACACTGTGCACGATGGCTTAAACATCACCTGAGCAGATACAAAAGGCCCTTTGCACAGATGCCACTTTCAAATGTCATAGCAGGGTAAACACAGGTGTAAATGACTTCCTTACACCGTAATATCTCATTATTATTGTTATTATTATGCAACAACCCAGTACTTCCTTATAAATTGTAATAGTCCCACACAGTGGCGGCTGGCCAATAGAGGGCCATGGGGCCTGGCCCAACCTTGAGCCAAGCAAAAAAAATAAATAATAATAATAATAATAAATTATACAGATTGTCAATATTTGTGTTTTGAACTATGGAATGTACCCAGTAATATGTGTAAAATATGATATCTGCGCAAAATATATGCTTTTCCTGCTCGTCCTCTCCGCCTGTGTGCACGACACGTCTCAGAACGCGCAGCTAGGGGGGCCAAACGAATTTGGCCCAAAAGAGGCGGGTCTATGAAGCAGTTTAGCCAATTGCTGATTAAAGATATAAATGCGTGACATACAATTTAGCCAATCAGCACACTCAAATAGATTCACCTTGGGGCCAAATCGGTTTGGCCCCAAGCTGCGCGTTCTCGTCAGGAGAAGTCTCTTCACGGGAGCACTACTCCTCCAAGACCCGTTTGAGAGGAGAACTTTGGCGGAGATCCTGCAGGCCAAAGAGCTGATCCCAGATCAGCCTGACCTCACAATCAGACAGCAGACTAGCAGGAAAGGGAAGCAGTACATGCGAAGCTTCTCTACTAGCTGTACACCAGACAGGTTTGGCTAGCTGGATGACGTCATGCTAATAACATATTTAGCTTTTTAAAACAACGGGGACAGATCCAGCACGGACAGTTAGGGAGTGAGGAATGAGGAGGTAAGGAAACATGAGAACACCAGGACACACATGGAGAACTCTGTCAAGCTACATATTAGGCAAAGTGAACATCTTTTCTTCTACATAGTTGTCCTCAGTCTAATCTGCTTAACTCGGTCATGGAGGCATCAACATTTAATTGAGATGGTAAATTAACAGTGAAAACTCATCATAGCTTAATTTAACATCAGTATTCATAATTACACTTCATGTTTACTTCTCCTGATCTTTACCTCCTATAACAAGGTCCATAGGGGCATCTCAATAAATAAACATGTTCTATTATATATATATATATATATATATATATAAATAAAAGCATTATTTACTGCTTTTTTTCGTATTGGAATAAATGTTAAATATTTAACTGCAAAGTAGTAATGCATGTTTGATACTTAAATTTTTTTTGCATTAAATCATACTGGGATGTTTGCTGAAATTGATAGGATGGCCCTACCTAGAAAATGTTCCACCAGCCGCCACTGGTCACACATGTTAAGCAAGTCCTCTAAGTGGTTAGTTTATCACGTGGTGATGGTGTTACTCACTGAATTCATCATAGCCAGCTGGGACGGGTATGCCTTACAGGGGAAGTGGATCTTCACCCCTCCAATGGTGTACTCTGAGGAAGCAGCCATGTTCCTCTGGTCCTGCTTCACAGAGATATCTGAAACAAGAAACACGTCTGATAAACTAAATATCAGCCAACGTTACATATTATATGGTACCATGCTCCGTGTAATGAGAGTGGAGCCCTTGTTACTGCAACTAATTCACTCACACGCTAAGATACTGTAGCACACAACTAGCACACCGTTAAGCATTTGCCAACAGTTTAACCCACGTCACTTTTCACTGTTGTCATGTCTGTGTAAGTTGCCACCTACCTGAGAGTTAAGAGAAAGTCACTTGTTAGCTAGCGTTACGGTATTACTGAGTGCTTAGCGAGCGCTAATGCTACGTCTTCCACCGTTACTTCGATTCACTACTGTTATCCTTGCGCCATGGTTAACCTGCTAACCGGTACTCTGACAGCAGGCTATCAGAAACCACTTCGGCGAACACGAACTATTTGGTTCACTCCACTGTCCCCATCAAGCTTCCCGCTCTGAAAATATCGTCTTCTTCTTCGTTGGTGTTATACGGAAGCCGGCATCCGTTCTGTTGCATTTCTGCCACCTTCTGGAGCTAGACAATTACTGCGCCATCTTCGTACTAGATCCATTTAATTAAGGCAGTGTCTCTCAAAAAGCCGAACAGCCATGTTATTCCTTTTCCTTTACTTCCATACTTACTAATATTTCTGTTCATCCCATTATCCTCATTTCAGTTAACACCACTCTTCTTTATGGCCTATACTATACCTCCTTCATGACCATACATGATGCACTGTCATTGTCTCTTCTGGCACTGCTTGCATGACCCTGATGGATGCTTCCCCATGATATATAGTGTCCTGTTCAGATATGTGTGTCCCACCTTCATTCTGGTCAACTTTACCTGTTTCTCCCTCTGTTCCATGCACTGCCCACTCTGCTTTGTCAGGAATAAAGGGGTCTCCCTTTCGTGTCCTGCTCCCACTCCTGTCCACTGGGACCAATAAGAAAGTAACCTCACTGCCCCTCCTTGCTACACTGTTGAGTACTAGCAGGACTTCATGGACCAAGTCAGGTTGACTCTGGGCTGTTCCAGACCCAATACTCTGGATTGCAGACAACGAGTCACTATATAAATACTTAACGGGGTTGAATCCGTTCAATCCACTACATATAGCATATAACTCTATTAAAATAGCAGGCAGCTCTACTGTATACACAGTCAGGTAGTTGGATGTTCTTTTGTAAATACTGACGTTCAGCTCTCTGGACCACAGCAGCTCCTGTTGCATCAGCTGCTGGATCCTTCGACCCGTCTGTGAAAATTGAAAGAAGCACCCTGTAACTTTTTTCAATGTGGCAATAGTATTCATTCAATATGTCTACCTTTTTTATTCTTCACTATTGCCTCATAGCCATAGTGGTACAGAAGGCCACAAGGCAGAACTCTTGATCAATACCCCCATATCTCTTGCCACTTAGTCCCCCACCCAGCCAAAGCCTGACGTCTGTGTCCACCCTCTCTCCCAGCACTCCTGCACCACCTGTTCTGTTGGATGATTTTCACCATGTCCCTTGTAATGCTGATGTTGTTCTGAAATCAACTGTAGTCTCAAAGCCTGGTACAGAATATTGTCTAACCTTTTGAGAGATATATCTATTCATCCCTCGACCCCTTCCGCTTCTTGAATCTATCAATCATTCCACGATGCAATAAACCTCTCGAAACTCATACTGTTATTGGCGTGGTCCTTGTTAGTGAAATAAATATATATATAAAGTAATGTGTGTTATTGTGTAAACACAGAGATAATTAATGAGGACGTTTCTTTATTTACAGATGTTTCCTGGTCATTCTTCTGCAGGATTGTGTGAACTGCTCCGACTCATTTCTCAACTTCACTGGTTTGGTGTTGCATTCAATAAAACACTCAAGTCATCTAAAGTGACACTTTTGTATTGTGAGATTTTGTTTGGTTCAACTTCAGTCATGTTGAGCTCATGTGAAGCTTCTTAAATAGTGAATATAACATGTGTAGTGGCTTAAAACAGCTTTGCATCTGTCAACAAGCAGCTACACCGAGTCATGAGGATTACTTTGTAGAACACAGGATTTTAAATCAGTCCATATACAGATCAAAGCATTGCCACATATCCAACAGCTCTGAGAAACCATCAACGGTCAGGGAGGTAAGAAGATGAACACATAAGACGGATTGTAAACACTTCAGGAATAATACTAAGTATTTCATTAGGTAATTAAGCATTAAGTTGGGTTTGTTAGACAGAAAAAACAATGCTTTCTCCACACATACAACTAACAGGCCATGCTGGCAGTAAAGATGTGATGATCATTAAACAAAAAACATTGAAGGATGAAAAATTGAGGGGAAAAAAACATTGCTATTCTTGGATACCACTCTGCAAAAAAATAAACCAAAAAAATAAGTGAATTGTGGCCTGAAGGTGGACCCAGAGGTACCGCCATGCTATTACAAAACAGGTTTATCAGCTGGTGGCAATTTAATCTCATGCTCGGCTTTGGTCAGACTGCTTTCAGCACTCATCAGTCTAGTCTCAGTTTGCCAAAATTCAAGAAGACATTTCCGGGGACCACAGGATGCGCAATGCTTCCTCCTGCAGTGCGGAGAGTGTAAGAGGCCCTCAACAGTCTTCTGATGACACAATACAGCACACCAGCTTAAATACTTTTGAGCATTCTGCACGTTTTCAGTGGGTACGTAAAGTCTCCAATACAATTAGGGGCAATTTTACTCTTTTATTTCGAATGCCTGCTGTTTTCAACCATGGTTGCAACTTGACCTTTTGTTTTTACACATCTTTCTGCTGCACATTTACACGTTTGCACAACCGCTGCTTGTGTTGGGGGGCCAACCTGTAGAGGGCAACAGCTGCATTGGCGCTGCCAAGTCAACGTGCTAGAAGAATACCGATTCTGACGTCAACGCGTTTGAGCATGCCTACTACACTGGAACATAAACAAAGGCAGGACGCTGCGCTGCAATAAACTCAACTCTCCAGGTATTGTATATGCTAACCGTACCGACAAATTGGACAGCGAATCATTTCTGGAGCTATGGAAAACGCATTATTGATGCGGGTGAGTGTTTTTACCGACCAAGGAGGCAGGAAATACATGGAAGATGTGACCGAAGTCATAGTAGAGCCAGAGCCGGGAGAAGACGAGCCGACGTCGGGTGAGCCAGAAGAGACCAGTGGGGGAGACTGTACGTTCAGTTCTTTGGCTGCGGACACGCTTCCAGAGCGGACTGGTGAGCCCGCTGTGTCGCTGCAAGTTCCAGATGCACCATGTGAACCCGTGCGAACGGAAAACCAAGGTATAATAGTGGAAGCGACTTCACCGGGAGGTCAGAGCCCGTCGCGAGCCCAGCCGAGCCCAGCGAGTCCTTCCCGCCGTTCCGTTGCATTCTTCGCGGTGTTCGACGGGCACGGGGGTCGCGAGGCTGCGCAGTTTGCGCGAGAATATTTATGGGAGTTCATGAAGAAGCAGCGGGGGTTCTGGTCAGACTGTGACGTGGAGGTCTGTTCTGCTATACGCAAAGGATTTGTAGCCTGCCATCACGCTATGTGGAAAAAACTACGTAAGTTTAACGTTACAACTATCAACTACAATGTCATGACATAAAACGTTATCAGCTGTCAATATGGGCTGTTTATGTGCCTCTCCCTCGGTTTGAGTAGAAAGAACATCACACCAAACCTCTCAACCGGACTGTAGGTCAGTCTGTGGCCTAGCCTTACACCCTAAAAGTTGTAACTGTTAACGTTACATGGGTCGCACTGCTGGCCCATACATGAAAGCCGAATTTACCAGGAGATTCTCTGTGCTCAATAAAATCATTCTCATTTGAATGTGTGGTTATGTACATTTAACAAAAGGCCGACCTAAATCTGTTGGCACTATCTCTAGTCTTTGTTTATGTGTGTTGCCTTTAAATATAAAAAGCTCTACGAGGAATGGTTTTAGCAACCAAAGGCAGCCGAGCTAACGAGGTTAGCAGTAGCCACTGGCTCCAAACAAAGCCGGCCACAGCGGACATAGGAGACCAGTTAACCTACCAAACCACAAGCCGGCCAATATTTTATTGTTTGCTCGGACTCATATGTGTGATATTGTTTATTCTATTACACTTCCATATCTTGTTATTACCCATTAGATAACCTATCCAATCATGACGTAGCCAGAGTGTGCTGTGTCGTGCAGACTACGGCTGTCTGGCTGGATGTGCCCGGACATGTCAGCTGTTTTACAGCTGGTCACACAATGGTGTCAACACACAGTGTCTGTAAAGCACATGTCTGACTAGGATTACGTTGGAAAGACGTGCTCCAGGACAGGCTGCGTCCAATAAAGGTCACAGTGTTGTCATCAGGCTAAATATTTGGAAGATATATGGAGATTAGCAATAGATAAATTAGGAGCATTTATTTTCTGCCCATCATTTTGCTGTGCTGTTATGTGTGGTTCAGTTTACTTCCGTTTGTAAGCAGGAAAGGCTATAGCTCAGTAAATACACATGTTCTCTCTTTCATCTTCTCAGCTGAATGGCCAAAGACACTCACAGGTCTTCCGAGCACATCGGGCACCACAGCCAGCGTAGTGTTCATCCGCGGAAACCGCATGTATGTGGCCCACGTCGGGGACTCGGCGGTGGTTCTAGGGGTCCAGGATGACCCTTCAGACCCGTACATCAGAGCTGTGGAAGTCACACAAGACCACAAACCTGAACTACCCAGAGAGAGGGAGCGTATTGAAGGTCTGGGAGGGAGGTAAGGCTTCACCAACAACTCGTCCTGTCTTTACATATTATTAACATTAGAAGGAGGGTTTTTGCAGCCAGGCCAGCCCATCGGTGCTCAGAACACATAACCAAAACCAACGTTTCAGTTGGAGATTCCTGTTCTGATTTAGCTGCCACAAGGTTTCCACTTGATTCAAACTGTTCATCATTTGCTCTGACAGTAAATTTAAGTTGTAAGTTGATTAAGCACACACTGCAGCAGATGGTGGAAATTCAGGGTAAACGTAAGTTGTTGTTTTTTTGGATCAAGACAAATGCTAGTTTAGTAACAGCTTATTCATTCCCAGGGCCCCACCAGATCCCATTTACAACTAAAAAGCACTTGTAACCTCTTTTGCGCAATAGCATATCAAAATGTTATCTGCTTCAAGGACAATGTCCTTTATGCTGTATGTGGCCTGTCTACTGATAAGATGTGGTCGTAGTGATAGGCGCCTGGATGACAACAACCAGACTTTTATCCTTACATGACATGGTGAACTCCACAGCTTTAATGGGGATTTATAGTTGTGCTGTAACTGCATAACTATAATGCTGCTTTACTGCATAACACATAACAAGATTTAGACAACAAGGCAAGGTGTAGTCGTGTTATCGGGAATGCCAAGCGTGCAGTATATGAAAAGGCTGGTGGGGAGAAGTGCTGCTTTGAAATCATATTACGACAAAACGTGAGGCTTGGGCAGTAGGGCCGTGGACTCTAACGTCGATCATATTTGGTATACATGGATATTAATTCATCCTACTTCACCTCAACATGTTAAGGCAAGTCCTCTTCCACATAAGTGACCATGATTGATTTGTCGTTGTAGATTTGCAGCTACTGAAAAAGGGCTGACCGGCCCTTCCCTTTATTTCAAGTTGGAAATAATTACAGGACAGATCATTTATCCACATGGTGAAGGCTAACTGTACTTTATGGAGGAGAGAAAAAGCATTAACGGTTATCGGCCCGCCAGATGTTTATCTTCTTGCCGAATACATAATACATGCAATAATAAGCTATGGCATTGAGGGAAAGTTTTATTTCTTAGTACTGTCGTAGGACAACCCGATTGTGGAAATGGACATATTTATTTGTGACATCAGTTACAATGCTGCGATATTCTTGTCAGATTTGGGAAGATACTACTTTCAGCACTGCCAGTTTTATTCTGTATATTTCTACTTGCCCCTCCAGTTTCCTGCATTAATCAAATGCAGCTCATTCTACCCCGCTGGCAGCATAGTGTAGACCTTGTTGTTGCAACCCACCCATAATGTCTAAAACGGACTTTGAAATTCCTGGATCAATCAGTGGCTTATCTTACCTATTGTCTTCTCTATCTATCTGCTAACAGTGTTATCAAAAAATCTGGAGTGAACCGGGTTGTCTGGAAGAGGCCGAGGCTGAGTCACAACGGCCCAGTGCGTCGGAGCACTGTCATTGACCAGATACCTTTCTTGGCAGTAGCCCGCGCTCTAGGTAGGAAAAGTTACTATCACAGTTATCGCAGCAAATAAGGCAGCACGAATGAATGACTGGAATAATGTTGTTGTTTTTATATCTCGTCTTACAACAAGGAGCTATTAATTATCATCAGGGATGTAAGAGAATTCAGAGAGTTTTAACAAAGGAGTGTACATCATTCCAGAGTTTTTGGACCCCAGTGATCAAAAACCATTGGGCTTCAATCTAGTTTAAAGGACTAATCCATTCAGGAAAATAGGGATCCATTGCTTTCTGATTGAGACTTTACTGACTATTACTGACCTTTTGATTTTTTTGTGTTCATAAAAAAAAAATCTGGTAATAGCTCTCTGTCATCCAGTTGATCAAATGCTTTGCAGCACAGTTTTATATAAGTGATCTTTTGTGCAGAGCTTTTAGACAGCAAGAGAGAGAGAGAGAAAAGGCAACCGCCCAGCAGTCATCATGGACAGTGTTTGTTCGAGCCAGGCGTGCTTTCAGCTCCGTTTCTCCTCTGCAACAGGTGATCTGTGGAGCTATGACTTCTACAGCGGGGAGTTTGTGGTTTCTCCAGAGCCAGATACTAGTGTGGTGACCCTCGACCCCAGAAAACACCGCTACATCATCCTGGGCAGTGATGGTCTGTGGAACATGGTGCCGCCTCAAGAGGCTATCTCCATGTGTCAGAACAATGATGAGGCTATGGTGAGTGGAGAGCTACACCAGCAAAGAGCAGTTACTCTTTAGCTCTTATCATTTTGGATCATTATAGATGGATGCCTTCCTTTCCTAGCTGCCTGGATTGTGGTCTGTAGTAGATTAAAGGGCTAGACAAGTAAACTAACAGAGTAATAGTCGATGTAATGTCCAGCTCATATCAGACCAATAACAGCCTTCCATGCTGCAGGCACCATGCGGGGTATCGAGTGCCCGGCAGCTGGTCAGCCACGCTCTGCTGCGGTGGCGCCAGCGCATGTTGCGTGCTGACAACACCAGCGCCATCGTCATCGCCTTGCAGGAGCCCGGGACCTCCCAGGATGTGCTGCACCATGAGGAGGTGCTGCTGGACTTAGCCAAGGTGTCCCAGTGTCCTTCCACCTCCCTATCACGCGCTGACACTCCTCTCCTTCAGGTGAGGGCAGGAGGACTTATTTTGCACCCAAGAATTCCCAAAATGATGAAACCACAATGTGGGATATTGAGACATTATTTTGGATAATAAGAAAATTAGGACTTTTAATTTAAACAAGGTTCCGGTTTCATTTTCTATATTCAGTCAATTTTCAATAATAAGTTGAGAAAGTGTTGAATTCCCACATAGTCGGTGCCTGACAAAGGTTCATAGCAGAAGCATTGCATTACTATTAACCACGCGGGCAGTGCCTGCTTATGTATTGCCTGGCTTCTGGCGTTATGCATACAGCTTTGTGGGGTTGTGTGGCCCGTTTGTAACGTGTTCCACTTCAGACCAGGACTGTGTGGATCCTGGTCCCGGATGTGTTGTAGGGAAGTAAAGAAGAGTTTGGTTGTAACGTTGGTATAACCATCATCCAGCAGCAACCGCCGTCAATGAGGCGTGGCCTTTAATGCGTGGTTTTTGCTTGCCATACTGACACTGGCTATTTAAATGCTTTAGAAACGGAACGTTTTAACAATATCATGTTACAGATATTTTGCCAGCCAATTCAACTTGTTTACAGGATAATCAACCTTTGTTTCATTGCAATACAATGAATACTTGACTTTCTTTGCAGAACTTGCATAAAGGCGATCAAATATTTCTATGAATATGAGTTTACAGTTAGTTAAAATACCTCGCCGGCATTCAGGACGTGGGTTTATGGCATTTTGCCGGAAACGCTTGTTGATTTCTGGCTTCCTTACGGAATATTTACTTCTGGAGAATAATGCAAAGCACAGGGGTTGAGTGCTCGTAGCTTGTGCTCCATCAGTGATTGCTGGCGCCACGGTGCCTCATGCGATAATACACAGCTACACAGAGCGTTGTTCACTGGTTCACCAAATCCGTCCCCGTGGGGTCCCCAGCAATACACCCCTCAAGTGTCAAGTAGTAGATTCTCAAGATATGCAAAGAATGACCGACATACATAAACATACCCATCGATAGATAGATTCCTTGCTTTACAGTTAGATTGTGCTGACAATGCCTCTCTTTGAGCACTTCCTCTACCACGGCTAAGAAAGGTAGAAAAGTCGAGCTAGACGGGTTTTCCTGGGGGTCCAAAATCAGCAAATCCAATATGCCCCAAAATACACCCAAGTCCCGGCTAATCACGGCCAGAAACATCGGTGGAGAAAACTCTGGTTCATGAAAAAAAACACCAGGGCTCTATCGTTAAGCAAGGTAGGGGACTGCCTGTGGCCCCCCACTAAAAGGGCCCTAAACAGCTATGGTGTGTATACTGTATATGAAAATAATTGTCAAATATTTGCTGAGTTAAATCTGTGGACACCTCCTAAACCACTGTGGGGCCTGGCAACCTCCATGTATGTGCCTGTATAGCATGGAGCTACTCAGTCATATATGAATATTGATCCATATTCATTGTGTTTATTACTATTTCAATGTTTCTGCAATATTCCATCATTTTTTTACATGGCTATATGGAAATAACTAGTGTCTTCAGTAAGATTCCCTGTAAACAGTCAAGCAGTAAACCTTGCCAAATGGAGACCGCCGGAGTAAATGGTGTATTTTATTCTAATTTAAAGTCCCAGTCAAAGAGTAGAGGACTTTCACTGGCCTCATCATTCATTCCTCATTCGTTTTGGGTGTGTTATTTTAGGGCTAGGGCTTAACAGATGTTGTAATATAACATATTTACACACACACACACTTGGCATGATAGCATGGGAAGTTTAATGAAGCATTCACTTCCCATGTATCTGTATGCATAAAGAAAAGGTCCAGTGTCACACACACTAACACACTTCATTCAGCTCAATGCAGTAGTATTGAACAGCATTGTGTCCTCTACTGTCCTTAACCCTGATGTTCACACCTTAAGTGTGTATCCACTTGAAGTAGACATGAATAGCTGTGTGGTCTTGTGAATGTTGTGGAGTTTGAGGGAGAATCAACTACATTTATTTATATTTTTTATTTATATTGTTTTGCAGCGTACTCTAGAGGAAGACTCTCCCTCGGCCATGTGTGAGCTCCTCCCTGCCTTGGAGCGACGGGACGGACTATCGGGAAGCAACAGCTTGTACCACATGAATCTGTCCGACATGTTCACTCTGACTCCACTGTGTCCAAACAGTGGCGCTGAGTTACCCAGTCAGTCCGGTCCCACTGACAGGACAGTTGGCGACAGGACGCCCGACATTAAAAGAACTACTGACCGATCGTCACCGGGTCAGACAGCTAAGAAGGCCCGACGCAGGATTGCTGACAGGCTGCCGCTGGTCCAACACAACGCAGAGAAGAAACAGAAGGAGTCCAGTAACGTCTCACCCATTCTCCAGCAGCATAACAAGACCACGGTGTGTGTGTGCTGAAACACACACACACACACACACATCAACCTGCTGCCTTCCACAGTCCACCGTGTCTCCAGTGGCATTTCTGTTCCTGATGTCTGCAAGTGTCCCGCACATTCTCACAGTGCAAACCAGCCTTGCTGTAAAGTCTGTGGAGAGACGTGTCTTCTTGCTCAGCACCACATATGAAAACTTAAGGAGTGCTCATTTTCACACAACAGATCTAGTTTGTTTGCTGATTATAGGTGTCTTAATGGTTCCTCTTACTGGTAACCGTTGTAAGAAATAGGTATGACTAATGATGCCGGTGCAATTATTATGAATTTTACAGTTGAGTGTTAAGTAATTGGTAATGTTCATGTAAAAGAAATATATATTTTTGTACATTCTCTTATTGTTCGATGATAAAACGTGAGAATTAAGATGAGCTCCACAACAACTTTCTGCATATACCATTGTGTGCACTGTTCGGTCCGAACTTCTGGACACAGAGAGAAATCGGCCCCCATCCTGCAGCCATGTGCTCTCAATCGCCTCCAAAACACAACAGCAGGTTTAAGTCAAAATCAAATGGATTTATTATCCAAGAAGCATAAAAACAGATACAAACAGTTACAAACCGAATCACACTACTAATAACAAAACAAACATATAAATTCCATGAAATGTGAGATCCAATCCGAGCCACCCAGGAGGCTGGTCTGCCTCCTCGGTGGCCCGCAGAAGATCTGAAATCCCCCAGAGCTTCAAACCCTTTGTCACCCCAAAGTTACATCTCTCAGCTCATCGATCAGCTCATTGATTGGCTGAAGTCCAACAAGCCCCTCCTGGGCCGATGCCCCATTGTTACTCTTAACACCTCACCCTGCCACTTTCACACAACCCCCGCTCCAGCACATTCCTCAAACCTGATCACACAGACACTCAAACACACTGCTTGGTTCAAACTCCTACAAGTAAATACACTGTATCACATAACATCCATAATTAGGAGCTTTAAAACCTAAATTTCTCACAGCACACCCTGGGTTTAAACATATGTATGTATTTTTATTCTCATAATTTTATTTCATCACTGGAGATTTGTCTTGAATTCAAACTGAAGGTGCTGCTACAGTCACAGACCTGTAAGCTACTACATTGTGTGTATTGATGTACAAATACATGTAATAGGTGTTGGTAGCATTTTTATTCTTTGATAGTATGCATATGACAGAATGGAAGATGTTTTTAAGTTGTAATTGCACAATGCATCTGAAGGGATAGAGGGATTCACTCTCTTAATCATATTTCAATGTTGGAAGTTGTAATGAAGCGTTAGAGTTGAGTTGTTTTGGTGTCATCACTCCACCTCGTCCTACATCAGGTAGGGATGGCTCTGTTTCCAACAGCGTCTGTGCTGAAGTGTTTGCAGGAGTTGCTACGTCTGTCTCTATAATGATGGGTTCTCCCTCTGCGTTCGCTCTGTCCGGTTGTTTGACCGTCTGTCAGTAAGAATACGGCTCCATCTCCAGCATGTCGGTCCCTACAGACGGGATTCAATACGTGTTCTTTGTTTTGTTGAGGCTGACTAAGATTTCCTTTTCATTCTCCTCATACAAGCCACTGTCCCTCCTTGCTGCAGTGTCAGTTGTATGGTTACTGATGTAAGCACAGGGCTCGTTTGTGAGTAAATACACAATGCATGGACTTTCTAGGAGATTTTTTTTGCACTGTTATGGTGAACTGAATTATCTTTGAGAAGACTGTTTTTATGCGTTATGGAAATGATGCAGCTAGCAGTGGATGACATGATCGGAGTCTAAAATGAAAACAGCAAATGTAGGATATGTGAGGTCACATCATTTAAACCTTATTAGGTGGAAGGGAATCCTCACTGATCTGAGGACAGTTTGCTGAACCCCTTTGCCTCTGATGGTTTTGTTACAGGGCCGACTATGAATCAGATGAGAAATATTACCTGCAAGAAAATAATGTCTTTGTAAAGCCTTGTTACACGATAATGCATTTTCATTGAGCTAAGTGCAATTAACAGGAATTAGTAGCATTGTGGATTGGTAAATATGAAACGAGCGATAATGTTTAGATTTGACACATCCTCTCCACAAATACAGTCTGTTACTTTGCTCGGGACCCTGTATGACTTTTCTATATGTTTTGTTGTCATAAATCTTAGTGTACTCATTTACTCGCACCCCTGATTCAGACGGCTGTGCTAACAGCCTAACGTGCATGTGTACAGTGTAAATGTGAAAAATACTTCTCTGGAAATGACCCTATTTAAATAAACAGCTTTCTGAAGTAAAGTGATTACGATGACATTTCTTCTGCTGGTAAGACTGTCACACATACTATCCCACAGTGGTCTCATGCTGAGGACATCACTTTACATTTCAGCCACTTTGTTTGAATACTACAACTCCAACGTTGTGTTTGAATCTTCCTTCTCATTCTCACACCCATCACACTTTTGTTTATTGTCATTTTACAGAACTTACAAATGCTCACATACATCCACATGCACATCCATACACAGGCATCAAAACCAGGAACAACAATACCAATGCAAAACATGGGAATAAAATGAACCAATGAAGAATAAATGATTAAGTACAATAAAGTGGGAGGGGGAGATTCAAATGAAAATAATTAGAAAAATAAATACATTCTAAAGACGTACATGTCAAAATATATGCAATATAAACTTGATAAACATAAAGTGTGACACCTTTATCAAGTCTCTGTGACTTTTTGTGACCTATTAAGTTGCTTGTAACTGTCCATTATTCTCAAAATGCATAAACATCAATATATCCCTCCATAGAAGTGGAGAAAGGAAAGTAGTGTCAAACTTCTTTTTAACCTAATTCTGCTGCTGTCAATTTTATGCACCGTCTTAATGATTTAATCTATTTTTCATATTTACACTTTTTATAATGCATAATTACGAGCATATAATGTTATTTTGTCAGTTGGAAGTGTTTGCATTATCCTTTGTGGTACAGCCCTGTACAAAATATATGTCTCTTCTCATCACTGTCCCATTAATACTGTTTCTGTATTTATTTACTATATACTGGATAATGGTCACTACCAATCTTGATGCACATGCCAGTCACGCATTGGTGCTTCGGTGTTGGTCACAAGCATCACATCTAACAGATCCCTTGCCTGTATTTACTATTCTTGTGTTTCTGCCATCACCGATACAAACTAGATGATTCCCATCCAACAATTCTTCCACTACCTGGAACTACCATGTGTTGTATCACTCCCCACATCAGTTATTATACAGTCTCAACACCACCCAATGGTCTAACCCTCCTTTGTCTTTAATTACTTGAATCTCCAAAAGTGTGAGTTTTTGGACTGTGACACTTTTTTTGTCATTACTGACTAACTTTCAGTTTTAATTTGAATATGATTGCATCTACATCAGATACATCACGGAGGGACTCTAACTATTGTAATGTGTCATCTAACTCCCAATGTTAGGAAAGCAAAGAACCGGACAGTACAACGTACACCGATTGAAATAAAGACAGGCTGAACTCCAAAGGACACCCTGTGATGTGATTATTTGTATGGATGCCCTTCTCCTCCTTTGTTTATAGACGTGATCACTGGGGCTATGAGCCGCTGTTTTGCATCGATTGCACGATTACGTCACTGCGTCAGCGCTCGTGAAGTGTGTGCGTCGGGACGGTGTCGGGTCGACGAGTAACAGGAGATGAAGGAGAAAGATGGAGATGGAGCAGCGGGTTTAGAATCGTGTCGGTAAATTGGTGATAGGACACTTCTACGTAGTCTCACTCTGAAGCGAGTGTTGTATGAGGACGCGCGGAGGACGTGCTTTCATCGCAGTGAGGTAGCGCGTGCAGGGAGAGTCGGGGAGGGTTTTTTTGGAGAGGGAAAACAACATGGCTGCGGTGGAGCTCGAATGGATCCCAGAAACACTGTACAACACCGCTATCTCGGCTGTGGTGGACAACTACAGCCGATCGAGAAGGGACATCCGCTCGCTCCCAGAAAATATACAGTTTGATGTCTATTATAAGGTAAGACTCAGCGGTCGAGATGCTCGGGTGTATCTGACAGCCACCACACTGTAGGAGTTTGTGTCATCAGCTGCTAACTGCTAACGCTAGCTACATTACGAGAACGTTAAGCTAGCTCTCGAAGACGAGAAACAGGTTTTTGTAGGTCTGGCTGACTAACCGTCAGCGTCCATCCTCCTAAAACACAACATAGCGAGCTAGTATATCTGTATAAGGTCAATGAACGGCTGTTGACAGTGAAGCCATGGACATCATGGACGGCATCGATCGTGTAACTGTTAGCCGATCACACCAATGACCGTGTGACTGTGATCGTTACATGAACTGTTGTCATGTAACGTTAAACGAACAGCGTTTAGTGAGCTTTCTCTTCCTGATCGGCTTTGACACACTTTATTAGAAGGAGCCTTTCTCAGACATACTTGTTACAACACATCATAGTTTATTAGAGCAGTTGGATGTCAATTTGCCATAACAGCAGCAATATACTGTAACTTTGAAAGCATTGGTATTTGTTCTCTACATTTCATTAAATGCCACATTGAAAGAAAATGTCAAAACAGTGCTGCTTTTGAGCTATAATCAGGACTAGACATAGAAATACTGAGATCATAACGTTTGGTCTTCAGATATGGAAGATATAACTATACCTGCTTATACTTTCCTATTATGCTCATTTATGATGTATGCTGGCCACTGGACATAGATAGACAAACCTCCCGAACCAGACACCAGAATACACCATTTATTCCTGGGACATCCAAGTGACAGCAAACTGTGTTTCTAACTGATCCCATTGGTCCTGTACTGTGATAATACTGTTCACCAATGTTAGATTTAGGTAGCAACAGCAGAACCACATGAAGATCTTTTCCAACACTAGATTGAATCAGCTGTTGTAGCTCTCAGACAGCATCAGGTCTCCACGCTGTTAAAACAGCACTGTCAGCAAAGCTTCTTCAGATACGGTCAAGTTACTGCGAATAAAGGCTCCACAAACTACACATAGTAAACAGTAAAAATACAGATCAGCTTTCACAGTCGAAATTAATTATATTACTATAATATACAATATATTGTTAATAAATGTTGATTAAACCACGGGGAAACAGACATATTGTCTTTTAATACATTAAATCATGGACCTTCCAGGTTAGTCTCTGCACATTTTGGGCTTTTTTTTGTTCCTAAATGAGACAACCCAGTCTATCTACAGTCATTTTCCATTTAAATATTATATTTGAATTACAGTAGAAAAGACAAAGACAAAATTTCCATTTCATAACATAAAATAACCCAATTTGCCACAATGTGGTTTCACCTGAAGTTGTCTGTTTCACCTCTTCGTGTGATGTTTCAGCATCTTGGCATTTTTACACACAAACTGGTTTTACAACATTAAAAAAAATAATTGGGGTTCGGGAACTTGGAACCTTGAGATTACCAGATAACTACAGCCCCAACAAAACAATTAACGGTACAACGGAAGGATGTGTAGAAGATCAAATGAATCGGTGTGACACGGACAGTTCCACCGCTGCCTACTTCAGACCGCTACATCTGACCGAGGCTCGTCTCACTCAGCAGCTCTTCTTCAGAACAGGAAGAATAAGACTCCTTAAGATGAAGTTGGATGAAACGGGATGTGTGCAGATATTTGTACCAGTGTCGCTACTGCAGCTGTCCTGTCTTCATTAGAGAGCGGCTCGATCCACAGCTGCAACCAACTGAGCCCAACCTTTAGCCCAACAATGATCAATAATGTTACTGTGCAGTAGTTTAGTACACAATACACTAAACTGTAAGTCACTATATTCAACGGAAAACACCCGTTACTCAGTAAAAAAGGAGAGAATCGATGCCGTGGTGGTGAGGACAACACCTCCCATGATCCCATGCTGCTTTACAGAAAGGAATCTGTGAAATCATACAGTACTTTCTGTAAAATCATGTTTTAGTTCTCTTTCTACCGTAAGTTTTCCAAGTAAATTCCTTTTTTTTTTGTCTGTACAAATACTATAAATTACCCTTTAAAAACATGAACAACACGACATGCTAAATGACCTGCAGCTTTAAGGGAAAACACTTTAAGTTGTGACTGACTACTGATTTCTGTTATTTTACATGCATTATCACGAACAGTATAAATATGTGAAATATTACCGTACACTATATTAAACAAATCATTTAGTCTCCAATACGAATATATATTATATTGCCATTACAACATAATATAAATGTAATCTTAAACTACGGTTAATTACCTGTAATTCAAGTCAAGAGGTCACTCATTTCCAGCTTTTGGAGATATTTATTTGGAATTAGCTGCTTGTGAGTAACTGAGATTCGGTGTGAGTTCTGCTTGGAAACTTTTATCCGGACGCAGCAAGCGACACGTGCTGAGGTCAGCGCAACAAGCGAGCTGTGGTGCGTGAGAAACGGCGAGCGCAAATGAAACGGTGGAGCTGGTTCCTGGTCAGCTAGCAGCAACAGAGAGAGAGTTGTGTAAAGGATGAGAACTATGAGTTGGCGCTGCTCCACCCTCGTAGGATATGAGAAAAGAAACGTTGATCACTGGAACACAACTCGGTATCCACGCTGCTTTCAACAGGATGAATCAATTCCAGAAGTATTTGTCATTTACATTAGTTTACACTAATAGGAATGCCCTTTCCCTTCACAGCGAAACAGATGCGTATCAGTTTTACAGGGATCGCCTCTTTGTCACCTTTTTCAGTTTTAGATAAGACATTCTGTACGTCTCCACCGAGACACACTTTACATGTTACTAATCTGTCCATTAATTCCAGACTCAGCATTGTGCTCCTAATGGAAGAGTTGACATGTGTATTATTGTCAGAGCCTCACCTTCTCCCTCATCTCTGTGTCTCAGCTGTACCAGCAGGGCCGGCTCTGCCAGCTGGGGGGGGAGTTCTGTGAGCTGGAGGTGTTTGCTAAAGTACTGCGGGCTTCAGACAAAAGGTAAGGATGTAAGGGAACCATTCACCCATCAGTCGTCCTACAGGGTGCTTTTGGAGACTGGTCCCTCACACAGATAGTTAACAGCAGTCTGTGCTGAAAGCTACATTCACTAAACAGAGGGTCCGGTTTGATATCGCTCCCTCATGTATGGACCTTACCAAATGTATCCTGTAGTAGTCATAAGTCAGAAAAATCTAAATCAAACTTCAATCAAAGGGCCACTGATGCATCATGGGTATGTGGTATATAGGATTTTATGCTTTTCATGGTCTTATATGATGTTAAGCTGAATATCTTTGAGTTTTGGAGTGTTATTTGGACAATTCAAGATATTTGAAGATGTCTTCGTGGACCCTGAGAACTTGTAATGTTTCACTATATTCTGAAAATCAGCACATTACCTGATAATCATGAAAACATGTTTTAGTTGCATCCCTAGTACGCTTATCTTAGCGAGCATTATTTTCTTTTGGAAGAATAAATTCCATGACATTGATGGTCCAGAAGTGGACTTTTGCCCAGGTGGGCAGTCTAATGAGGCTCTGTTCGGCCCGGTCCATCACTCCTTTGACCTGCTTTGAACGAGCTGTTTTTGTCTGTGACTGTGCGTTGCGTGCCCTCTCCTCCTGCTGGGACCTGTTGAGTTAGTTCCATCAGGGTTTGTGAAAGTATAGAAATGTAACACTGGTATAAGAGCGTGGTAACTCTTCAGGTTAAGGTGTTTTACAGTGTTATCTGTGCTGTGATGGGCTGAATGAGAACACAAAGGCAGTAGTCATCAGCATTGTTCTTCACTGATTAGCCTGATGTTTGTGATGTTTGTTCAGACTGCTGGTTTGTTCTTTTATCGGTGAAGGCTTAAATGTAACAAGCCACCTATTAGTCATTACCTCATGGTTGTGCCTTCCACTGACCCGGTCCGTTCTTTGGTCTTCTCCCCTGCAGACACCTCCTGCACCACTGCTTCCAGGCGCTGATGGACCACGGTGTGAAAGTAGCCTCAGTTCTGGCAAACTCCTTCAGCCGCCGCTGCTCCTACATCGCAGAGTCTGACGCCCACGTCAAAGAGAAGGCCATCCAGTTTGGCTTTGTGCTGGGTAAATGGGGGGGGGGGGGGTGTCTCTGACAGTGGTGGTCATTAGATATGCACCGTCGTGCTGTGAGCGGTGACCGGCCGATCAGTGTTATATATCTCAATTTTTACTGGTCAAATGTATGTGATGGGTTTACGTTGCTCACACACACACACACACACACACACACACACAGCATGCACCGGTAGCACGGAGGGAAACACTTTGTTTGCACATACCACCAGAGTTTACTTGTGTTGTTAAATAAATGTGTTGCACCGGTTGTCTTCTGGGAAAGTAAAACAGAGGTCATGTGACTGTGCGCTTTTGGAGAAAATAATTGTCAATGTTTTATTATTAACATAACATTTAATTTAAATTTTTCAGAAGAGAAAAGTTATAAAAATGTTTGTGTATAGTTCTTAGAAAGAAAGAAAATAAAAATAATATCAGAAGTGGGAATTGGCCAAGAACACTGCATCCGTGCGTGTCTGGAAGCCCTTCATTCCTCCCACTGATGCTGCCGTAGGGCTAGCGCTGCTGAAGAACCCATCAGGGATCACACATGAGCTCAATCATCTCCAGCAGTCGATAGGAACTTTGATTACTTCAGATATACTGTAGTTAAATGTTCCACATTTATGCAGACGAAGCACTATAAAGTAAAACAGACTTGACATTACATATAAAACGGTGCCTCCACATATAATTGCTAATGATATTAAAGATATGCACTAGCCCTGTGGGTTTATCCAATCAAGCTTCTCCAGGTTAACCATGTCCTCATTGTGTTCCCAAAGCCAGCACAGCTTCTAGAGAGGATATCTGATCTTTGATGTTATGGAATATGTCACCATATTCTATAACATCTTGGTTGGACGATTGTTGAGCAGTACCTTTGCTGGCTAGCAACCCATGGCCCTCACTGCCTTTGAAAAATGAGACGTATGAGAGGCAGTAGGACATCTGTTAGCGCTGTCTTCTCGTCTAAATGATCCACTTGATGTGTGTTTGGTGACCGAGCTCTACACATGACTTTCTTTCTCTTCCACAAGTAGCTGTGAGAGAAGATACCGTAGGATGTGTTAGTCCCCACATAGTTTGCACTGCAAGATTTCATTTAGTTGAATACAGAGCATATGTTTTAATCACCAGTTACCACAGTTGATACTGAACCTATCTCCCCACTGATTGGGAGACGGTGGGACTAACCTGGTGCCTCTTGATTGTAGGCGGCTTCCTGTCGGATGCAGGCTGGTATGGAGATGCAGAGAAAGTGTTTCTGTCGTGCCTGCAGCTGTGCACGCTCCACAGTGAGGTCCTCCACTGCTACCGGGCTGTGGAATGCTGCGTCAGGTCAGTCTCAAACGCTCTGGACACTTCGTATGTGGTTGAATCTACCAAGAATTCTCCAGCCCCAGACTAGGCAGGTCAGCTTCTGTTAATTAAGCTTTACCAAAAACCTGTAAATAGCAGGTTCCTTCACTTCAGCAATCTCTCCTCCATGTTTGTCCGATTTAGTGGTGCAACGCCGACCACTGTAGCTGCTGTGTGTTTGTGTTTTAATATGGTATCCGTCCCATGTCATTATCGCACCCATTCAGTAATGCAGAAGTAATATGAAGAATGATCTGACTCTCACACACATGGACACCTGGTATGTAGGAGGGTCACATATGATGAGCTCGATAAATTGCTATTTTAGGTCAGATCAGACTTGTATTGAGGTTGTTAAGGCTGCAATGAATAGAAAGATTTCACCGGGTTAACCTGATCTGCCATGCTCATATTCGAAATGGTGGCATCAAGAAGCGGGGGGGGGGGGGGGTCTGTATGAGCGCAAATCAATGTAAATATGATTTGGGGGTGGGTTGTAGATCTCATTTGTTGACATTGCAACTCAAACATGGTAAATATTGTACTTTTTACTCTACTACTATTCTCTGACAGCTTTTGTTCACTTTTCAGACTGTACAGACAAAGCGTGTTAATATTGTTTGCAGTACAGAAGTAAGTCCACATTGTTTCTCTTTTTAAAATAAACTGGAGTCAAGTTGCTGAAATTGATTTCCTAACTATTTTAGTTCATTAGCTACAGGTCTGTTAGAATTATTCAGATTCAAATCATGATATGAAAATTCCCTATCGTGACATCCCTACTTGTGTGTGTGTGTGTGTGTGTGTGTGGCTCCTTTTAGAATGTTTGACTTCATGTCGACATCCAGTGACGTGAGTTTCTCTCCGCTGTGTGCACAGGCTGCTTCATGTCCGCAATGGCAACTGTAAGTACCACCTGGGGGAGGAGACCTTCAAGCTCGCTCAGTCTTACATGGACAAGCTAGCCAAACACGGCCACCTGGCCAACAAGGCGGCGCTGTACGGCGAGCTTTGTGCCTTGCTCTTCGCCAAAAGCCACTACGACGAGGTAAACACGTCTGACCATTGTACACTATAAGGGCAAGTGCTTCTAATTGAAATGATTTGAATGATGGCGTGTGAGTGGTTTACAGCATCACAGAGTTGTTCCACTCCAGATGTCTTTTACCTGCATTTTCCAGGCATACCGGTGGTGTATAGAGGCTATGAAGGAAATTAGTCCGGGGCTGCCTGTCAAAGTAGTGGTTGATGTCCTCCGGCAAGCCTCCAAGGTTAACTATGTTCTTCTATATTACAAGATAATATGGAGTTGTTATTGGGATGTGTCTGCAGGACAGCAGCGTTGTAAAGAAATGTGTCGTCTTTCCGCTGCAGGCCTGCGTGGTCAAGAGAGAGTTCAGGAAAGCAGAGCAGCTGATCAAACATGCCGTGTTTCTAGCGAGGTAACCCGCTGTGTCTCATAGAGACTCTACATTGTTCTTATTCTCTTTCTGATCATGAGTTCTGATTTACTGTTTTGTGTCTGGCAGAGAACATTTTGGACACAAGCATCCGAAGTACTCCGATACGCTGCTAGATTATGGATTTTACTTATTAAATGTAGACAACATATGCCAATCAGTTGCTATTTACCAGGTAAGTCGTAAGGCTCCTAGTCAACTTATATTTCTTTGTTTTAGTGTTAAATTCAAAGTTCTTTCTTTCTGTACAAATTGCAGACAGCGCTGGACATCCGACAGTCTGTGTTCGGGGGGAAGAACATCCACGTTGCCACCGCCCATGAAGACCTGGCCTACTCCTCATATGTGCACCAGTATAGCTCTGGGAAATTTGACAACGCTCTGTGAGTACAATGAATCTCACTAACTGAACTGTTTGTACACCAGCTAATTCCATAATACATGAGCTCCCTTGTAGATGTAGCACAAGACCATGAGTCACACTGTGCCCTTCTGTTCTGCTAGGAGTTATGTTATGTGGCTGCATGCTCTGGACATGTGCCATTTCATATATTAAAAAGCAATATCTGTATTTTAGACAGTGATCGATGATGGCAATCGTGTTTCTTTGTATGTTTGAATGATTCACTGACACACTCCCTGATTGAAAGTTGACCTCTCTAACCCTGATGTGAGCTTCAAAACAGCTTGCCTCATGGGAAACGCTTGACTTTCTTGGAAGTGTTTATCCTGAGTAGAATACAGTTCCCAGTCAAGTCTTAAGTTTCATGAAATGTTTGGATCAGCTGCTGTTTGTCCCTCAGATTCCATGCGGAACGTGCCATAGACATCATAACTCATATTCTGCCTGAGGACCATCTGCTGCTGGCCTCCTCCAAGAGAGTCAAAGGTGAGGCGAGTTTCCTGGAGGTTCTGGGCTTCTGCCCACTGTGTGGAGGGTACAGGGGGGATGTCAGGCAGGCATCTGTCTTAAAGCGAGGATAATGGAATGTCCCTGAGGAAAGTTCATGAGGGCTCTCCACCGATTATAATATTTCATCGCGATTAATCGCATGATTGTCCACAGTTCAGCACACATTAGTTGCAATTCATCTGTTCAAAATGTACCTTTTTAAATGAAGATTTGTCACGGATTTAACATTCTTATTAACATGGGAGTGGACAAATATTCTTCCTTTATGCAAAATGTATTTATTATTGGAAATTAATTAAAACATGTAATGTTCAGAAACCCTCAGATACTACACTGAGCATAAAAATATATACTCGTATCATAAGGTCACAAACTGAAGCCCAACAGGCAACAACAGCTCCGTGTACTTTGTTTAATGTAGGGCTTTACTAAATGTCTTTTTTCACATTATGAGCCTCTATTGATGTATTAAAATGAACCTTTGAATGTCTGCGTCCTATTTTATGATTTCATCTCCCTAAAACAAATGGGGAAAATATGATTTTGTGCCGCTGTGGTTGTATAAATGTGATTCATGGTGCTGTTAGATTGCTGATAGACCCCTCTGTGAGTACCGGGTCAGCAAAATGCTGATGTCGGTGCATGCGACCGAAGTTCCCCCTGCTGGTAACAATAATGCTAATGTCAGGTAGCCTCACTGATTGCTGAGTCGAGTACAATAGTCTACCGCTGTAGTCTCTCCTAACTCCCCCGCTACCTTTGCTTTATGGTCTTTACATAAGTTGTGTATATTCAGGGCTGGATCGCGAAGGCAGTTCATATGTGCAGTCCAAATAATTGAATGCAGACCTGCGCTAAGGCCTCCGATATTTGTGGTGTTTTAACTCTTTAAACATGATCTTTTATATTGTGTGTGCGTACACTGTTTGAGAAGGTAACAGTGAAGTGATGGTTAACAAAAGAATGACATAGGGCTGTGGCTCCGCTGTTCAGTCCTGGGGAGAAGTCTAATGTGTGCTTGGTGTGTTTCCCTCAGCTCTTATTCTGGAGGAAATCGCCATCGACTGTCACAATAAGGAGACAGAGGAGCGCCTTCTTCAAGAGGCTCATGACCTTCACCTCTCCTCACTGCAGCTGGCAAAGAAGGCCTTCGGAGAGTTCAACGTCCAGACTGCCAAGCACTACGGCAACCTAGGACGACTCTACCAGTCCATGAGGAAGTTCAAGGTGGATGGACATTATGATGTTGTGTGTGTGTGTCCTATTCAATTCTCGCATTCTTTTTCACTGAAATAATTAGGCATTAAAGAGTAACTCAACCCATAACCCCCTACACCACTTTCTTCAGCTGACAACCAATGCGTTTGTGTATGTAGTAGTGTTGTTGATGGATTCAGGTCCAAATCTTGACATTTTAGTGCAAAGTGTTAGAATTCTACATATTGTGTTAAAATGTGCATAGAAACTGCCCTCTAGTGGTTAAACCCAGATGTTGCATTTTCATTTTGCTCTGGGCTGATTTGGAGCCACAATTTTCTTATGTGTCCATCTTCAAGAATTGATACAAGCAGTGAGTTTACTCTGAACTCTCTTTATTTAGGAAGTGCTTTCAGACATCTGACAACAATCTATAATATAGAAAGCTGCATCTTTTCAATACTAGTATCTGATTCGTCTTAGAATCAAGTCATTTCAGCACCTCTACTGATAACTGACCTGTGGTTAAAATGTCTGAAGACTACAGTCATGTGCCTGTATGTCCATTGAAATAGAGCTTGCTTGCTGTGATCCTTTCTCCGGTTCATACTGGCCATTAACAGATCTCCCCCCCCCCCCCCCCCCCCCCATGCTCTTTCAGTGGAAGTGATGAGGGACACAATGTGTACAAAGGCATTCTAAAGTTCATCTGAAGATAATTTGAGGCTTCAGCAGTCTAGAAGATATCGACATAATTTGTGTCAAATGCAAAGGGGCCAAAGGTGCATTACAGACATGCATCTGACCCAGCGTCAAGGGACCAGGTCTGCCTGGTGTAGCTGACCAATCATAGCACAGTAGTACCAGCTGATCACAGCATGAGGAAGTGACTTGGCTTTGCATTTTTACCTTGATGTGAGATCCATATCTCTATCTCTGTGTGCTTGTGTAACCAGGAGGCAGAGGAGATGCACATCAAAGCCATCCAGATCAAGGAGCAGCTTCTGGGCCACGAGGACTACGAGGTGGCTCTGTCTGTGGGTCACCTGGCCTCCCTCTACAACTACGACATGAACCAGTACGAGGACGCAGAGAGGCTCTACCTGCGCTCCATCGCTATCGGTCAGACACGGGGTGGGATGGATGGGTCACACATGCTGGCTGTTCTTCAGCTCTTACTTCCTCTCTTTACTGCACAAATGATACCTGAGCTGCTGAATAAGCAGGCTGGTAACGCTTCCTATAAGGTCCTATGAACTGAGCCGGTTAGCCATTCTCCATAGGTCACCATGGTGATTTAGCAAGCCTGCTTCTCGATCCCGCAGAGCCTGGTTTAATCATGGCTGGATAGCTTTGTAACACAGGCCTGTAATCACTCCTGTGTCTCTTGGATTCCAGAAAAACACTTTTTCTTTTCTGCTCCCATGAGCACTCACCCAAACCTACCAGCTGAGTCGGCCTGACTTGATCTGCTGCTCTCTTGATGCTTAATGTCTGCCCATGGCTGAATAGCCCATGGTGGGGCATCCAGTTAGCTACCAGCAGCCTGTTCAGCAGAACATTTCTGGATTAATCACTTGATCTCATAAACATCAGAAAATAGCTTTAAAAAAAAAAAAAAAAAGGTAAAGCAGTAAAGTATCAATTGGCAAGTTAAAATAAGGAGAAGTTTAATATTTCTGCAAAAAATGGACATAAAGTGCAATGTGTAATACATGTGTAATACATGTGTAATACATGCTCCAAACAATAGAGGTCAGCATTTCTCCTCTGCAACTGGAACTACAAACTTGCAGCAGGACAAGACTACGCAGAATTCAACCAAACTGCTGAAGCTCTGAGAGCCGGTTGAAATAACCCTGCTACCTTATCATCTCTGTGTGTGGTGTCTATTGTTTGTTCACTGCGAACTAACCGGGGGCTGTACGCTCTGTGTAGGTTTTAATAGTTTGTTCATTACAGCTAAAGTGGCCTCAAATCATGCTTAACTTTAAGCCTCAATATAATTTAAACGGGTGAGTTGCCACTTGATTGCAACTAATGGATTATCGGAAGATTTGACAATGCATGTTTAGTGGTTTGACCGATCAATGAATCGCTCAAGAATGATGAAACACGGTGTGATGTGTGTTGTGTCCTCACAGGTAAGAAGCTGTTTGGAGAGGGCTACAGTGGGCTGGAGTACGACTACCGAGGCCTCATCAAACTCTACAACTCAGTGGGAAACTATGAGAAGGTGTTTGAATACCACAACGTACTGTCCAACTGGAACCGGCTGAGGGACCGGCAGTTTGCCGTGGCAGATGCCCTGGAGGATGTCAACACTACGCCCCAGCAGACCCAGGAGGTGGTACAAGCGTTCCTATTGGCTCAGAGCCTGGGCCCCACCCGGCCCTGTCTCGGCTGATTTTTATGAGGGAAGAGAGGGAATAAGAGACACGTGGGCTTTAGTCTGGTGAGGACACGTACTAAGCCCCAATGTGATGCTTCAGTTGCACACAGTCAATTAGTAATGCACAGTAAATTCAAGTGTCACCGGCGATTTGTTGGCTTTATAGTCTCTGCAGATGCCAGTACACACACACATACACACACATTTAGCTGTGCAAAAAAACAAAGTAGAGACACCATTATCAAACCTCATGGACATTTCTACACCACCAAGATGCAGCTCCAGACTGGATGCAGCTTCACCCCACAGAGCGGACCGTTTCTCTGAGAGAAAGAGGAACCATGACTGAGCGGGAAAACCCCGCAACCATCCTGTAAGGATGATAAATGATCTCTTCTCTCGCTCGCCTTTTTTCTTTTAATTTTGGAATCGGAGGAGATTTTAATTTTTTTTTGTATTTGAACCAGTGTATCTCTGAATGCCATGAGACACATCGCAGATGGAACCATGTTTCTCCAGGGCTCTCAACACAACAGTGACTGGACCCCAAGCTCATCTGTGAAAGACTTTGAACCCACATCAACTTGGTGGATCAGAGAAAGAAAATGTCAGATATTTTTGACACTTGTACAGTAAAATAATACAGCAGATTGTACACTTGTTTTTTTTGTTTTTTTCCTTTGCAAAGAAATGAAAGTAGACCCTAACAGAACTGCTCGTTGGAGAGAGATTACAAACAGTGGAATGTGTTCATCCAGTGGGTATAACGTTGCACACCGCTCTTGTTTTCACTATATATTTCATCTGGTTTTATCTCGGTTTCCAGCTTAGTACCGACAATAATTAAAATGCCAACAATTTATATGTAAACAAGTATGTTTATGGCGCCCTTTGTATATGCTTTTCTTACTGAGAGAGCCATGAAGTCTGAAGAAAGGCTCCACACTTTTACTTTAAACGAGGTGTGTGTGTGTGTGTGTGTGTGTGTGTGTGTGTGTGTGTGTGTGTGTGTGTGTGTGTGTGTGTGTGTGTGTGTGTGTGTGTGTGTGTGTGTGTGTGTGTGTGTGTGTGTGTGTGTGTGTGTGTGTGTGTGTGTGTGTGTGTGTGTGTGTGTGTGTGTGTGTGTGTGTGTGTGTGTGTGTGTGTGTGTGTGTGTGTGTGTGTGTGTGTGTGTGTGTGTGTGTGTGTGTGTGTGTGTGTGTGTGTGTGTGTGTGTGCGCGCGTGCGTGCGTGCGTGCGTCTGTCTCGCTGGGTGCCCAAGTGCTCCACTGATCATTACCAGCCTTACACCAGCTTGCAGTTATCTGTCTGTAGACGGACCCGTACTCTTAAGTGCTAAATACACTATTCTACCCTTAGGGGCACTACGATGGGGACCTATATTTGTGTGCATGTGTCGTTGACCTGTGCATCGTTCCTCTCCCTCCTGTCAAACATCCCATGAATGCAAAGTCTCACATATTTGGTTACTGGACCATGTTTTTCCATCAGCCTGACCACACTGACTGTTGGTGTCTAAAGCCCATCAGTTGTTTCATCTTACAGCTTAACTCCTGCTTGAAAGGGTGCTGCTCTTTAATCATAATGAACCAATGGGAGGAATAACCCTGAACACAACCAATAGCATCTGTTTTTTGTTTTTCTTAAATCTTGCCCTGAGGCCCAGTTTGTTGTAACTCATGTCCATGAAAATGAATCTCTATCAGTCTGATGCTTCACACAGCCGCTTGTCTAAATGTAGCACTTTGAAACGATCAGATCACTTTACCAGAAGTTTACAAGTTACCGAGTTAGGCCTGTAGAGGTAAAACCATACAGTATTCTGAAAGCTTAAACGTCATTTCTGTCGTACAGATGTGTGTTCTTCCTACCGTGGGAATCATTGTGCGACCCCAGTGTGGTTCAGAACCACAGTTTGGGCATCACTGCTGTAGTGACACTTTAAAATGCTACAAATGAAATCCCATACACGTGTGTTGTATTTGGGTGGAGGCAGATATGTCAGAGATGGTGATCTCTAAACCTTGGTGAAACAGAATAAACTATTTGCATGGCTAAATACCATTACAGGTAAGGAAATAGATGTTCTCATAATTTGGGTGAACTGACCCTGAAAAGTCCTCGGTGTGTGGTCATGGATGAAGTGAGACGAGTATTTCTGTAGAGAAATAACGATGAGATTTTCTCACTGATGGAAAGTGTTGTCCAGCTTTAAAATGAATTCAGGCATTAATATCTACAACGTTGTTGAACATGTGACGCCTTTGTTAAGCGCCCCACTGTTTCCTTCGTCTAAGTGAATGAAGGAAACCAGCTTTGCCTTGCTGTTGCTTCAGTGCTCTCAGACGCCTCCCTCTCTAGCAGGGATGTGAGTGGCTCTAGCTGAGGAGGTCCAGCCTTAGCCCCCTTAAAAGGATGCTCAGCTACACTCTCGGTGCTTCGGCCTCAACAAGCACGCCCTCTCTCTGGGGAGATGGCGAAACGGTTTCCAGGGCAGAGGTGGAAATGAATGTTACCTGCAGTCTGTACTTCCAAAAAGTTCTGTACTCGGATAACAGATTAGATTTGGACAATTTACAGAAAACGGCGTATTGCAACAGTTTGGCTTGTGACAAATGGTCAATACATATCTTTGTGTCCATCAAAGTAAAACATAATGGAAACCTGTACCCTCAGATACTCCACACTGTCAGATGTCATCATGGGTAATCCATCCTAGTGTTTATTCTCTTCTCTCCTCCAGTTATGGTCACATGTCGACCTGTTGCATTGCATTCTGGTCTATTAGGGCTACTGTTTTGGAGCCAATGTTAAGTGATTTCTGCGGTGGATTGTTCTTTGTACCGAGCGTGAAAGTCTGAGAAAAGGCTCTTTTTCACTGATTTGAACACAAGGCCTTTTCTGTCCAACCTCCAGCTTCACTGTCGATACGTCACGGTCACATCCTCTGCTCGGCCAGCAGGGAAACATGGATCCACAGATGGGATTAGTTTAATGTTGAAGTGTCTACGGGTGTTTGTCCTTTATCACTAACGCTGAGAGACGAGCAGTCCGGTGGAATGTACGAGACGTGGTTTGACTTGACAATACCTACTGGTCTTCATTGTGATGATCTGATATCTGAAAGGGAATACCATAGTTCCAGTGTGGGGTGGGAGGGGTTTCGAGGGAGTGGGCTTGCTGGGAAAGATGGACAAAGTTAAAGATGTTCAATAAAGCTGTGATCTCTCCAACAGCCCTGTTTCTCTCTCCAAGTTCAGCTGATCGACACCAGATGTGACGAGGGGATGTTTCACTGTTGTCCTGTTACTGCTTCACTGTTAGCTGCAAAAACATTAAAACGTATATCATTGATCACAAAAGCCACATGCGTTTCTCTCTCTTGTGTTCGCACCTTAGAATTCATTCACGTCTCAATTAAACGAAACTTGGCCAAACAAATGTCGTAAATATACAAGAAGAGTTGATGGTACCTAAATGTATTTAATATCACAGCCCATTCAGTTTCCTTCCTTGGCTGTTAGGCCTCATGTTCCATGAACAAGCCCCTCTGTGAACAGCTTCACAATACAGACTGGACAGATGGTGTGTGAGTGGGTGCTGCTGATGTGGAGATTTCTGGCTCAGAAAGAAGCAGCTGTTAAAGACATTTATTGTTAAATTCAAACGTTTGTCAGGACACTTCAGGTGAATAGGGTAAATAAAGATTACCTAATCTATACCAAGATGAAATGTCCCCAGTTTATAACTTACATGAAGAGAATTTCTTTTTTGAATACAAGCTTCCTGAAATAATTTGTTTAAAAATAAACAGCTAAATGTGTATTTTGGATGTTTTTTCTTTCCACTAGTCTGAAAATAGACAACATCCGTTTTGTTCTTTGTTGTTGCCTTGGGTGTCTCAACTTAATAGAAGTCTCTGCTAGAGAGCAGACAATGCTATTTCAGACAGTAGAGTTATACCCAACCAACTTCGTGGCAGTTTAGAGAATGCCCGTTGGTGTTTGAACAGTACAATCCTGAATGTGTGTCGTCTAACTGTGTTGTACAGTAGGTACACAAGGACCACTCTTCTTAGGACTGTCTTTCAGCATTTTATTGCAAGGCAGCAGTAATGGCAACAGGATAACCTCCCTGAAACAAAGCCTTCATCGGGTCTCTCCCACATCAATGCTCTTAAACTTCTGGAAGTCCAGAACGAAGAGAAAGAGCATAATTCACGGCCATATTACAATACGATAAAAAAAAGTCTCAAGATATTCAAACCCCACAAACATTTTTCTGGAAAATATTACTACCCATGCAGAAACATGGTCTCTACAGCACACTGAAGTGTTGCAAGCTACCTGGCAGCACGGCTACACCTGCACAGCTCCATGAAGAAATGTTTTTTTCCACATTAGTTTGGAAAAACTTGCCCGTCCTCCACAGAGCCCTGACAATGCCCCTGGGATGAAGTGCTCTCATGTCAGGAGGGAAGTAGGGACAAAATAACCTTCCATTACAACTTGAACAGAACTGAAAATAATTTGATCCCTGAATAGAGACAAGTGTCTGCTGCTTACAATTTATCATGTTTTTTAGAGCCCAACCCAAACGTGAAAGATTGTTAGATTCAAGCCTACAGGGAGTGCAAAATGCTGCCTCCCTGGGACAGTTGGGACAGTTGGGACAGAGGGTAGTGTCGTTGAAAATTGAAAAAAATCAGTCCAAACGTGACCACCTTATATTTACGTGAAATATTCTCTGTTTGGTAGACGTCTAATCAACTTTCACGAAAACCAAATGTGACCTGAGGCCAGTGTTCACATAAAGGTGCAGCATTGTTCCAGCGTAGACAGGGCAGTATAACTCTGCTGAGAGGCTTTCAGTTCTTTTTCTCTTCCGGCTCGTCATTGATGAGGTATTTGATGTGTGTCCACATACACCATATCTGCAGAAATAATATAATTAAACAGGAAATTTGAGCAGCAACTATTTCAACACAACTTCAACTTTTGTCGACATGATGTTTGTGCTTATCAAAGGTTATTCCTACCTCCACTGATAGAGCCAGCAGGCGACCTGCAGCCAGCAGCATAGTCCCCAGAGCCTGGATCCAGAGAGGCAGACCCAGCCAGTGGGTCAGTAAACCCCACCGACACCCATAGAGCCACAGGGGGAGGCCGTGCAGCCCGCTCACCACCCATGTGCCAAGAGGTGTTCGAAACCCTAACAGCAGCAGATACACAGTTCATGGAATCTTGTAATGTATCTTGAGCTGCACATCAACATGAACGTATCCACAGTGACAGGCTTGTTACCGTTTGCCATGACGGCTTGGATGAATGGAGGGCTGGTGATGAAACTGTTCTTCCAGTGGTCACCTCTGGCATTGTGGTTACACACAAACACACACCACTCCAAAGCAGACACCAGCCAGCCCCACTGCAATAGGACACATAGAAACATTTAACACCATGTTAGAAATGGTTAAAATAATCTTTACACACACGGTTGAGCGTACCACGTGGGTGTTCTGCTTGATGTCACAAAAACCAAGACGCAGAACAGTAAAGGCTACTGCTGGTGCAGCAAGGATTAATGAGGATTCATTTCTTGGCAGATACTCGGCTCCTTTGTACCAGCTGTATGCAATCATTTCATGTGTAGCTACTGTAAATCGAAGGCTCATTCTAAACTATTCATTTTATGATAATCGTATAGGAAGCTCACAGCCTAACGTGAGCACTTGGTGTGCATGTGTGTGTGTATACTATACTGTTTGTGTTGCGTGTTCTGCAGCCAGCAGACCTGAAAAAGCAGACTCCACAGCAGGCCTCTGCCCAGGTTGTCCACCACTACGTCCAGCCAGGCTCCAAACCTGGAGGTCTGGCCCAGCCTCCGTGCCAACCAGCCGTCCACTCCTGCACAGAAAACATCATCACATACTGCAGACACAATGTTCATGTCTTGTGCACTCAGCAACTATTCCTCCTGGCGAGGCCTTTTGGAGTTATGAAACAGGACGCAACTACACCTACATACAAAACCTTAGACTCTGCTCTACACTCATTCAGTCTCACTATTGGCATTTCATCAATAATACCTTTAATCAATCACACCACTTGAGTACCATAGGCAGGCATGCCACTGAGTTAGCATGCACAATATCAGAGACCTAAACAGAAACCATAAGGGTATGTGGCTGTGATTAATGTCATTACACCTGCCATTTTTAATAATCCAGTCTTAAATTGGTGCAGAACATCATCTACCAGCAGCACAATAGGCCGTTTCACAGCAGACATGTTATCACAGCTACGGCACAGTTGTTGCTAATAGCATTAACAATGGGCCCGTTGTGTCCAAGTGTCCCAGTAAGACATGACAGTGAGCCATTTATTATTTATCTTATTAGTTACACCTGTGGCTGTATTTTATGTTTACTGAACAATAAGAAAGTTCAATACAACATTGGTTCTACTGGAATGTACTGATGCCAGAATAAACCAGTAAAAAGCCTCAGAGCCTTTACCATCAAGTGCTATGTGGGTTGAGTAAAGAGGGACAAAGACTGCTGGTGTCTCACAGGAAGCCCATGCAGCAAACACAAGGCCGATCCTAACGTAACCTGAAAGAGACAAATACATAATACATACACAAGGTATTAGGACAGCCAGGTGAAGGAACTCTTCAATTCAGTGGCAGACGTAGAGCACTTCCTAAAGTTACCCAAAGGTCAGTTCAAATGAATTACGGTATCATCACAGGGACATCTTTCAGTGTCAATGTTCTGCCAATCATCATCGAAATAAAGGCTACTATACTATACTATACTATTCTATAATATACTATACTATTCTATACTATACTATTCTATAATATACTATTCTATATTATAATATACTATTCTATACTATACAATACTATTCTATAATATACTATTCTATATTATAATATACTATTCTATACTATACTATTCTATAATATACTATTCTATAATATACTGTTCTATACTATACTATAATATACTATTCTATACTATACTATAATATACTATACTATTCTATAATATACTATTCTATAATATAATATACTATTCTATACTATACTATTCTATAATATACTATACTATTCTACAATATAATATACTATACTATAATATACTATTCTAAAATATAATATACTATTCTATACTATAATATATTATTCTATAATATACTATACTATTCTATAATATAATATACTATTCTATACTATACTATTCTATAATATAATATTCTATACTATAATATGTTATTCTATAATATACTATACTATACTATAATATACTATTCTATACTATAATATATTATTCTATAATATACTATACTATACTATACTATAATATACTATTCTATACTATAATATAATATACTATTCTATAATATACTATTCCATAATATACCATTCTATAATATAATATAATATCCTATACTATAATATTCTCGCAGTCTGGCTGCTATGTTTAGTAGGCTAATGGGCAAGCAACCCGGGTTGTCATGTCACAGTGGCGGCCAAGTAACCCGGGTTGTCATGTCACAGTGACCTGACAGTCCCGCACATAACACAAATATAAAATAAAATTTCTTGGTTGAAATTCAACCAAATGTGTCTCACCAATAATATTCGGCCAGTACAGCAGAACCTGGAGTCCCATCTCCGTGCCAGTTGAGCGGGACAGCTGTGCCTTATCCCGGGAAAAAAAATAGAGAATGCAACCTGCTTTGTAAGACGACTTGTCTAGGCATCAAAACGAGCTCACGCACGTTATGATGAGATACATTCATGCTTTCATTCCCGCGGCTTCCACGAGCTGCTGAAGTCAGCTCGGGCAGCTTTGTGTGGTGCTGCGCGCGCTGTCATGTTGTTCACGCCAACTACGGCTAAAGGTGACATAGGAAGCGGGCAAAGCTATTTTACGAACACAGCGTCACGCCAAACTCCATTCTAAAACATGGACACATAGAAGCACCTGCCGAAGAGGAGGGCAGCATTAAAAAAACATTTAACATTAACGGTCCACTAAGGACCAGTAAATGTCTTTTTTTACATTTAAGGATTCATTTTTGGCCGTTAGTGTCCTTTTGGTGGAATAAAATAGAAGACGAACAAATGAAACAGTTGAAATGTATTGAAGGTGTCGTTCGTGTGTTGGATACATGCTGAAGTCATGAATATAATATAATACTATTATAATATTTGATGTTCTACGTCAAGAGTGCTTCGCCTGTGAGCCAGCCAACATCAAACTGTACATTTAAAAAAAAAATATATATATATATATATATATAGATGGGCCCAGTATAAAGAGAAATTACGGTATTGTATGTGCAATTGAATTAAACTGCAACTGAATACATAATACAAACTATAAATTAAGAACACGACATACTTCCCTGGTTTCGGTGCTTGTTCCTGGTTTATGTGCCAAGCTATACATCCGTGGTACCACTAGAGGTCGCTGTGGTGGACGTATAGATGTAAACTAGCGTCGTTTAGCAGAGTAGCCACAAGGTGGTGCTACCCGCGCTTCTTTACAACCTAGACTTTACAGATACGCACATATATTGACAGCTTGGTGTGACTGACTACGCATTATGAGTCGAATGCATTCGACTCATAATCGCGAGAAAGAGGGGAAGCACTTCATGAAGTATTGATGTTGACATAAAGACGTTTGTCTCTGGCATGCTGAGTGTGTTTACAAGCGTCCGGAGGAGCTGATCAACTGACCTGTAGAGTCAGCTCACGTGACAGTATGGAGGCGTCGCTGAAAACATTCACCCGTTCACCACACACACACATCAGCAGCAACCCACTCCACAATAAACGGATACGGCGACAAAACAATTGTGATCAACTCAGTGCGCAGCGTTTATTTATCCACATCGCAATGAAATGAGGGGAGCATGGGGGCCAAAGAGTCGAGGATCGGATTCCTGTCGTATGACGAGGCAGTCAAGAGAGGTAAGCCGAAAAGCAACGGGCTAGATTCACCTCAGTGGCGCTAGCTTAGCTAACTGTCAGCTTTTAGGCTAGGCCGGTGCACAAGAGGACAACGTCCTGACTTCCCTTTTAAAATCTAGAGGTTTTAGTGGCCATGGTTGTTGGATAAGGTAGACACCTTTCAAAAAAAGAACACACTGGCTCCGGAACCACCACGATATATGAATACATTCGGCATAGCAAGATGTCGGAAAGCCTCGCGGAATTTAAGTACATGTTAAATGTTACATGTTAAGTTTAGCAATAGCTAAGTCTATATTGTCTGCAGTCTCCTTCCACCAAAACGCACGTCGGGATGCAGTAGGAAGCGTTTCCTAGTAACGTTAATTACAGCATAACGCTAAATCTGTAGCTTAACGTCGTTGTATGGATTCTGTTCATCCCGAACCGGGTTATTCTTCCGAGCAATGTGTAAATGGAACTGACTGGTACTTTATGAGGCGCTTGCCTTCTGTTACAAGCAAGGTCACGTAAAACTGTCAGATGTTTTGGACTGTGCTTGGCGTGACGTTCTGGCCATAGCTACCAAAGCGTTGGTAGAGGCGCTAGTGTCGGCTGGAGAGGGATGGGCTGACTGACAGTAGCGCAATTTGGCAAAACAGTTGCGCAAACAGCCTCGAATGTGTGCTCACTTTCTAGCTGGACGACAGAGCTAGGCTGACGCCACTCAGCCTAGCTCTTATCACTTTAGGTAGCTAATGTTGAATACTGCTAATGTAGCGTTATGTGCTGCAACTAGCTAGCTTACTTGTCTCCTAGCTAGACAGTTAGTTAGCTGGGTCGCTACAGCTAAGTTCCCAGAGGGACGTGCCTCCAGACAATCTGTGTGAGCCTTCGTCTGGCGGATTTCAAACCCAGCCATGTGACATGGCCAACCTTAATCGGCAATGTTTGTGCCAGCGGACTGTCAGGTCGCTTCCACTAATGGACACGTAGTAGTTAGCAAGCTGTGTAACGGTAGTCAGGGCGTTTGGCTGAACAACAGCCATGCTTCACGTTGCCATTGCTGTCGCTGCATTTAGTTGCTTAGAGTCGAAGTCTGTGGACATTTATTTTTTTTTTCACTGGGTGAGCCCAAAACTTAAAGTAGGGTCTCCCAAACCTGTATATACCGCAACGTCAAGTAAAGCACAAAGCTGGGTAACTCTGTGTAACTGATGCATGTATAGTCTTGAGTGTTGGTGCACTCATGTAAGATGTGGGTGAGCATTTATCAGGAAGCACGGCGGATATCTTATCCCTGATCCCCTTCTTGTTGCACTTTACTCCCTGGGTGTCCTGTAGCTGACCTTTGTCTGCCTTGACTCCAGGCTATGAGAGGCTGTTGCACATCCATCCAGGGCGCCGTCAGGGCGCCGACAGACCTGTCCTTTGCATTCATATTTATTTCAATGATAAAGGTTTGTAACTTAATTTCAGCCAGGATTCTTTACTATAGTTTTACCACTGAAGCCTACGTTTGAACACACCTCGACCTATTGCCGTTTCTATTGCCTAAATTGCATCTTTTCAATATCGGCTCCTTGTGTGGTGGTTTGGACATTCCTCAATTCCTGAACACACACACACACGGGCGGTGGAATTATCCAGCCATCCAGCCGTATCTGACCAGTCAAATGGCAACATTCCTAATTCCCACCAAGGGCTCGACTGCCGTAATTATGAGGTCAGTTTTCATGGAAGCTCAGTCTAGCAGGACACCAGCAGGATAGTGGGCAGGGGACCTCCTGGGTGAGATGTTAGGCTTAGATGTGTTCCTGCAGTAGGCTAAACCCAGGGTCAAACTTCTTTCAAGACTACATTTGCAGGGTTGATTATGCAGTCTCTGTTAATTTAGTTTCTAACCGCGACATGTGTGATTGCTAACATATGCCTAGAGTGAGAACGGGGATTTTTATTTTTTATTAGAGATATTCATGTCCTCTTTACAATAAAGAAATGGATAAGATATGAGAAAATCATATAGAACATAATCAGTGTGGCTGCTTAAAACACTGGGTACCATAAGGTCATCGTATCGTCACACTGATACTGAATAGCCTACTTCTATGAATTGTATCAACCTGTATCGGCATACAACGGACTTCTTTTGTGACGAGCTAACACAGGTGGTGGATACAGGAGGCTGGAGGCTGGGCGTCTACGTTTCAGAGGCCAAAGTCTGCTTTCTTTTTAAATGGTAAATGATGGGATGACTGCACATTTTAATTTCATAGCTGTGGGCATCTGACTGTGCTCATTGTGTCCTTCAATGTACAAAGTTAAAATAATAAATGATTGGTCAGGAATCAGGAAGCCTTGATAACCTTGTGGTATTGTGAAATGATCCAGCAGGCCAGTTTTATTATGTGCTGAGTAACATCAAGGTTGATGTTTAAAGGAATCTCCTTTTTAAAATGAAATTGACTGCGTAGGAAGAGTAGTTCCTGAAGTAGCCTGCCCTTTACGCTGAATACGTATATTCTCAGGGCCCCACCAATCCATCTTTTATCTATAATAAAGAAGTTGCTGGGAGACTTGAAGCCAATCTATGGTAGTGGTAGAGGGCTGAAGAGAGTAGAGGTGAACTAAGAATAGAATATGAAGGAAAACAGAGAAAATATATCATAATGCTAGCCGGGGCGGCTGCTGGAGCTGATGGCGGCCAATCCAGACAGCCTGTGATCCAACCAGGCTCTCCGCAGCGAGTTAAGAAGCGTCCCATGGTCGGCTCTCCGCTAAAAATACGTGCTGCTTAGTCTATTTTAGAAGGTGCCGCTCGAGCTGGGCAACATAACTAACTAGCACAGTGTGTGAAACATAGACATGAATAATGGGACTTCTAACAGTATTAACTTTGTCATCAATAAAGTAGGAAATAATAACAAACACATGTTGTCTATCAATTCCATTCTTTAAAAATCATCTCCATTTATTCATTTCAGGGCAAAAAACGCTGTTCTGGCACAGTTCATACCATAAATAATTAATGACAATTACATATTTCTTTTTTCAGGAAAAGTGAATGTGTGGTCGTCTTCTGCTTTGTTTTTTTTATTTGAGTGCAATTATCTTGAACGACATAATATGATCCCACACCGTTTGCGTAACTGTTTTGTGGATTTACAATTAAATGGTTCAGCAGTTTTAGTGTTTTCTTGTCTCTCTCACTCACTCACTCACTCACTCACTCACTCACTCACACACACGTTATGTTGCTTGACAATAAGGATTGCCCACTTGCCCCGTGGTAAGCATGCCAATTTGGGCCAGTAAATCTAGCAAATTACACACAAAAAAATATTAAACACAGTGATTTTTCTGGAGCTGGAAAAATAAATATAACGTTGAACCCGAGCTGAAATGTGTATCGGTTTGTATTGGCAGAGCTGGGTAGGATGTAAAAGGATACATGTCTTTAAACAGGCTGTATACCCCATGTGTTCATACTAGACCACCACATAGTTTAGTAAAGCAACAGTCACGGTCATCGCTCTAACTAGTCACCTGAGAACTGCAGGGCCTCGCATTTCTTATCGACGTCAGCAGGCTTTATCAGCCGAGGTGATAGGCCGCTGCTTTGCATTCTTACCTTGTGCTCGCTGCTTTGTGGATGTAGATTGGCCTAATGCTGCCACAAAGGCTTCCAGTATGCTGTTTGCTATGTAAACATGGCCGGCAACTTGCATAAATCAATAACACATAGTCCTAAACCTTCAGTATAAGGAAAGGAGCACAACAAAGGTGTGTGTTGTCTGCTCTCCTTTTCTCTCCTCGCAACAATGCAGCACACCATATGGTGGAGCCTCATCTAAAATACAGAATACTAATCTGAGACAACAATTGTCCAAGTGGCTAAGCTATTGTCTGTAAGTATTATAAAATACTATATTATAGGACTGTCACAAATATTCTAAATCTAAATATGTACTTGCATACATTTGAGATGTTAGACTGTGATTCTAGGCTGTAGTGAGCTACCGGACTCGGCAAGGCGTTTCAGAGATGGAGAGAAAATGTTGCTCGTATATTAGCTTAGCATTCAGCTAACCTCCTCACAGAAGGCTCATCTATTAGAGAGAAGGGCTGGCTACTTAGCCAGCCCTTAGCTAAATCAGCCATGCTTCCACGCAACACCGAACACAGAAAACCATCTGAATAAAGTTGTCATTTATCTGGCGATAGCAATGTAGCTTTCCTACACTGTGACAAGAGTGTGTGGGTGAAGCATTAAGTTGTTAAATTGTACTCATTTAGCAGCTGGCTAGTTTGCCAGCTCTGGAGATAGACTAGCTAACTAGCTAGCCAGCTGTCCTCTCCAAATCAACTTATATTGTCACGCATGTACACAGCACACAGTGAAATTAAGCCTCTGCATTTAATCCACCTTAGTATTAGGAGCAGTGGGCAGTTTGGGTGTACGGTGCCTTGCTCAAGGGCACCTTGGCAGTGCCCAGGAGGCGAGCTGGCACCTCTCCAGCACCCAGTCCATGGTCCGTCTCCACAGACGGAGCTACTGCCACCCAGAGCTCCCATCACGAATCAGCTGTTCCTCCTCCTCCAAAGTGAGCTACAGGAATAAATAGGTGTGAGGACTTTATTCTGTTTAGGTGCCTCATCATATTGGTTGTGTTGATATTGTGCGTAGCTGTGAGGCTCTCATTGGTTTCACCCTTATTGTAGCTCCCATAATAGCACCCATAGTAGCTTTGACTTGTCATAGTAGGAAGAGCACAGATGTTACCAACAACATTAACGATGGCTCTGTTCTAATCAAGTGTCCAAGTAAGACCCTGAAGCTGAAGCAGCTACTGCCTAGTCCCAGTACATGTCGAAGTGTCTTTTGGAAAAGGTTAATTACTCGGAGTTAAGTAAGGTACCGGTTAGCAACACAGCGCCACTGACCTGTAAAATGATGACACGATAGGGGAACGGGAATAATTTGGTTTGATTTTGAAACTGAGAATTTCAACATTTTAACGTCCTTTGAAAAGACTTCACTGCACCTAATTGCCATTTTCCCCAACTGTCACTGGACCGCAGCAAAAAACAAAGTCTATGCTGAACCAAGGGCATAGTAGTATCACAATGACTAAATAGCTTTGTTATATGTTGTTTTTCTCTTTCCAACCCCATTAAACAGCATCCTCATGCTGAATGTTTGGCGTCATGCCTGCAGGTGAAGTGAGCTTTTTAAGAACAGCACTCCCTGTATGTTTGTGCCTGCAGCTTCTGTTGACAGTTCACCATGACTAAAAGGTTGCCGGGACTCATGTGAGTTTAGTATTTGCATGCCTCTCCAGATGCCTCGTGCTCCCTGTCCGAGTGTTTCCAGTCATGCTGGTAGCAGCAGGCGAGCACACCCGCTTTATATTTCATAGGACAACAAACATTGAGTCACAGCAGGAGGCTTTGTTGGCTGCTGCTCTGCTGCCACAATGATTAAGTAAGGTGGTCTAGCACTGAAAACCTGCTGAGACAGACAGACAGACCGTGGGACCCAGAGACACCAATGGAGACTAATAGAAGAGCTAAGCATGCATTGCTGTGTATCTGCCAATAACTATTGTGTATTATGTTCCCAGGCTTTGTCTGTAAACTGTGTGCGGATGGAGAGTGTGTTGGTGCAGTAGCAGAAATCAGAGCCATTGTTTGCTCTGCATTGAATGGTAACCATTGCAGTTGATGCAGCCCAGTGCCCAATAACACCCCCATTGCATCACAGCATCAACAATACACAGTGTTTTCTATAATGTGGACGCTTTGTTTTCCTCCCCGTTGGTCCGTCTAATTGTAACAATTTAGCTATTATCTGGTAGGACGAGGCATATTCTTAATGGGCTGTTTTGATTTTCAGTAGCAGTGCCTTGAGATGTTTCTGTCTCACTTGACTGAAGTGAAACAAGAGTCAGCTGAGACTGTAGTCATCAACCCCCGCTAAACTCACAAGTGCAGTGATTTTGTAAATGCATGATTATGTTGAAAATCCATGGAACAATGTTTGGAAGGAAGAAATTTCATAAATGGTCATGCTGGGCCATTGAAGTAAAAAACAATAATTACAGAGCCAGGGGAGGGATGTAATATTCCAAGAAAACATCGAAAATTAAAGTCACAAATCTACGAGATGCTCCGATATTCTCTCAGATTAAAATGGCAAATCTATAAGAAACTCCGTTTAGCCGTTATTCTGGTAAGGATGGCCTCTTAGAGAGGGGAAGGTCCTGAAAGACGTGAACGTGTTTTCTTTCATGTTATTTCTTATGAACACAATGCTGACTTTGGTATGTATTGTACTTAATCCTCATGTTAGACCTTTTATTTACCTTTTATTTTGCCAATGGGTTATGAGATGAATCCTAAAGGTGGCTGTTTCCGATGTCCTCACTCTGAATGAGGATTAAGTCCTGTATGATACATATGAGGTGTTGAAATTCAGTTCTAAAACGTATCGCGTTGTGGATGATTCTGTGTCGCTGCAGTGACGGAACATCGTGGGGAATTGGTTTCATGTCAGCTCAGTGTGAGTCTGTCGTGTCATTCACTGTCGCTTGTTTCTCTTCTCTCTGTTGGTGTTTCACCATTCAAACGATCGGTCTGATAACTTGATGCTCTCGTTACCAACATTAACTCTGTTTCAACGATGTTGGGCTGAAAGAATCGTGTATCAGGCTGAAATTCAATTGGTGGTGTTCTGTCGACAGATGCAGTGACTTAAAACAAGTAAGAGTAGAAGAGCTCGGAGTAAGGGAAAGTCTTATTCATGCAGTGTAACATGCCACAGACATTCAGGAAGTCTGTGTTAGAGCTGCATTGTGGATTACAGCACACCTATAATGTTCTGTTCATAGAGTTGGATCACACAGTAGTATTGAAAATGTTTCAGCTTTGTATTTCACAGACTGTTGTAGTCAGATTTTTGAGTTCAGGTTTGCTTGGATTATTTGATGAAAAAGTAGCCATGTGCAGTAATACAGAATACTGAGGATGCATACATTTAGAAGCATGGAGATTGTGAAGATTTACACCTATACATATACACAATAGATTAGGAGTGGCGTTCTCCAGGCACCTCACGATTCCATTTGATTCCGATTCAGAGGGCTACGATGGCGTTATAAAACCATTATCAACTCTTCTTGATGCATCAAAATGTTTATATACATGATTTATTTTTGAATCACTGTTTATCTGCTATTTGTTATGATTCATGATTAAAAAAACTAATTTACCTCATCCTTAGCCTATCTGAGAACGTAAACAAGACGCACGTGTGTTACGTCTGTTGCGTTCAGGGGCAGTGGAAAGGAACGGACAGCCAGGTGTCAAAGAATTGTTACAGGAGGTCATAACGTTGAGAATTGAGTTTGAAATGTCCGATTATTGAGTTTACAGCATCGAGTCATAATTGTTCAAGAGAGCGCGTGTGAGATAGTGAGTATGAAGTCAACAGTAACGTGAAGCTGTGAATGTGCAGTGTTTTTTAAAGTATACCGTCGGTGAATGAATATAGAAAAGCTCCTGTGTTTTGCACTCTTTACCTTTAGGTGACAAGCCACTGAGGTTTGCTCAGCTTTTTTATTTTTAACATTTCTTTTTAACTGATGGCACTTTTAAACGGTTAATTATTATCATCCCTATGGCAAACTGTGGTCGGTGTGTATCAATAAAACACAATGTTAAAATGTCAGCAGCAGCATCATGTTGTATATTCAATGTGTTCCGGTCAGAAAGAGAGGAACATCTGATGTTTGCAAAGTCATTGAGCTGATCGACAAGTACTCAAATGTAAGTAGTTGTACTTCTTGTTGTACTTCTTGTTGTACTGCCATGCTTCACTGTTTTATCAGAGATGTGTACATTATTCTTTTGGTGTGAAAGCTGCACAGCCTCCCTACACGTCTGGAACTTCACCACAGACACAATCAAAAGGACTAAAGCCAGACAAAGCTGTGGTGAGCTGTACGAGATTACACAAGTGGAGATTAATTGGTTTAATTCACGGTAACAAAGCTGTAGTGCAAGCAAACCGATTTGTTTAATGCACTTCATGAAGATCAAATAAGATACTAATCCTAGAATGTGTAGTATAATATTGTGCTTTAATGCTACGTTCACACCAAACGCAAAGAGAATTTTCACGTCGCATTATTCGCGGGAGTTTGATCGCGAGGTTTGCGACGTTATGCCCCCCACACATAGATTAGATAAACTTAGAATACATATTTGGTAAGGTCCGAGCAGCATGCCGTGTGAAGGTCGACACCCTGCTGTTCTGGGACACTTTGTCACTTGTGGCAATTTTTTTAATTGTAACCAGGCAGAGGGATGCTCTCTTTTGCAGGAAAGCCCCAGTCCTCACTCACACAGTTCCACACATTAACCAGTGTTTCCCACAGGAGTCAGTGAGGCCTCGGACCCTACATGCTCCCCAGGAAGAAACCTTTGTACATTTTAAAGTTAAATGGATCGATCTTCTGCACTTTCAGAGAGGAGAGGTTAGATCTATAAATAACTTTGTGCTGTGGTAGAATGTAATTAAGTACATTTAGGCTACCTTCCATTTTATGTAACTTTATACTTGTACTCCACTACATCTCAGAGCGAAATATTATACTTTGTACTTTCTGCATTTATTTGACAAAATCAATTACTAGCTACTTTGCAGATTTAGATTCTTAATACAAAATACAAATTAACTATAATGTACTTTAAAGTAGTATATATAATCATTAAGTATCCTATTATAAAGTACCTCAAATGAGCTTGACCAGCAGCAACATTAAAGGACCAGCTCATTAGCACATCAGTGATTATATTCCAATAATAATCCAATATTCTGAAACCATTCTGCATGATTTTTTTTTTTAAATCTTTTGCTACTTGAAGTATATTTTGATGCTAATACTTTTGTACTTTTATGCAGCCCAAGTCCTGAATGCAGGACTTTTTACAGTATTTTTACATTTTTTTAGTATTACTTTTACTGAAGTAAAATATCTGTGTACTTTTTTTACTGAGCTCTAGTAAGCACGGTGAGAGAAGAGAGAGAGAGAGAGAGAGAGAGAGAAGTCCACGGGCCCGGAGAGTGGTGAGTTCCCTGCGAGGGGCCACACAGCCGGAGCCGTTGGCCACCTTTACGCTGGCCTTTCTGAGTCCACCTGGAGCTGGGCTTGGCTAGGGCCAGCCAGCGTACCTGTGGAGAAGTGTAAATATTTTAGATTAATTATAAAACTGTGGCAGGACAAAATGCACCATGGCGGGCTGCCACAGTCTAGGTAATTAATGGGAAGCCCTGTTAACACCCGGAAGCTGCCCAGTACAACCAGACTCATCTGTTGGCCACTGAGCAGCTCTACTGGTGCAGTTGGGGGTTTAAGAGCTTTGCTCAAAAGTGCTGCTCTTTCACTTTACCCTCTCCTCAAACTTATCCTGTTCATTCAGGAGACCAAACAGCCGACCTCACAGATTGTAGTAGACTGCTCAGCACCAGTTCCATCGAGGTCTGTAAAGTATATGGAGTCTGAATTAGTTTGTTCCGGAGTGTTGTTGAGACAACCCCCTTTTATTTTTTAAAACATTGACAAGATTTTCAAGACACAATGAACCACAGGCTGCCATCAGGCTGCAGGTCCTGATGGCATCCCCGGACGCGTGCTCAGGGCCTGTGCTGGGCAGCTGACTGAGGTCCTGACTGACATCTTCAACCTGTCACTGGCCCAAGCAGCTGTACCCACATGCTCCAAAACCACCTCAATCGTGCCAGTGCCAAAACACTCCACTGCAGGGAGCCTAAACGACTTCCGCCCTGTTGCACTCACCCCCATCATCATGAAGTGCTTCGAAAGGCTGATCCTGGCTTATCTCAAAACCTGCCTACCACCCACACTGGACCCCCTCCAATTTGCCTACCGCCAGAACAGGTGTACAGAGGACGCCATCTCCATGGCGCTTCACTCCACCCTCTCCCACCTGGACAACAACACCTATGTGAGAATGCTGTTCATCGATTTCAGTTCAGCATTCAACACCATCACCCCCTCCAAACGGATCACCAAACTAGGTGACCGTGGCATCAACACCTCCCTCTGCAGCTGAATACTGGACTTCCTAACCAACGAACCCCAGTATGTTAGGTTAGGCAATCACACCTCCACCCTCACCCTGAACACTGGCGTTCCACAGGGCTGTGTGCTGAGTCCTCCTCTACTCCCTGTTCACCTGTGACTGCACGCCTCTACATGGTTCCAATACCATTACCAAGTTTGCAGACGACACAACGGTGGTGGGCCTCATCAACAACAACGATGAGTCGGCCTACAGGGAGGAGGTCCGGCACCTGGCAGCGTGGTGCGCCAACAACAACCTGGCTCTCAACACCAAAAAGACCAAGGAGCTTATTGTGGACTTCAGAAAGACCAAAGGCTGCACACACAACCATCCATATCAATGTAACAGAGGTTGAGCGTGTCACCAGCTTTAGGTTTCTGGGTGTCCACATCTCAGAGGACCTCTCTTGGACCCTCAACACCTCAACCCTGGTCAAGAAGGCACACCAGCGTCTCTTCTTCCTGAGGAGACTGAAGAAAATCCACATGTCTCCTCTGATCCTGGTGAACTTCTACCGCTGCCCAACATATCACCGGTACTCCACTCCCTGCCATCGAGACCGTCCACCTCAAGCGCTGCCTGCGGAGAGCGCGCAGCATCGTCAGGGACACCTCACACCCCGGCCATAGACTGTTTGCCCTCCTCCCCTCTGGGAGGCGCTATAAGAGTCTCTGTTCCAGGACCAGCAGGCTCAGCAACAGCTTCTTCCCCTCAGCTGTCACTTTACTAAACTCTGCACCACCTCTGCACTTCTGGTTAGATGCTAAAACTGTATTTCGTTGTCCTAGTACTTGTACTCTGTGCAATGACAGTAAAGTTGAATCTGAATAACATTTTCATTGTGGTACATTTTCATTGTGGTACATAAAGATGTGTTCCCCACACAGCTTTAGTCATTGTGTTGTTTTTACCAGCAAGGTGCTGTGTTTCTAAATGTGTGGAATGTCCAGAGATGTCTTTGTCGTTGTTCTCTGGCTGTGTGCACATCCTTGATCCTTGACTAGTTAGTTTACAGCCTCCAGAACAGTGCCAGGCTGGTAACCGTGTTAGTGTAGCGGCCACAGTCGGTACTGACCCATGCTGGCTCAAAAATGTTTTTTTCCCCACACACAGTTATTTAAGAAAAATGAACAGCCGTGACATGATTGATACAATACAATAGATCCACTCAAATTTGAAGTCTAGAAGAGCCATATCAGTAAAGCATTTTTGTGCCATTTGAATAGAATAGAATTTAGACGTCTCTTCATATCCGGGAAACAAATACTCAATTTCAAATGCAGCTTGAAGCCGTTCCACACTCAGCATGGATTTTGTCCAAAAACTTAGCACGGAAATGAATAAAAGCTGATTTTGTGGGTTCTTATGGATGCTTGCACACCCCTGCGGAATATTTGTGCGGAACAAAAAAAACGGACCTTTGTTTCAGCGGATTTTTACCTGCAGAACTATGTTTGACCAATGAAATCCTTTGCTCCAACTGATGTCATGAAGAAGTTCGCCATCATTCAGTATGATAATTAGCCATGTGCCTCTGTTGGCTGCAGGGAGGCTGTGTATTTTTGGAGCAATGGGAAGTGAGGCATTTTCTACAGCTGCTGAAGCCGGAGCACAGTGTGTTGGAATAAAAGACGAGACATAGATAGGGCCTTATATAACTGGTGTCTTCCAAAAAACCTTAATTCTACTGCATTGCAAGTCAAACATATCCTCGATACCAAGTGTGTCCGTCTGCTTCTGCTTTGCTTTGCGTAAAATGTTCTATTGACTTTTCTTATTTGCTCTCCTTTCTAATGTTGCTCATTCTCTGTAATTCTCTTCCACCTTGTGTAGCCATGTGAGCAATACCCCTTTCCTATTTATAATATATATATATATATATATATATATATAAGTGTTTAAAGCCTTATGACTGACCACTCTGTGAACCTGTGCTCTCCAATATGTCCCACAAAATTCAACAACCAAATCTGAATTATTCAAATAAGGGAATAGTTTGACATTTTGGAATATTTGCTTATTCGTTTTTTTTTTTTTTTGCCAACAGTTATTATGATGGGATCTGTCTAAATTCCCTACCATCACCTCTGAAGCTCACTAATTAACAGGTCATGTCTCGCTTGTTACATTTTTACAAAAACTGAGCTGTAAAAAAACAGCACATGATTATTTGAGGGGTGGAGTGCGGGACTATTTCCTGGTTGGGTGCGATTGCTTCCTGGAGTCTTGTTGTCACTGTGAGATTGCCAGGCAGCAAGAAGACACTTTTACACCTTATGCTTCCTGGAAAAAAGGGTATTTCCCAAAATTGTTAGCGCATTCCTTTAATGCAGTTACAGTAAACCTGTTCCCTCCAGTGTCAAGTGCTTATTGAGTCTGGAAGTCTTACAAAGCCTCACTCCAGGCCTTGCTAATCTTTACTGACGGGAGAAAAGCCTGAATAGCTAGACACATTCAGTCTGCACTTACACTTCTTTTGATGCTTCACCGGTCATATATCTTCCACAATATATTAAATACATGAGGTAATTGGGAGAATTTTTGTAAAGCTCCATTGTGAAAATAGGTAAAAAACAAATAAAAATTCCCTCACTATCAGCTGACCCCCTCATTTTGACAGCTCTATTCAGTTAAATTCCCACCAAGTCCTCATCAATCCTCTATTACATCAATTCTGTCAACACCAGCGTCCTGTTATTGTTTCCTCTTTTATTTGCTTCATTTGCTTCTTCAGATCCCTTTGTTTGTAGTGTAGCAGTAGATTAGGTTAGGACGAAGGTTTTGGAAGAGAGCGCAGCAAAATACAAGTCATGTATTTGAATGACAAAAAATAAATGATTCATGGAGCTGAGGGCGTTCTTTGAGGGCATTTGATTTGGCTTTTTAAAGCCAACTGACCACAGTCAAAAGGAAACTGTGTTGAGTCTCTGCTAGAGTAACGTCTTACAGCTGTATGAATGGTTACTGTGGAGAGAAAAAAGGTCACAAGGCAAACCAAGATATACTTTGTAAAAGGTGTGTGTGTCTGTTCAATAGGAGTGTTCCTGTCTAACCCTGCAATCAAATCTTGACTGTTGTACTCATGGTTACATTCAGTTTTGTTGTTATTTGGACTTTGGAAGATAGAGATATTTGTTGAAGTACACCGTTGAGTAAAAACTATTAATGATTTCATTTTTTAAGTCTCTGTAAACCAGAAAGGCGAGGCAGTATAGTTTTTGATAGAGGAGAGAGACAGCACGGCGGTGCTGTGAATGAAAGCAAACAAGTCAACTTAGACGCTTATAGAATTAACAATGCACAAATTTGGCACAACTGTATTTCTGCATCAATTCCATTCATGCTGATATTTTCCATGCAGATGGTAGAAGTGTAGAGTCCGAGCTGAAGATGCAGCACGGCGTGAGTGCTTTTCCATATGACAGGAACAGCACAGTAATATAATTAGCTCACGTTGATGTTGTGAAAGGGTTAGACTGTGAAGCATTGACAGAAAATGTAATGGATTACCACTCACTCAACTGCTGTTCAGAGTAGAGCCGATAAGAGTAGAGCCGATAAGAAATACCTGATTGTTGATGGAGAGTTGTGGTTGCTTGGGTGAAATAAGAGAGAGATCAAAAGTGGTGATAGTGAGTAGAAGAAGTGCGATACATTCCCAAAAATATCCATGATGGTACCATGTAGCATCTCTTTTTAAAGAAGCTGTCCTAACTACAGCTAGTCTTGTCCGTTCCATTGGGCGCTGCCGTTGACTGGTTGTGTGGAGGCTGCATTGCTACTGAGGCACAGTGTGAAAAGAGTGGTGCAGACAGATCTCCACACACATTTCCACATCTTTGCCACTGCAGAAGTGTAGCAACAGTCCTATGTGAAAAGAGTTGAAGTTGAGAGGCCTGCTGAGGTGTAGCTGATGACTTGTCTGTATTTCCATTATTTTCTATTAAATATTGAAGTTTCTAAATAGGTGTTTTGGCACGCCTGGTCAAGTGGCGCTATCCATGGTCCTGAAAGGAGGCTTGAATTTGGGCATGTTAAATCAGCATTTAACCTTTTGTTTTGTTATTTAATATTGTATTCCCTATTTGTCTGAAAGGACAAGGCAAGTTACTGAATATATGTTGCAATACTTGATGAATTAAATATAAAAATGCATTAAAATATTAAAAAAGTTCAACTTCCAAAATTGTTTTATTAAAATTCAGTTTAACAGCTGTAAGACATAGCCGAACAGGCTTTGTCTATACAGGCCCACTTTGGTTAATGATTAAATTTAACGTATCAAGCCCCCCCCCCCCCCCCTCTGATTGGCTACATGTTACTGAGCCCTTACTGAGGCTGCTGACGTTGGCAACATATTATACTCTGTTAGCAACGTTGCTAATGTTAGCTATATATTACACTGAGCGCTTAGTGAGGTCATTAGCGTTGTCTACATATTACACTCATCTGTTAGCAAGGTCGCTAACGTTGGCTTCATATCACATCCTGGCGTTGGCAAGGTTGTTAACGTCGCCTACATATTACTCTCAGCCATTAGCAAGGTTGCTAATGAGTAAATGTAATAACTACACTGTACTAGTATTTTACAAATACCAACCTGTCCAAGAGCAGTAACGCCACTTCACTGTCTGGTGCTGCTGCAGACACCACAATGGTGGATAACAAGTGAGGTGCCTGGTTCCAATACTGCAGCCGCCCTGATCTCATGGGGTTGTCTTAGCTTATGTCTCCATGACGCCAAAGCAGGTCAGGATAAACTCAGGCAGAGATCTAACGTGCTGCGTTGTTTTGCATCGATCGTGCTCAGGCCTGCATCATCTCAAACAAGCCGACTGTAACCTGACACTTTTCACCACCACTGCTCTACCGTCATGCTGCAGTGTTTTGCTGCTGCAGCTCCCTTCATCATCAGTCTCATTCTGATGTGCTTAGATTTGTATGAAAACTGAGTTCTTGTTGCTGCTCGGATACTTTAAGAGCTCTGTCTGACAGCAGAGCCTTTTTCTGTCTCTGTTACCGTTTGCTACAAATGGTCAATTCTTTGATGCATTTGACTCTGACTGACTGAAATATGACTATTGATGGCACATTGGCCGTGAGTTATGGGCTGAGCTATCATGACCATCTATTCATTATTGCTTTTTCATCGTTCACATATCAGCTCTGTGGGTCATCGATTAAGTTCTGTCGACATTTTGATCATGTAGCTGAGGTGTGAACACATGGAAGCTGCAACTCAGTCAGATTTCCAAGTGTTGATGACTGAAATTGTTCAGTTCAAAGCCCTTGTTTTTGGTAAACCTGCGTGCGCGTGCGCGTGCGCACGTAAAAGTGAGATGAGACATTTTGAGCATTTTGTCGGTCTATTTTTGGTTTGTTTCACCCAAAACACGAAAACCTTTGTCTCAGTTTTATTTTCCTAATCATATGCAGTGTTGCATATGTTCCTGATTTTTTTATTTTTTATTTTTTTTATTTTTGTTTCTGGGAATTTTGAGACTTTGATAATTCCTAGAAAATTGCATTAACAACTTGACTTTCCAAAAACAATGTCCTGGTTACTCAGGACAAACTTAAATCTTTGTTCAGTCGAAAACAGTGCTTGTTAAAGTCCCATTAGCATTACACTGCTCTTGTTTGTGCTGTGCTTACTGTTGGTCCTGTTAGCAGATTGTTTTATAACAGTTTGCTTATGATCTCTTTTCTTCTCCTGTCTTTTTCTCTCTAGTCACTGATGTTGAATTGAAGCGGCTGAAAGATGCCTTCAAGAGAACGAGCGGCCTCACCTACTACATGACCCAGCAGTGCTTCTACAGGGAAGTGCTGGGAGATGGAGTTCCCCCTAAAGTTGCAGAGGTAAGCCACAGTAATGTCACACGCCGTGTACCATTGACCATGATGGTTAATCTAAAGTGATAGTTACAGTGAGACGCTGAAGGCAGCCACCAACAATAGGATAGGTTAAGTGAGGGGTGAGCATCCAGTGTCCCCTGCAATATGTGTGTCCTGTAGAACTGATGTGAGAGAGGATATCTGATGAAGTACATATTCAAAGTGGAGAAGACTTGGGTGATATTGTTGTGTGTGTGTGTGTGGTGGGACATAGGGATCAATATTTGGTAATATTAGCTAGCGGTTCCAAGCAGAGGATACCAGGAGAACACCAACAGGAAGATGTATCTGAGAGTGCTGCTTGAGCGTTCGGTAGCTAACGAGCGAGCCCTCTCGCTCCTTTTTCCTCTCTATTGAGAGCTGCACATGCTCAGTACCGATCGGGTAAAAGCCTTGCATACTATACAACTTACTGGTGTCGGTTCGTTACTCTTTACTGGCCAATAAGCAAGTCCAGATATGGGAATGTAAATGCAGTCCATTTACTATTGAACATCAGAGCATGCGTCTTCTCTCTCTTTCTCTCAGCATCTCTGCTTCCTCTTTTCCTTTGTCACCATGGCAGCAGTTACTGCGGTGACAGCGGTCCAGATCTAAGGTTACTGCTGGTCTGCTCAAACAGAAACATGGCTGCTGCACATTCTGACAGTTCAAAGGAAGCCGAGCCTAATCAGTCAGTCGAGACGCAGACATGTTCTTGTTAATATTCAGAAATCTCAGTGACACCAAGTCTACATTGGGTTTCAACACATTCTTCTTTTCATTGAAGATGTTAAACGGATTCAGTTATTCTCTACATCGTACAGAGAGCAGACACGATGCTGTCATGTATATCATGTCATTAACTATGTTCAAATTGATAATTTTCTTCGTCTTGTCAGAAACATTAGTCATATTCACTCTTCCAATGTTTTTTTTTACACTCTCTCCATCGTCCATCACAAGGGAGCTCTCAGCGTATCCTTCGTAGCTCCCTCATCCGACCAGACACTCGCAACTCACTAAGCTGTTCCTAGTAGCTAGTGAAGTAGATATAGTAACTCGTGGGCATGAAGCTCTATCCAATCATATGCTAACCTTACTTCATTTGTCGTTCTGTAGTACCGTTTTCCTGTCTGATGGCCTGAGGATTTTACCCCGCACTGCCAACAATATATCCGTATATCCGAGTGCCACGTCGCTCGTTGTGTGTGAGAGTAGATTAAAGGGGACTATTGCCCGCAGTATTTCTGTAGGTTACTGATAACAATTCAAATGTCAGTGTTATTATTGAAGCTTCGAAACAATTGGTACAGCCCTAATTCCTAATATTAATGTTAATTATAATCATTATTATTGTTGTTATTGCCAGCAATGGAAGCATATGAACTCACTCTCTTTCCTTGAGAAATCAACAGAGCTCCGAAGGTATAATATAATAATATAATAACATTAAGCCTAAGTAATAAAGGCCATGTCTTGCATAATAATAAATAAAGTATACATATGTATTTCATGTATGATGAAAACCTGTGTAATGAAGCTCAGCATTTACACTTGTTACAACAATATGCTCCTTTTGTGCCACCCATTGGAAATAGGACCACATTGTAACCTTTCCACATCTTCTTACATACATTATTATTATTATTATTCTTTGGTACGGTGGGCTTGTACGAGTGTGCCATGTCAGATTTTAAAAAAACGCTCCGAACTCGGATACGTGTTTAAATGACCAGCGCAAACATGATGAATGTCATAAGAATTGTAAATGATATATATATACAGTATGTGAGAATGCTGTTCATCGATTTCAGTTCAGCATTCATATATATATATATAATACCAGGCTAAGCATCCTGCCCCACATATATGCTATATGTGCTATACTGAAGTCCTGCTTTCAGAGATCCATAGAGGAAAGTGTGTATTTGAATTGAGCAGCAGAATAAAGGGACCTGCTAAAGACAAGGACTGAGAGAAGATAACGAGTGCTGTTAATGCCGTGTCACTGAAAAAAAGCGGTGAATACATTCGTGAAAATCGTAGGCTTGAATAGCAGCGGACTAACTGCACATGACTTCTACGACAGGTCTGGAACACTTGTGGTTCAGAGAAAATTCAAAACACGAAAAAATTGGTGAATGCGGAAAGTTCTTCCATCGAGGCCTAATCCAGAAACAGGAAGCATTGACTATAGAAGATATGAATATAGATAGATCAATACACTGCAGCTATTTGTGATAAGAATGGGGTGAGGTTGGTGTAGAACTAGGACACACTCTTGACTTCCCCTTTTTTTTTAAACCACAAGGGAAGCTCCTCTGCTGTGCGTCACCCACTGACATGGACAGTTGTCCACAGCTCACGTCCATACAAGTGAACTTCATGCATTCAGGCACACACACACACACACACACACACACACACTGCTTTGTAACCTTCTTCATGCTCTGAGTGCAGCTTAGTAAAATGACAACAGGACCCCGAGTACAGATCTGAGCACATTTACATTTTTGAAGGCTGTTAGAAACAGTTTTATGCTGATGGTGATACATTTAATTTTTTGTAGTTTTTAGCATGACAGGCACTGGCTCATGAAGCAACCTTTAATATGATTCTAACGCCAGTATCAGAAACAGAAGTATTATTCTCATCCTGTATTTTTACCTGAAAGAAATGAATTATTTCTACAATCTTTCACAAAGCTCACAAATGTTGCTGCTGTGTTTGCTGTATTTACCTAGCATGTACAGAAGTTTCTCTCAAATTGAAAGGGGCTTTAAGAACAAAAGTGTACATACAAAGTAAAGATCTATCTGTTATGGCGCTGCTCGTGCAGTGTTGCGCCCCCTGCTGTCTGTAAAAAACGATCCTTACTGCTGCGACTGCAGTCCAGAGTAGAAGAGTAACATTTAGCTTCAAACGTTGTGGTTCAATCTTCTTTACATTTTGCTTCTTAGAGATGCTGATGAGATGCTGACTCATGATGAATGAGTCTTAAACAATACCAGGAACAGAGCACAACATGGAAGTGAAAGCAGTGTTCTGTTTGTTAAAAGGGGAAAGTGTAATACAATATTATGGTCCTGGAATCAATAAATAATTGTGATGAATAACCTTGATCTCAATATTGATCAAAATATTCTTGATTATCATTTTGGCCACAATCGTGCAGAGAAACAAAGACTCAAACATAACTTTAGAACAAAGGTGTCCCCACAATAATCAAAGTAATCCTTTCTGTGTTACCCTGGCTGTTTAACAGCTCATTAGCCTGTTCTGCTACATAAGTATGAATTATGTTTGGCCAATGGGACATGTCCTCACACAAAGCCTCTCATTCTCAGCACATTACTTCATAATATGCGTCACATTATTAAAACGCCTTAATTGCATAGCTGCTTTATTAGATTGTAGGAGATATTCCAGGTGTTTGTGATGTTGATATCAACCCATTTTATTTTTCATTAAATACAGTTGCATTGATGTGGACGTGAGGAAATCACTGGTGACGCATCCACTCGTTTCCCTGTTGTCAGTGCTATAATAAAATCAATGGACTTATTGATCATGTTGGATACAGGGTGAGCATGAGGTGATTATGCGGTTCTCTATTTGTTTTCACATTGTGCCGTGTTTTGCATGTGTTTCAGGTGATCTACACCTCATTCGGAGGCTCGTCCAAAGGGCTGCACTTCAACAATCTGATCGTGGGTCTGGTGCTTCTGACCAGAGGACGCGATGAGGAGAAGGCCAAGTGTAAGTTGTTCCTGATGAGTAAACAGGAAGTCTGTGTTGGTAATATACACTTGTTTTTTTGTTGTTCTCCTAAACGTCAGTGTATAGATGTTAGCTCCATAGATAGGTGTTCCAACCACCCATGACCATAAACTACAAATACCATGTTTCATATCATTGTCAGAAAACGGGTTTACAGCAAATGCTGTAGTTGGTCTTACTCTGTAAGTGTTCTGAAGTATACAGTTACAGTGTGAGTCCTCCCTTCTGTATGTGTAGTGCAAGTGTTGATGAAAGGAATGGTTTGGGTATTGAGGTTATATGTACTGATCCATAGACTTCTAGATTTGCAGCAGTTTGGAGAAGCAGACAGGACTTACTGCATGGAAGCAAAGCGTTGTACTGCTGTGGACAAAACGTAAGGTAGCCGACTAAAAGAAAGGCTCACATAAAGAAATCAATCTCAGTTCAAGTGTGCTCTATATTGACTACGTTATCTATGATCTCTTCAAAGCCACAAGACTCCTTTGACAAAAATGTCACCTCACTGAACAGGGAAGTTGTTTAGTCTGTTTGTGTTATTGTGGGACTTTTGGGTTTTGAAAGTTTAGTTTAGTTTGAATCTAACCAATCGAGGCAACGGTAGACCAGCAACTATCGTGTTCTGTGAGGTTACAATGTCTGGTTTTGGCTCTGAAGACAGTATAGATGGATACATAGGCTTCAGTTCAGAAAGGGCTGTCTGACAGCAAGATGAAGTGGTGAAAATATTTAGAATATATAGTGTACACTAAAAGAAACTGTTGGTGGCTGAAACACATTTTGCTGCCCCGATCCACAGCAGTACATTGAAGCCCCCAGGAGGAGCGCCAGGCTTTGAAGCTAATTTGACATAGTGGCCAAACGGTGCCATGAGGCCCAAAAAGACTTTTTCCATAGACTTACATTTGGCAAGAGATGTCTGTACCTCAGTGTATAATTTATTTTTAGAACTTCCCAGTACAAACACTTGACTAGCCCTTATTTTAATTGTTAGGTCCTAAAAGTTGTAAAATACACTAACAGCAGAATCCAGAGCTCTGTTCTGTTCATGTGTAAGAGCCCAAGAACAAGCCTGGACCGAGGGCTGGGAGTCGGGTTTAAAGGAAATGCTGCTGCACTTTCTCTATAGGCCAACTGATGCAGAAGATCAAAGGAAGATGTGGGTATTATCATCTGAATTTTAGACTTAGAAGTCAAACTTTTGATTGGACATCGGAGTGGTGATGTGGGATTTCCCCACATCCGTTACAACAACCATAGTGATTGTAGGCACAGGAGCTCCTCCTCATCACCCAACTCTTCCATCATTTTATTTCCAGCTATGGAGTTGTGTTCGGCCAAACTTATATGGAATTATTGAATCACGCCCATCAAATAAATCAAAGGCCGACTGACTAAGGATTTGAAAACCACGGGGCCGAATCAAAAGGAAATGATATTCCACAGGCAATCCCCCTCAGTGCTATGTATGGTTGTTATGTGTGAGATGTGGCCGCACAGCTCGCATAGACACGCACCCACAGGAGCATCAATCAGGCATTACTCCTCCCTGACATCTTATCAGCCACTTGGAGGAGGCATCCGAGCCCGATTAGAACTCATTAGATACAAATTTTATAAAAGGTCGTCGTCTCGGAGAAGACGTTGGAAGAACTCTTTTTCCTCCACAAATTGGCGTTTTTTTTTCCATGGTGGAAGGATCATGGAATTCAGTAAAATGCTACTTTCCTAAAGTCTTTTAATGTTGCAGGGTTTTAGTCTTTAGCATTAATAATGCTCAGCACCGGCTTTAAGAACCGTGCCACATATAATATCAGAAATGTCCTCACTTCTAATATCAGTAGCCAAAGCTGGAGGAGCCCTCAGGTTTTTCTTTAATCCATTCCGTGTTTTTAGTAAAATCATGACAAACAAAATGTTTAACTCATCAGCTAACAGTTTATCTGAATTAAAGCCAAGCCAGAGCAATGTTGGTATTGCTTGTGCAGTATTTTCCTGCAGCAGTTACACCAGCAGATTCTAAAGTATTTCCACCTATCTTTTCAAGTTTTCTTTTAAATGTAACCTCAGTGTTCCTCAATATAAAACAGAAGTCTCCTGGATACTTTTATTATACTGTAGCTTTATGTTTTTGACGCAGCGGATGCCTCTAAATGCTACACATGAACCCCTGTCTGCTGTTGCTATGGAGAAGAAGCCAGCCAGTGGCGCAAATCAGAGCTGCAGCAAATTCTGAATACTTTGATACAACAGTTGGGAACAAAACATTGCACTGTCACTGCTGAATTCATCCCAAAATGTCCCAAACTTTGACTGAATTGATTTTAAGCTACTGAATATATTTTTCTACAAAGCCCCATCTTCATGTTTTGCCTCCCCTTAATAGTGTACGTCAGCATTTTAAGAGCTGTGATTGGATGTTTTTTGCCCAAATGTACTGCTTAGTCTCTTCGTCTTCCTCTGTCTGCCTCTCTGTCTCTCTCTTTAGTCTTGGTCTTCTGGCTGTGGTGGATGTGCTGCATGCAGGCTAATCCATCAGGACGTTATTGACATTGTAGCTTCTGTCGTCCTTACTGCTGCTACATCCAAGAGGCCTGCCCTCTTATGATAAAGCTGAAATCTCTTCTGACAGTCTTTGTGTGTGTGTGTGTGTGTGTGCGTGTGCGTGCGTGTGCGTGTATTTCCGCGCTCACAGACCTTTTCAGCCTGTTTGCCAGCGATCTAGGTGGACATGCAGCCAGGGAAGATATAGAAGCAGTTCTGCAGGTCCTGGATGGAGAAGTCCCGACCTCCCTGAAGAAGTGCTTCAGTGAGGTCAGCAAACACCACAGGCTGCCTGTCACCACATGGATATACATATGAACATCTACAACCATCCTAGTCATAACTTGCATATCACCTTCGTTATCTGCTTGGCTCATATCTTTTAGTTTGTTTTTATCAGTACAGTCACATGGTCATAAAGGTTACGTTTGCCACATGGAGCCAATTCCACAGGTATGATACAAAGTCTGACAGTACAGTGAGTTATTCTACAGGTTGTTTGAGTACAAATCATGATCTATCACAAATAGCCTCGGTAAGTACAACACAGTAAAACAAAAAAGATCCACACTGTTCGATAACATTAATATCAGGGATATCCAGATCAAGTTTTATAGGAACCCTGATCCGGGGACACGCTGATACTGAGTCGATCTTAGCTTTTTCGGCCGTTGCCTTCTTGGTTTTTTGGAACCAGAAGGGTGGAGCTAAGAACAACTGAACACTGAATAATACATATTTAGGTTATCAAAATGTTACAATTAACTTTCATGAACTGAAAACAAACTGTGAAAGGGTTGAATTTGTAAGATGAAAAACACGTTGCAGACAAGACAACACTGTGGTCATGACCTGTCAATCATAAGATAGCCACACCCTAAAGCATTGTATGGTCTATTTGACTCTAAATGGACCATAATTTACTAAATGAACATCATGCTGTCTTGAAGAAGACTTGAAGCCAGAGATTGAGACCATAAACTCATGTTTACAATGTTTACTGAGGTAATAAATCAAGAGAGAAGTAGAGTCATTTTCTCATAGACTTCTATACAACCAGAGGAGTCGCCCCCTGGTGAACAGTAGAGAGAATGCAGCTTTAAGGCACAGTGTAGCACTCTAAATTTGACCCAATTGGGAGAATACCACTGCTGAGACTGACATTACACAATGAGCTAGAGAGAAGACAAATGTCTCAGTTGGACATGCCTGAACTACAAATACATTTAGTCCACTCTTGGTTGTTCAGTGGTGTAACAAAGTCAACGGACTACAGATGGTGGTTTACAGTGAGAACTTTAACCAGACAATCAAGTTTAAATTCGAGATTATCATTAATTAGTGACAGCTGATATGACTTCCTACTGTCGACGAAAGCATCTGTCAGTGTCCGTTACAAATGAGATACCAATCCGTGAAAATATTCCAGAATCGGCCCCAGTACTGGTTATGGACATTCCTTATTAATATGTTATGTTAGATGCATTCTCTCCATTTTGCCGTCAACTCAGAGTGTTCTTCTTCTGTTGGTTAATTTCCACATTTCCAGTGTATTTTACATCCCTTGTCCCATGTGGATAGCTTTGATTACATTTTGCCTGCTTTTGAGATGTCCACCTCTAAGATTTTTCGGTTTTTGCTTACAGTCTAATACAATTCATGTGCATGGAACTTTGATTGTGATGTATGCAGCATTTAAAGTATTCAAAAATTTGTCAGAACTTTCCAAATAATTGAAAACAAGGTAATTAGGGAGTCATATCTAATCTAATACAGGGTATTACTGGTTCTATCAAAACCACCTGGTACTGTAAGGTGTTTCCAAGTCAGAGCTCACTGTATTTAAAGTTGAATTCAGACAGTAATTTGTATTGGAAACTGAGTGAATATGAAAAATAAGGGGACACAGAGTCCCGACACATGCGGAACATCTTCTGCTTTTGACCCGCTTAACATCTGACGTGTGTGTGTTTGTGTGCTGTGACAGGGCGACAAGGTGAACTATGAGCGCTTCAGGAACTGGCTGCTACAGAACAAGGAGGCCTTCACTTTATCCAGATGGCTTCTGTCTGGAGGAGTGTGTGTTACGCTCACAGACGACAGCGACACGCCTACCTTCTACCAGACACTGGCTGGCGTCACACACTGTGAGTCCCGAAAACACTCGACACAATCAATGTGTCTGCATACATCGTCCACACAGGCAGATGTCTTTACTTGTTGACAGTAGCTCAACACCAATGAAAAAGAAAGAAGCAGCGTTGGAATGAATTTGTGAATGGGAACAGTAACTTGTGCTACTCATCTGAGTATGACATGACTACATTGTCTTACTAGTGGAATCAATGCTGTGGAAATATACATTGTGCTGAATTCACCATGTGAGACATTATTGTACAGGTATACCAAGCTTTTATTGGTGACATACCTGAGACATGATCATAAAACACAACATAATAATGGGGCTTATGCCCTTGGAACTGCTGGAATGGAAACAGTACTTCTGTTAAATTGATGAACTAAGATGAGCAGAGTAGGACACGACTGTCCTTGTACTGGTAGAATTAGTTATGGCAGGTAAACAGGTAAACAACAGCTGGTAAACATGGAGGAAATATTGAGAATTGATCAAATTGGAGCAGATCATAAGTCAGGTGTTGTAACATGTTATTAAAAACAGTGAGGAATAAAGACATGTTTCTAATATAAGCCTGTTTTAGCTTGTCTGATTTGAGTTTATTTGCTAGGACTCAGAAGTACTTTCACTTGGCTTTGGCCTCATCAGTGGCAGCTCAGGAAATGACTGTCAAGCTCAACGTATCACCCTGATTCATCCGCTCTCCTCCTTTCACTCAAATATCCCTTTTTCATTAATCCTTCTCTCCTTCACCAAACCAGGTGTCTCTCCTCCCTCCGTTTCCTCTCTGACACCCTCTGCACTGCACCTTGCAGACTGCACTAGTCAATGTGTTTGTAGATGCTTGAGAGCTGTGACATCCGTATTTCTTTTATTTGAAGACAGCTTCACCTGCCACAGTTGACTCTCAGTAACCTTTTGAGTGGCTGGTGTTATTCTTGCCTAATGTTGGTGTAACCGGTGGTAACATGGATGGTATTCAGCTGCTCAAGTTATTCAGGGGTCAACTGCAGATCATTTGTAAATATACAGTTCAAAGTTTGGGGTCACCTGTGATGTAATGACTATTTCAACAGAGACCAAAAAAAGTACAATTCAGACTATTATTTTCATTTGAAACAGTTTTGGCCCAAAAAGAATAATTAAAAGGTTCAAACCCACGTCCAAACAGTGTAACATGTCAGGGAGAATACTCGTAACCATTTTTTGTCTCAGCATACGTGACCCTCGATCATTACTGAACCCAACGGTGCATTTGGGCTCTAAATATTTTGGGTAGCCGTTTTTTCTTTGGGCCCTCCGCCCAAAAGGTTCCATTGAAGAGGTTCAAACTGTGATTTGTCCGCCCATAGTGTGTTCAGCTGATCTTCCAACAGTGCTAACCCTACACCAACCTTCTAATTCTATTGTGATGTTTTAAGAATAGCTTTGCTTAAGAGACACACCTGATAATATTGCAGCTTGTTATTGGCTGTATTATTATTATTATTATTGTTATTGTTGTGCACGTGACACTGAAACAGGAAGCTGTTCCTATTTAAAGCCGCATACATTTTGATGCTAAGCTTCCAGTTAGTTTCTTTCACCAATGACCGATTTCTTCTATTCTTCTAGTCTTATTCAACTGTTGCTCAGAGGGATCTTTGTCTCTTCACAATTGTCAGACTCATTGAACCATTGTCCAGCATTTTGTTCTCCATGTACAAAACAAGACCTTTTTTGTAAACCCTTTTTATATCATATATTTGTAAAGAGGACAACAACCTCGAAGCATGAAAGACAATTCAGAACTATAGAGCAGTCCTCTCAGCCAACTGACTGTAAGGAAACAAGCTTTTGTGGCAGGTGACCCCAAACCTTTGAGTGGCAGCAGTCTATATTCTTTATGGTTGTTTCTTTGCTTTATTAAAATGACCTCAGAAAATGAAGTCATGCCAAGTGAATCAGAACGGGCGTAAATTCCACTCAAACATTTTGCCTTTATTTTTATTGACCTTCTTGTTCATGGAAATACTGAATTTGATTTGTATTTGTCAGTATATAGTGAATTAGCTGGCAGAGTTCTCTCTCAAAACAACTGATGGCTGTTTGCTGGTCTTATAGACCCCAACAGGACAGAACATGACCAGAACATGACTCTAGTGGGGAAGTTACTGGACATAAGGAGGTAAATGTGGCACCTGTGGACTCATGGCGCGGTTGTTGGACTGTGCTTCACAACCTGTTTTGCAGTTGTTCCTTCCTCTTGTTGGTGTGACTGTGGTATGTTGGCAAGATACATATATTTGCAAGTCCAAGAGAAGTTGTGTTGTTGTATATGTCAACATTTAGCCTCCGTCCTTGTAAGACCATTTACTGTAGAAATTCATTTATTTCCAGTGCTATACATATTTTTAGGACAGTGCATGGAAAATAAAAACAATCGACAGTGACTATGTTTACGTGCACCAAATATCCAGTTTTTTGCCCTTATTACGAAACAGACAATATTCCTAATAAGCTGTTTACATGCTTAATGAAAATTAATTTTCCACTAAAATCCTGTTTACATGCAGCCGTGCATATTCATTCTCGGCTGTGTTTTTTCGGGTCGATGCCCTAACGTGTCGTTTATTAGGTCAAACTATGGAAAAGTGAAACGTCAGGATCTGCATGTGCCATTTAGCTACTTTACATCAAAATATGTTTTTTCAAAGTTTTCCCCCGGTGGCAGACTTGTTGGCCCGTGTGAACACAGCCTCCTACTTTCATTACTTCAAGCACCTTCTTCAAAAAGGTCGGCATGGCGATATTTAGATTTCATTGATATTCAAGTCCTTCATGATGCTTAAAAGTGTGTTTTTCTCTTTCCGACCAGAAATGGGGGCTGTCGTATTCGGAATAATAGTAGAATGCGAGTGTGCATGTAAACGTTGACAGTAATGCAGTTTTTAAAAGTTGTCGGACAAGTAAATTTAGCCAGGCTTTATTTTGCCAATTAAGGACAGAGGGCTGGAAGAAAGCTGGATGCTGCCTTTAATCTGCCTGCTCCCAGTTTATCCTCTTAACTTAGTGTCTGTGTGTGTTGGGGAGAGAGAGTGACAGACACAAACCTGGTTCTTAACTCTTGCCAGAACAAGAACGCGAAGCTTGACTCATGACAGAGCTCGAATCCTTTGCTAGCGGACACCGTCACAGTGTTATGAGCGTAGAAATCTGTGGGAATAACGGCCATGAGGACAGGATGACGTAGTTTCTGTGAGCCGCGGGGTGTTTGCTATGGTACATGCTGGCTGTGGCAGCACCTCTCTAAGGATGTTCCCTGGATAATGGTATGGTATCTCTGCTGTCACTCGGGGAGAGTCGCACCTCTAGGTGGGTATCAGTCCAGACGAGGCCCCTGCCATAGAGACGGCAGCAGTAAAGTGACTGTTCTTCAGTGTAGAGACCTTGTGACTGATGTTCATGCTCTCCTCTGGATCAGCCATTATTGGAAGGCTTTGTTTGAACTATGTTTGGCTGTTCACCCTTTTGATTCACATTGATAGATAAGGGCACTTTCTCTGGTTAGTTTTGTCATTGGTTTACAGAGAAATGAATAGAAATGTATATTTGTCATTGTTGTGAATAGGGCTGGATATCAAACCTCCAGAACTTTCATGGTAACAACCAAGATGTGTTCGTAGAACCTACGATTGAAAACAGTCAAGTACCAAAAGGTTGCGTCTGTTGTGAATTGTTTTGGTTGCATAACATTATTAATATGGTTCATGTTGCTTGTGTAACACTGTTTATGTTGTTAAGCTGTAGATGTGAGAAGCTTAATTGACCTGATTTACTTTTATTATGAATAGCATGAAACAGGAAGTGCTTTTACTTTGAAGAGCGAGAAGTAGCATGCTACGTGCTTATTGATGCTAACAACAATGATGATGATAAGTGAAAAATCATATGTCGGGTGCAAAAGCGCGGTCTGTTCACTGTAACAGTTGTAATACTGCAGTTTCAGGAAGTAAAGTGTTCCGTTCAAAACCAGACGTGTCTTGGTCGTCATTAGAAGCTCCACTTTACAACAGCGTCACATGCCCTTTACGCTCATTTAACACTAATGCAGTTAAGGTAGTTAAGCATTTGCCAGAGTAAACTGCCACACTCTAATTCTGCCACCTTTACAAAGCTTTGAAATCCAGCTCTACACTGATGTAACCTCCAGCTCTACACTGATATTAGTAGAAGCTAAGATGGATGGGAGATGTGCACGAGGCGATCCATAGTCCGGGTAATGACTTTTCTAGATTAGGAGTCAGACGGTAGCACAGCTGTCATGAGGAATGCTCAGCATGACCAACACAAGTACCTATTTTCCTCCTTATCTACCAGGACTAATCACTGATGCATTAAATGAAGCTGCTATTCAGAGCTTGATTCTTCTGCTTTTTAGTCTTGCGTGGGTGAGCGTGTGCGTGTTTTATGATTATTGCCTCAGACATGTTCTTCCCTGTTTTTGTTGAGTTAGCTGCACTTTCCAATTCAGCTTTGAGATGGAAAGGTAGTCATGAGTCTCAAGCGCTCGGTCCATGCCTTAGTCCATATAGTCCTCAATCATTTATCAGTCTCATATTATTGCCTCCATTCCATTTCCATATAGTCCCCTTCACATTGTAAATCACTGATTTGGTACTCAGTGCTCCCCTTAATCTGTTAGATTGAAACGTCTGCGTCAGAAAGCAGACTTGAACCGTGGCGGTAAAAAGGCCAACTACAGCTGCGCTGATGTTCACCTCTGGACAACAGGGAGTCAGAACCTGGATAAGAGAGGAACACCCCTCACAGACAGTCCATTCTCCCCGTGTGCTGCTTCACCAGCAGCCGACCACGACGGTCATCCTCCCATCTGACTGGAACTGTGACCAACAGCAGCTTGAAAACAAGCTTTCAGGAAATCGTTAAATCGCCTGCCTGAGAAGCCACGGTCTGATATCTGCCGGGAATTGATTGCCATTTGATTTCTGTCTCTGTGACTTGACACCTGTCATATGGTTTGGCTCTGTGCCAAAGGCTAGCTGACTAGCTGCTGAATCCTATTACCTTAAGCTGTGGATTAGCATGTTGAAAGAGGGAGGCTGGTTCATTGACCCTGGCAGAGGCGCATATGCTATATTGGTCTGATCTGTGTCAAATACTCTTCCACCCATTGGTTACATAACCCCAGCTAGGGTTTGCTGTGGCATCATGACCACTATCACGTTAAATCTGCTCCTCACCTTGTCACAACTTGTAAGTGCTCTCATTCGCAGCAGCATAACTGGGTTTCTTGATTTGTAACTATTGCGTCATGTAACTTGTTGTTGATTCATTGTCTGTCAAAGGATTGAATGATTCATTTTCTAATCCTTTTAGTACCAGTTTCCATCAAGCATGTTTGTAAAGGTTTATTAGAATCCCAGTGTGTTTGGACTTGTCTCGGTCTGCTGTTCTGCTGTGGAAGCCAACTTAGTTTGACTTCTTTTTCAGTTTTAGTCTGACCCTTGAATTTGATAAAGTATGGGTTTTTGCTTTTATCCGGCTACACAGTTGTCATGGGGAGGTTTTTTCACACACAATCATAAAAAAACATTAGAAACCATTTACATACATATAGTATAGCCAAGGAATCAGGATTGTCCATTATGAGATAGCTAGCCGTGTTTACCAGGTTTCTCTGCATCCCTTACTCTGTTAAAGAAGGTAGGCTGCTCTTTACATGACGTAAAAGAGCAGGAGGTGAATACAAGAACAGGACTCTGTCCATTCATAAACTTTGAAACAAATGGTTAATAATAATGAACGTAATTAAATTAATTAATCGGGGGTTTAACAGTTCTAAGACTGAAACCGCAACTCATACGTCCACCGTATCGCATTGCTGTTTTATCTTCTGTGTCGCGCCCCCCCCCCCTTAACTTTTATATGATATGGACTACATATACTGTACCTTATTGTACCTACCGATAGTATACAATATCCTGCTATCCACCCTAGCTACATGTATTTAAATACCCATCATCTTGCTACTTGAACTGACCTCTGCGTTTGCATCATGAGCCTCACCATATATGTTTATTTTGAAAACATATAAGGCTGTTACAGCTGCATTGCATTATGACATTTTACATGGACATACGTGTGTAATCGTATTGTTATTGTCAGCCACATTCACATGCAGTATAGACTGAAAGCTAACCATAGCTTTACGTGTAAGTAATGACTCCAATAGTTTAACTTACATCTTACATCTGTGAACAACACTACAGAACTCAGAGAACTGATCCCTCTGAATACTGTTGCACTGAGTATGTGTTTGACTTTGGCTTCCTCCGTTTCCGATCCTGCAGTGGAGGAGTCGGATATTATCGACTTGGAGAAGCGCTACTGGCTACTGAAAGCCCAGTCCAGAACCGGCCGCTTTGACTTGGAAACCTTTGTCCCACTGGTCTCTCCTCCCATCCATGCCTCACTGAGTGAAGGTAAGACTGTAGGAACCTGTATTTTTTATGTCTAATGTGGGGGTCAAGTGCATACAGGTAAATCTATTAATGAGGTCATAGTGGACCTATGTAGGTTTTCCGGCTTTTAAATCCAATCCCTCTTTCAAGACTTGCCTAGTATAAGAATGATCTGATGTTGATCTTGTTTTCTAGGCTTGTTTCACGCCTTCGATGAGAATCGGGACAATCACATCGACTTTAAAGAGATCTCCTGTGGACTCTCTGCGTGCTGCAGGGGGCCCGTCGCTGAAAGGCAGAAATGTAAGCAGTAACGGATATTTGATTTGATTCATTTGTTTGCACAATAAAACAACAACAACAAAAGAAAAGAAGCATGTTGTGCCGGTGAGATTTTAAAAACCTGTCGGTGATTACAGGAGGAATCTCACCTCAGTAAACATTATAAATAAAAAGAATAAATATATCCAAACGCCTCAGGTGATCCTACAAAGCCTTTCTTCTTTGCAGCTGTTATCTGGAATTTGAATGTAAAGAAGCAAAAATGTTTTGGGAAAGTGTGGATTTGTGCTGGAGCTCATTGTTGTCATCAGAACTTTCATTTGTGCTTGAAAGAGTTTGTTTTCCTGCTCGTAGGCTAAGCAGCTGGTGTTGGGTTTCTAGGCAGTATCGTTCTTCATAACCAGATTTGTTTTTCACCACTACATCGCTCTCTTTCACCGACAGTTTGCTTCAAGGTGTTTGATGTGGACCGTGATGGGGTTCTGTCTCGAGATGAACTCCATGAAATGGTGGTGGCTTTGCTGGAGGTGTGGAAGGACAATCGCACGGACACACTCCCTGTAAGTTCACTCCATCGACTATTTACACAGATGGACGACGCATCCTCACTTCCTCCCACAGTTTGGAGGTGAGGCCAATATATCCAGGATACGGGAGCAGTTGTGATTGGGGGATGGAGCCGCGGTATCGAGGTCCCTCCCATCCACCCGCCAGAACCAATCACGAGCCGAACACAGATGCAGCTTATTAGCGAAAGAGAGTCACAGCTATCAATGATGACGTCACACTCCATTTTTATAGCATCAAATAACGAAAACCAAACTTGTCAGAAATGAACGTGATCAGTGTGATAAAAAGCTACCTAAAATGACAGAAACCATCGTTGGGGAAAAATGTTTTGACATGTACCGTACTATGGTACACACACACACACACACACACACACACACACACACACACTGAGTGTAGATGTAGGTATGAACTGTATGTGGACAAAGAGCCCTGCTCCATCTAGTTATCAAGGTTGTACATCATGTATTCATGTCTTTAGTTATTTATTTTGAGCCCAGAAAAAAAAGTTTCATATTGTACAATTTTAGTAACATGCTAGACAATCTGAAAATACTGCTTTGATTTTATTCCTTTGAAAGCGTCCTTATAGATGGTCGAGTTGGACCACGTGAACAGCCCTTCTGTGCAGGGTCTGTGACTGTAGCTAAGATTTCAAGACGTGGTCGGTGAGCACAGGTTTAGGTCTCTGCAAAGACACAATGGTGTCAAATCTGGCAACCTCACTCCGGCAAGCTGCACACAGTCGCTGCGCCTGGCTGTTGTCCACCGTACATGTGCACACAGACATGTGAGCGATATTGATCTGCTCATCTTATTCTCAGAATGAAATAGAATTTCCTAAACCATTAGTTTAGAGGTTGATTTCATGGCAGTTTATGATACGGTAATAATGGCAGATGAAAATGCTGAGTATACTAAAAGGACAGGACAGAGCAGGGTTTGCCACAAGAATTGAAACAGAAAATATTGATATGGTATTTATGGTAGAGATGCATCGATTGCAATTTTCTTGGCGGTTCCAACTTTTCTTCTTTATTTCTAAGAACTATAATTGACAGCATGCACAAACATTTCTGTTGTGCCGCTGTGTGCGCAACGTCAAACTATCATCATGTGTGCAAATATGACGGGCAATAACACCTGATATTTCAGACTGATCGATTGGTGCATCTCTCATTCATGGCATTACAAACGGACAGATATTGATGATCATCCCAGAATCCTGTGAATTACTCATCTCACATATTCACACTCAGGACTGTGGTGATCCTCCTCACAGCAGTAGCTTAGGATAAGGTGCCTGGTGTTTTCTACTTCATGCTAATATCTTTTGTTCCCTTGCAGGAACTGCACAGCAGCGTGTCAGACATAGTAGAAGGCATCCTAAAGATGCACGACACAACCAAGGTAAGACTCGACAGAATCATCATTGATTTAGCTGTCGGGAAGTTAATCCTTTATGCTTTCTACCCTGTAATATAAGTTGATTCTATAACCTTGATTCAGCTAAAGTCAACACCACTTTACACTCAACTCCAGCTTCCCCTTCCTATAGTTCCACATGCTGTCACTGGGAGCTGCCCAGTGCACCCACAGCAACCTCCCTCTCAGCTATTTTCACCAACAAAGACCATGGCAGATGAATAGATGTTCTTCCATCCGTGCAGTGTATATTTTGAGAACAGTAGATGAGTGTATGCTGACCTGTGTTGTTTACTCCTCACCAGCTGGGTCACCTGACCCTGGAAGACTACCAGATCTGGAGTGTGAAGAGTGCTTTGGCCAATGAGTTCCTAAACCTGCTTTTCCAGGTCCGCACACCCACATACACTGTACAGTAGTTGTTCAACTCGTATTGGTATGCAGTATTTGTTTATAGTCATTTTCCATGTTCTTTGACCATCTTTGTGTATTTCTCTTGGTCCAGGTGTGCCACATAGTCCTGGGGCTCAGGCCTGGTAGTCCCGAGGAGGAGGGACAAATCATCAGGTACACACCGGTCCTCTTCATCTGTCATGTCACTGTATACCACCTTGAAGAATATGCTGTTGGGCCTAATGGATGTTTTGTCTGTCTGTGTGTAGGGGTTGGTTAGAGAGGGAGAGCAGACATGGGCTGCAGCAAAGTCAGAACTGGTTTCTCATCTCCATGCTGTGGTGGCAGCAGTGGAAGGACTACGTTAAATATGTAAGTCAAGCTAAAGAAGGATCTAGACATGCACTGATATTAACACTATTATAACACCATTATTACACTAATACTTACCTTTGTGGACTGTAATGTACTGAAAGGGAAAATGTGTGACCTTTTTATGTGGATGTTCAATCATTGTTGATAGTAAATGTAGTCTAGCTACATGCTATATCTGACAACGAGGGTCGGCCATTTCCTCTTGCATGCCTAATGCAGGCGCAGCCTCAGCGTTTATTCTCTGCATTTCATCGGCGTCTCTCGCCCAAGTAAATACGGCTAAATATCCGAGTAATTCCAAACACTGTGATATGTGTCCTCGTCCATAACATCTTTTGGGATGCCATTTTTGCACTGTTGGAATCGTAGCTAGTTTGCAATACAAGCAAAGAGTACGAGGAAGTTCTGTTTTTGAGCAGCATCTGGAGCACGCCTCGACTAGAAATCCATGCTGAAATACAACCCCCTGGTTCTTCCTCGCCTCCAGCTACGTCACTGTCATGTCAATGACCGCGCTGGATGCAGGAAGAACGACAGATTTTGCATCTGCAAACTTCTGTGGGTCAACACAGCAGCACTGAGGACTTTATTGCTTCAATCGTCTACATTTACCGTCAACACTGATTGGACATCCACATAAAAGGTGGTGAATTTTCCCTTTAATAATGTCAGAGCCTGTGTCGCTTCATATGCAGTGTATTGTTGTGAAGGTTGACTTAGGAGGGCTTAGTATCTTATTACAATGATTTTTGAAAATACTAAATGCATTGGTGCTTCTGTAGTTCCAACTTGCTCATTCAAATAGAAAGCAAGTCTCAAGGTGTTTACCTCAGGTATATGAGTATATGGTTACTTTAGTATTTCTTTCACAAGGTCCCACATGGTTTTGTATGGGTTCAAGAGGAAATCATTTCTCCATCTCGGGCAGAACATTACATTTGATGTTATATATATGTATGTATGTATGTATACATAACTTGAGTACATTACATTTACCTAACTTTCAAAAGTGCGAATGCTACAGTTTTAGATAATACTTGCATACATTTATGAGACCAGGTTTTTACTGCATCTTGCACAATGACATCACACTGTCTGGGACAGTAGGAGTGACTACCACAAAAGCAAACAACACATTAATCACAGATATCACTTTAAACAATGACAGGGAATTCCCTGCTATTGTCTCCCTGTCCAGGAGCATAAGGGCATCGTGGTGGAGCAGCCGTCTATTCTGAGCTCGTTGCGATCTCCAATGACCACAGCCACTACAGAGCCCGCCCCACCAGACCGACTGGGAGGACTGGGAACCTTCAGCTCCGTCAGCCCCACTGAGGAGAGGTCCCCTGATGCCGTTTCCAGTGCCTCAGAGGCCACAGAGACCGGTCAGTCAACACTCTCCACTTAACAGTTGATGGCGCATATAATAATAATAATAATGATAAAAATAACTGGAACATTTCACTCAGTAGAGTGCAGATCAAACCGTGCTGCAGTGAAATAGGAGATTTTCGAAAGGGCATCTGGTGCAGGGAAACACTACCACTTCTGTCCACAGGGACCGCCAGAATCAAAATGAGCTCCATGGATAGAATCATTGACTGTGGACCATCATTCAGTTGATCATAAGAGAAATGTGTCATCAAGGGCTTACGTTTTAGATTTTTTGTTTTAGGGTGTATTCTGATACAATATTTAGTTTAGTGTATTTAGTGTATCGTTGAAATACTCAACGTTTATACTGGTATCTTTACAATGTCCAAACTCATGGAAAACATGACTTGACTTCTAATAAAGCATCCCAACTTGACAATAGATTAAAACAGTTTTTTCCTCCGTGTGTGTGTGTGTGTGTGTGTGTGTGTGTGTGTGTGTGTGTGTGTGTGTGTGTGTGTGTGTGTGTGTGTGTGTGTGTGTGTGTGTGTGTGTGTGTGTGTGTGTGTGTGTGTGTGTGTGTGTGTGTGTGTGTGTGTGTGTGTGTGTGTGTGTGTGTGTGTGGCCGGGTTGCTCCCTCTCATCCCTTCTGTCCCAGCAGCCCTGAGCCCCCAGGTAGCTCCCTCTGCTACTGAGAGCTGTTTTGCCCGTCAGCACAATGTATCGGACAACAATAATCAGTGTTTTTCTGGAGCCAACGGCCACCTCCCCTCCCAGCTGGCAGCACAAAGACCTGGAGCCATCGATAACCAGCCTCTGGTCAATACCGACCCTATGAAGGCAAGTGTGTGTGCGTGTGCGAGATTGCGATTCAGTGTGAAAGTACAGAAAAAGACCCAATTTAAATACATTTAAATGGCCAGTATCAATATTGCCATGGTTACATGCAGCTCCCAAACTGTATTTTGAATGCAGTCCTCCAGGCCTCTGGGGACTTGTTGTTAACACTGCCATTAGCAACTTGAGTTGCGAGACTGGAGTGGGAGTGCAGAGACGATGTTTACGACCAGATGTTTTCACAAGCACCAGTACCAAGCTAATTTCAAACCAACAGAAAGTGAAATCGTCAACAGGCGATAGCCGGTGGGTTCCGAGATTGAATTTTGGCCGTTGTGTTCTGCCTCTTTCGCTCTCCACACGGACTGTTTGCCTGCATTCAACCAAAGCGTGTTCGAACGTGATTGGTCAACACTACACGGACTACAAACAGAAACCAGAACGCTTCCAATAACAAAATGTGGTCCCGTTGCCTACAGATTCTACATGTGAATGCAGAATCTGTTAATGGAGACTTGTGTACTTTTAACTCTGGACAGAGCCAAGCTATCTATTCACCCTGCTTCCTGTCTTTATGCTAAGCTAAGCTAGCCATGCCCTGGCTCCAGCTTTATTGCTCAGGGGATAGAGCGGGTCGTCCTTTAATCACACGGTTAGCAGATCAATCCCCGGCTCCTCTTTCCACGAGCGAGACACTGAACCCTGAAGTTGCTCACCGGGCGCTTTACATCAGTCCAATCCTAATTCTTAGGATGGAGAGATCAAATTTCATAGATGTATTTATGTGACGATTAAAACAAAGTTTAAGTTTAAGTACACATGATTTGAGAAAACGTATCTGAATTTAGAGGAATGTGCATGTTTAAGAAACAAAGTGTTGATGTATAAAAGTGAAGGGACACATTTATGGAATACTTATAAAGAGCAGCTCAGAATGTGTCGGACGCTTTGGGAATAAAAACCGTTTAGAAATAATTTGACGAACAGATAAAAATGTATAATCAGAAATAGAACTTTTAGGCTAGAGTGTGTGTTATAAGCTGTACCTTCAGCTTACAACACACATTTTCATTCTGTTGAAAATAATCTTGTGTAGTGTTTGCAGCAGTTTGTGTTGTTTGTAGATGAAAACCTGATGGTTACATCAGCCAGCTTCTTCTTTGGTTTGACAGAAAAAAACATCTGAGATTCCTAATTAGTAGGCACTCCTCCTGATCTGGCAAAGGCTCTCAGGGACCAGATGGTGCTTCCTTTTTCTCTTGTCTTATCTCTACATCATGCTGTAGTGATTGCAGGCTGCCAGCCTGTGCATAGCATTAGGATACTGTCTGTCTATTATCTGTCATCCAAGTTGGCAGAATAGGGTCTTTTGTGCACGTATTGAGATGCTGATGTCCGTGCTGTTCCCCTGCAGGCCCCTACGTTAACCATGGAGGGGGGCAGGCTGAAGCGCTCCTTGCAGCTGGTGCCTGGCAGAGACTTTGAGACGGTGCCAGAGCCGGTGTGGAGGGCACTCTACCATTGGTACGGTGCCAACCTCAGCCTGCCGCGACCGGTGAGTGAATGCAGTCTGTAATACACATCCTCCCAACAGCTGATGAACCTCACTATCACTGTGATGCAAGGGCAGCCGGGCAAGAAGCACAAGTGGACAGGCAATCAGACATGGTTCAGCAGAGGCCCGCAAACAACTTTATTTTGAACTAAAGCTGAACGTGAGGGCAATATCACTAATCATTCGTCATTGTGTAGTAGGGAAACCAGAAGTCAGTTTGTAATTTGAGAAGAAGGAAGGCATTCTGTATTAATCCCCCCAGGGGCCGAAGACATTATGTTTTGGGGTTGTCTGTCCCTCCATCTACATACGTCCACCCGTCCCATTCTCATGAAAGTGATGTCTCAGAAAAACCAGGAGACATTTTCTTCCCCTTTGGCACAAACTCCCCTCAGGAAGAGTAACTGATGGACAGACATGCAAAAGATGCAGTGTGCACAGAATAACCAACATAAAATGACAGTACCGACAATCCAAATGACAAAAAGTATACACAGTATACATATATGAAGAAAACGGATCTGGGGGGAGCAGCTTCACCAGACTGCTAGAGCCTGAGCCACACATCCTGCCGACCACCATGGAACTTAGAAAGAAGACACACAAACGCATAAGAAGATAAATGGACGCACATCATTCATACAGATAGGAGATGGAAGGAAGCACACAGAGGGAGTGAGAGAGGAGAGGCTGGATCACCTGGAGGACGGAGATCCATGAGGATGAGGCTCCAACAGCCAGGAGGGAGAGAGACAGTGTTCAGCCTGAGTTAAAAGGGAGGGAGAGAAATAGCTGTAGGCCTTTGGTTTTTTTTAATCTGGCCTTTTGTATTGTTGTTGTTTATTATAATCGTGTAGTTTGTTAACATGCTTTGACAACATTGTTTTGTATGCAGTTATGCCAATAAAGCTAAAAACTGTGCAATGAACTCAATTACCTGTAAGTTCATATGAGTCCAAGCTTTCAGCTCTTGGTTCATTTGAATAAAGTCTATTTGAAACATTTAATGGACCATAACTAAAAGGTGATCATGTATCATTTGTTTTATCTGGTCTTGACCAGGTGAAATCCACTAATGAAGCGGTCAAAGGTTTCCAGACCGATCAATGCACTCTGGTTTCAATGCATGGAAAGTATAAAACTTTCCCTTCCTCCCCTGCAGGTTATCCTGGAGAGCAAGACAGGCCAAGCAGAGCTGGAGCTCTTCCCACGCTACCTCCTCTTCCTCCGCCAGCAGCCGGCCACGCGCTCCCCCCAGTCCAACATCTGGGTCAATATGGGTATGACCAGCCTGCGAATGTTCCCACCGTATTTACCCCCACCAAGAGGTAACGTAAGCCTGCAGCAAGACCAGAGCAAGCCGTCGACAAATGCTTCATTGAGCTACCCCGCATCCCCCCCCCTTTTAATCCTCCTAAAGTGGACTGATCCAGCCCTGGCAGGTTTCTGGGGTGGGCAGTAGAATGAACCAATGGCCCATGAAGGGGACAGACTGCTGATCTAAAAGTTTCATAATTCAAACTATTTCAATCTTCACAGACCTTGCCATTCAAGTATTATATGTTTTGACCACACTTGTTCTAGTGCTCTTCACTCATCTGCATTAGAAGTATTCTAAATCATGACAAACTTAACAAATCGTTTAAAGTATAACATTTGAAACAGTCTGGGACATGATCTTAATTTTAGGCATATATCTACTCTGCTGTGAGGATTTGGGCTTTGGAAAATCGCTTTGTTCTTTGAACACCTGAAAACGTATCAAATTTGAATGTGTCTGTCTAATCCGACTGTATTTCTACACTCAGAACTTTCTGATCAGTCAAACAAAATGACAACACAAAAACAGAAATTCAGGAAAATAAATCACCATAATTGAGAAAAGTCCACGTCCAAGTGCTTCTGTAGTTCAACAACTCCAACAGAGTGAAGAGTCTTCTCTCTGGCTAACTTCATATTGTTGAACCAGGACCTCCAGCATTTGGATGAGGCAGCTCGTAAAGGTCGCTGTTCTGTTGTTGAGGTTTCCATGTCGATGACTGTTGATTGTACCACATCAAGACCTTTTTATATCAGTCCCTTTCGCTTCAGTTAATTAACCCTTTTCTAAGTCCCGCCCCTCAAGCGCAAACTGGCCAATCATAGCATCGGCCAGCTCCGGCCAGGTTCAGACAACTATACGTCTGTGCTTCACAGACTCTCATAGCAATTGTTTCAGATTTCCTTCATTTTCATGTTGGTTGTGTGGATTTGGAGCTAGCCATGTGTTACCGTTAGGAGTGATACTCGTTACCTGGAGAGATTGGAGAGAGAAATACATTTCTACGTAAAAACCTGAGGAGCAAAAATGAGCTAAGTATGTTAGCACATCATTAATTAGTGGTAGCACTATGGTACGCTAGCTACTGAAGGTAATTTATCATTTTATTTTTTTTCCCCAAAAATGAGACAATATTTATGCAGTGAGTGACAGTGTGGGCTCGGTGTAGCTCTGACAGCTTGAAGGGGTAGCAGTGGGGGGCGGGGCTTAGCGAAGGGTTAAATCACATCCAATGTTCTCACAATGAAAAGACTATATACAGACCAACTCACTCACACAATAATTGAAGCTGGATTTCTGTATTTATCCTTTTGTATGATGGCTAAATGGATATATAGACGAACTGGAAATGTCTCGCTGCAAAAAGAAAGCAGATGACAAAGCATAAAGTGGAGCTGTACTGATTTACTCCAGGGTAATCAGGCATCAGCACTCAGCATGGGAGTGCTGGTCCGAATCAAGCCAACATATCGGGTTTCAGACCCCAGTGGAGCTTTGGCTACCATCATGACTCATAAGCAGAGGCTTGTCATTGCTGGCCATTAAGACTCAGCCTTGTGGCTAAATATCTCAAATTGATCTACTTATCCATCATATTCCGCATAATGTCTTCCTGACAGCCCGAGTAGAGCACTCAAACAAGTGTAGAGGGGTAGAATTGAATAGCAAATCTGTGTAGATGGGAAATAATAACATTTAAAAGTCTGATTAAATCAGATAGTTTCATTAATCATTTTGAAGCCAGTTACGTAAAGTTTTTAAATGTGTATGTTTATATTGTAATAACCAGGAATGGTATTGATTGGTTTGTATGTGATTTAATCCAATCTGAGTCCACTTAATCCACTAAATTGATTGACCAATCAAATCTGTGCTGATTGACAAAAAAAGCCTCTTGCTGCTTCCTTACAACTAATCCTCAGTCACCAGAATGCTGTTGTTGTGAGCTTGTGTGTAGCCAATATGAGTTTTAAAACACACAAGGGTCAAACAAGGGCCAAAAAAGTAAAATGAACAAAACTCCAAATTTGTGCTGTGGCTTGGTGTTTGGGTCAGTTTGTGAATGTTCCTGTCCTGCCCGTTAGCAGGTAGCGTGCCGTCCCCCAACGCTCCCCTGAAGAGGGTCTTGGCCTACACAGGCTGCTTCAGCCGCATGGCCACCATCAAGGACATCCACCTCTACCTGTCCCAGAGGCTCCGCATCAAGGAGGAGGACATGAGACTCTGGCTCTACAACAGTGAGGTGGGTCACAAAGCTGTCACAAGACTTGACTTGACTTGAATATATTTGACTTTTCATGAAATGCCAGATAAGAAACCCGCATTAATATAATATAATCAAATTTAGATTACTATATATAAGGAGTGGATTAGTACAAAAATGCTATTGCTCTATGCATCCAAATTAAGACTATTAAAACCCCTTGGATGATATTGGTTGCGTTCAGCTTGTGAGTGGCTTACACACTGCTCTGAGATGCTTTTGATTATCCTGTAACGCCAGTACCGATGCTCTGGGAAATCTTCTTTACTTCCAGGTTTATTTAACAGTACCTCAGTTTCACTACTGCTGATTTCACTTCTCCTTTTTTTGGTTACATCTCTCCAATTCTTGGGCATGTGCCAGAGTATTTGCTGGATAATGTTGGCGGGAGGTTCACTATAAAAAAAACTTTTAATTAATTAACTTTTAACTTAATGAAATTTTTGCATTAAATTATGTATTTGAAATTCATGTTCCATCCATTTTCTAAATGTATTTGAACTGTTCAACACTAACAGCCTGTGATTCAAAAGAAACGTTTGTATCTAAACATTGGAGGGATTACGGTGTTATTGGGCACCTTGGACCACAACAACAACAACAACAACAACAACAACCACCACAACATGGTCCCAGGCAATTAATCTATTAAAACTAGATTGTGACACAGGGCCAGCACTTTAAGATTACATTTTATTTTACATCATACTGTAGGACCAAGATGATAATATACTTTTGTGGTGAAAATTCCCACAAAACAAAAAACCCCAAAAACAGATTTAAAAACTGTGATCCTGGGGCCTCTGGAGACCAGGGCCCTGGGACAATCGCCTGCTTTGCTTGGTTGATAATCCAGCAAAATCTCTAAATACTGTTTTAACATGTCCGGCCACAATTTATACACTTTATAAGATAAGATAATCCTTTATTGGTCCCGCAGTGGGGAAAGTTACAGGATTTTTATGCAAAAAAAATACAATACCTGCCATAAAAGGTTAGAGATTTAAATCAATCTGCTTACGGCAACTTGACTCCCAAAATTGTCTGTATCACTCTCATTCACAGTTAAATATATCATCTTAAACGCGCAAACTCAAGGGGCTCCAAAAAACCAACATGCATATTGTGTGTGTTTTGTGCTAATGGAATTGAGAATGTATTTGGGATTATATCCCACCAAGGCACAATATCAGCTGGGGGGCCCTGAAGTGGGGCTTTTATTATAACTTAAATGTGAGGCCCTAACTTGAAAAGGGTCCCCATGTTAATACGACCATATCTGATGGTACCTTAAACATGAACTGAGAAGAAAGAACAGGGTCATTATTTCATGGTGCTGATAAATCAAAAGTTACTGCTTTTGTCTTGCAGAATTACCTCACCCTCCTGGACGATGAAGATCACACACTGGAAAGCCTGAAGATCTATGATGAGCAGCAGCTTGTCATTGAAGGTCTGAAAAAGCAGAATTAACTAAACTCTCTTCAGGCTCCTAATAGTGTTATATTCCAGGTTCGTCTAAATAAAGGCACATGACGGTGCGAGTGAACTCATTTATTGTCTTCCTCCACAGTCAGGAACAAAGACATGAGCTGGCCTGAGGAGATGTCCTTCATTGCCAACAGTAGTAAGATGGACAGACACAAAGGTAAGCTGGATGAGGGACACTCATCTTACTGTGCATTTGTAAACGGGCAGAATGGTAGTTTGAGTCGTCTCGCATTGGTGGATATTAACTGTGCTCCATTACCAGCAGATATTACATTTGAAGGGAAATCTGTCAATCATCACACTTATACTCTTTGTAGCATATAGTGGGAGGGTAATGATTGTTAATAAATAGGATCCTACAACATAATATGATTGAAAAGGAATCTGTGGAAAGTAATGGCAGATATAGTGTTTTTTGTTTGAGTGGTAGGGAGAGGAGAGAGAATACACAGCTGCTTGATACAGTCACACCTCTGTTTCTGACCTCAAACACAACACAGGGCTAATATGCTGCCCACTAACACCTTAAAGTACTGTATATGGATGTCCTCTTATCTTCCATGCTCGTTCAGAATTTATAAATCAACCCTGTATGTCCCCTTTCTTGCTTGATTTAAAGAGTTTTCAGGCCTTCTTAGCAACTTTACTTCCAAAAAACTATTAGCGTCAAATTTAGCAACTTATTCAGACCATCCGGGAAAAAGCAAGAAATCTATTCACATATTAGATTGTAATACATTCCCATGCATGCTGCTCAAAGTAATCGCAGTGACCGGCTCTTCTTCCAGCAGCGTGGGGTCTCTCCTCTCCTCTGTCAGTAGGTGTGGGGTCTCTCCTCTCCTCTGTCAGTAGGCGTGGGGTCTCTCCTCTCCTCTGTCAGTAGGTGTGGGGTCTCTCCTCTCCTCTGTCAGTAGGCGTGGGGTCTCTCCTCTCCTCTGTCAGTAGGTGTGGGGTCTCTCCTCTCCTCTCCTCTGTCAGTAGGTGTGGGGTCTCTCCTCTCCTCTCCTCTGTCAGTAGGTGTGGGGTCTCTCCTCTCTGTCAGTAGGTGTGGGGTCTCTCCTCTCCTCTGTCAGTAGGTGTGGGGTCTCTCCTCTCCTCTGTCAGTAGGTGTGGGGTCTCTCCTCTCCTCTGTCAGTAGGTGTGGGGTCTCTCCTCTCCTCTGTCAGTAGGTGTGGGGTCTCTCCTCTCCTCTGTCAGTAGGTGTGGGGTCTCTCCTCTCCTCTGTCAGTAGGTGTGGGGTCTCTCCTCTCCTCTGTCAGTAGGTGTGGGGTATAGAATAATATTTTCTCTCTATCTATGAACATACAATTGAATTTCCTATTAAAGAAAATGTTTGTGTATGCTGTCAATTATAGTTCTTAGAAAGAAAGTTAATCGGAATCTGTCAAGAAAATTGCGATTCGTGCATTTGTATTCTCTAATATGTACGTATACATGTCAAAAATGACATATATCTACATGGCAAAAAACAATGTACGCACTTATTTTTTATATATATATATATAAAAAAATTGCTGCCATGTAGATATATGCAATATTTGACATAAAAGTTAGTCATAATGTGCAATAGCAACAGACCTTAAGGTCATGCTGGTCAGTAAAGAGAACTTGTTAGCCCTTGTAGTGTTTTTACACATTGTTTTCCATCCCAGTTCCCACAGAGAAAGGCGCCACTGGCCTCAGTAACCTTGGCAACACCTGCTTCATGAACTCCAGTATCCAGTGTGTGAGCAACACCAAGCCTCTCACAGACTACTTCATCTCAGGGAGACACCTCTATGAGCTGAACAGGTGCCATTTAAGTCAATCACTTGGGTATAAATCTTGCCACCCTGAGCCTGAACTCCTCAATATAACCGGCCCGCATTGATTCACAGAACAAACCCCATCGGGATGCGAGGTCACATGGCCAAGTGTTATGGTGACCTGGTGATGGAGCTGTGGAGCGGGACACAGAAGAACCTTGCTCCACTCAAACTCAGGGTAAGCAGCCTCATCACTGTCTCCCACATGGATAGTTAAAGACTTTGACTTACAATCTCTGTGCTGTCTAAACTTGTTAAAGTGCTACTTTATGATGTCATTCCTTCCTCTCCAGTGGACAATAGCAAAGTATGCCCCACGCTTTAATGGATTCCAGCAGCAGGACTCCCAGGAGCTGCTAGCCTTCCTGCTGGATGGTCTGCATGAAGATCTCAACAGAGTGCATGAGAAACCCTACGTGGAGCTGAAGGACAGCGATAGCCGGCCTGACTGGGAGGTGGCCTCTGAGGTCAGAGATCACACTACTCATCAAATACTATCGTCTACAAATAAAATGAACACTGGCTGTTCAGCTATATTTATATTTCAAATCTGCAATCACAGAAAGAAAGCTGTCCCCTTTGATTTTACTGCCACACAGTCCCTTATCTTGTCTGACATCAATCATCATTTACATCACCATATTCTAAAAGCTCTGTCTTCCCCGTCCACTAAAATGCAAGCTGGCTTAGTCTGCACTTTGTTCCAAGTGCAGAATAACATTTGCGCCTCACAATTGTGTTTCATGTCCATGTTCTATAAACAGTAAATACAGCATTCATGTTTTTACAGTATTAATGTTTTATGTAATGCATTTATACACAACAAAGTCTGTTAGAGCCTCTGAAGACTTGGTTTCAGAGCTTCAGTATTTACCAAAACACTAAAGCTACAGTTGGTAACTTAAATAGAATAACTTACTAGCTGTAACATGAGAACGTTTGTGACCCAACCACCAAAAACTGAGCACCGGCTGGCGAAAACGCTCTCCTTTTACAGCTAAACAGTAATTCAAATATGTTTCTGAAAACATTTCAAGCTAGAAATAGGCAATACAGTAACAGAATCTTGATTTATATTTGATCCGCGCTGCCTAGTTTGAGAGTTTGATCAGAGTTGACAGGCAGTGATTGACAGCAGCGTAGAGACTCGTTGCTCTTATTGGTTGTTCTTTGGGCGCGGTGGAATCCCGCAAATGCCCTGAGGGGCACTTACACCAAAAGGAGGCAGAGGAACCTGATTTTCTCAAAGATTATGTGTCTCATAAACTTTTATGAGAATATAGTGACATTTCGAGCAAATATGAGAAAAAAAGTTATTATTATTAAAATTACCGACTGCACTTTAAATTGTCTATAATCAATGTTTTTATGATACAAGATATGAAATGGCAATGTGCAAGGGGCCGCCCACAGGTCATGTAAGACCCACAGAGAATTGACTCTTTGCTAAGTCCCCCCCCTCAAACGCAGACTGGCTAAAATTCGACAATTTTGGTGCAGGGAGGGCAGTTAGTGACAGTGTGGGCTCCATGGTAGCCTGACAGAGTAGCAGCAGGGGGCGGGGCTTAGCGAAATTATCAATTATCAATGTTGAGCCATCCAGGCTGCAACATAACTGTTTGGGTTCGATGTCACCATTCTCGTAGTGTTGTCTTCAGCCGCAGCAGACAGCCGTTATAATGAAACAAGTGAATCACAGTGGAATGGAGGGTGCGTAATGGAGAAAGCGTATTCATGGGTTTCGTCTATTTCACTTTAATGACATAGCAAGCAATGTCTGAAATGTTCAACTTTTTGATTAATTCCTTTGCAAGACGAATAATTGTGAATTTCCCCACTGAAGGACTAATAAAGGATTAATTTATCTTATCTTAATTAATTAAGTAACAGTCAATGAAGGGGAATAGGCCAGTTATGACTTGAACATCGGGCCTGTTGAGGTAATGGGCTGTCACATCTTCTGGTGTCCATTCGGAGAGTCAAAAAATGAGGCGAAGAGAGAAGTCAATAGCTTAAAGTTATCCTTTAAATTGCCAATGTTGCTCTATTGATGTTCTATTGGTCTCCAGTATGTTCTGAGGGATGGATTTGCAGGATCAGTGGTGTGTGATCTCACCATTCTGTCTGTTTGTCAAATCTCCACCCTATAGGCATGGGAGAACCACCTCCGTAGGAACCGCTCCATCGTGGTGGATCTGTTCCACGGTCAGCTCAAGTCCCAGGTGAAGTGTAAGACCTGCGGACACATCAGCGCTCGCTTCGACCCCTTCAACTTCCTGTCTCTGCCCCTGCCCATGGACAGCTCCATGCATCTGGAGATCACTGGTGAGGCGGCTGAAGGAACGATGCTGATCATGTGATCCTTTTTTTAAATGATTTTTAAACAGCCTGAATCTCATATAATGTTGCTGTGTTTATAGTCATTAAACTGGACGGCTCCACACCTGTGCGCTACGGCCTGAGGTTGAATATGGATGAAAAGTACACAGGCCTGAAGAAACAGCTGAGTGAGCTGTGCAGTCTGAAGCCTGAGCAGATCCTGCTGGCTGAGGTCCATACCTCCAACATCAAGGTACTGAGACTGTTCCACTGGTCAGGCTGCCAAGTGTAGCCAGCACCACAGAGGGCAGGAGGCAACATCATCATTCTAACACCAAAGAAAAGCTCCGTTTACTCCAAATTACAATAAAAAAACTTTATTTCTTACCTCCAGCACCACAAACAAAATTCAATTTATATACATTGTATTGGGATGGAGGCAAACATTTTGGAGACTGATGACATCACGTGCTAATTTGCATATATGTGGCGCCATTAGATAACACAGAAGGAAGAATAAACTTCAGAAGATTGATGACATTTTCACAAAATGAAAGTGTGTGTGTGTGTGTGCGTGCGTGCGTGCGTGCGAGATAACAAAATCAATAACGGTTGTCTATGAAAGGGTACAAGGTTTCACAATGATGGTCTTTATAGTCAGGTTCCACTACTCTTTTTCTCGTTTCGCTGCCTAAAAGGCACTTTTCATAACAGTGTTTTTTAACCTATATAACTGATCCATTACACATACACTGCTGTGTGGTGCTGCAGTCTGATGTCCAAATTCCTTGTGTTTAGAACTTTCCTCAGGACAACCACAAGGTCCGTCTGTCCGTTAACGGCTTCATGTGTGCATTTGAGATCCCCGTGCCAGGTTCGCCGACGTCACTGAGCTCCCCCACTCTGACAGGTGAGACTGTTCGCTCACACTCGGTCTTTGCACTCTCGTCAGCGTGGAGCCGTCTGAATCCACGGCTCTCTTTTTTCTCACCTTCATCAGACATCACCCCAATAGCCAATGGCTCTGCTGCTAAAGACAACCTGGGCAGTCAGCCTGTCCTCATCCCCAACGGTGGGCCCGGCACCATGGTGCCCTGTCACCCAGAGACGCCTCTCTCCAACGGGGTTGCCAATGGACATGTCACACCGATGCAGGAGAGCCCCTTCATTGGATACATCATCGCCATGCACAGAAAGATGGTGAGAGCTCCATGTTCTAAAGCAGCGTGCTGTATTGTACAGTGCAATATGTGCAAACAAAAAATACTGTCAGCTATTTTACAGTTGAATGCTGTTGGATGTACTGTATTATTGCCGAATTATTTATGATTCAAAATAATTTCTTTACATCATATATCCTCAAAACAGTTCATCGCAGTTGCTCTATAGATAAGCCAGAACAGTGACGCGCCTGTGTTCGAGATGTAACTATTACTTTAATGTTTGCGTCGCTCCCTCAGATGCGTACGGAGCTGTACTTCCTGTCATCTCAGAAGAACCGGCCCAGTCTGTTCGGCATGCCGCTCATAGTTCCCTGCACTGTCCACACCAGTAAGAAGGATCTGTACGATGCGGTGTGGATCCAAGTGTCCCGACTGGCCAGCCCACTGCCCCCACAGGAAGCCAGCAACCACGCCCAGGACTGGTGGGCTGACCATCTGCTCCTTTCGCCCCACATGTTTTTGTGTTTGCTTGTTTCTTTGTTTTTTTGCATTTGACAGAGCGATGTGTTGGTTAGCAGATCCCCCCCCCCCCCCCCCCCCCTGCTTCTGCTCTTTCTGCTAAGCTAACCTAAACACATCACAATGCTATGCTAGTATGTTTGCACTGAACTTACCAAGAGGAAGTTGTCAGAGATCTTTTGTAGCTGTGAAGTGAAGATTAAGAGTGGCCTGAGCAGATCCGCACAATCAGGATCAGAGCTTATCGCTTTCAGCTATCTGAAGCCTGATCCATTTCCGCTCCTTTGTTTTGTGTCATTTACGCCAGGCTCAACCAAAAGGGCCCCACTGGAAGAATAGGACTGAGTTAGTTTTGTTACACATGGCGTCGTGAGCCAGTTGATTGTCCAGTGTCAAAAACAAACAACAACAAACTGTTAAAAATGGATCCACACAGACGGTGTGCTTGAACAGTTTTTTCTCTTCTTCTAACCTGCAGCGATGACAGTATGGGCTACCAGTACCCCTTCACTCTACGGGTTGTGGGTCAGGATGGCAACTCCTGTGCCTGGTGTCCTTGGTACAGGTAAGACAGAGTATTTCATAAACAAAGTAGGGAGTCATGTATGTGGTGTTGATGAGACAGTGGGCCCAATGCAATGACATTTTTGTATTCTTTTCTTAACTTTATCTTACTTTTTTTCATGTCTTGGGCTCGTACAAGTGTGGCACATCGGTTTCCGCTAACTTAAACTAGGAATGTTAGAAATGTCTTGGTTCCTGAATATGTACTGCAGCTGTACCCGTCTGTGTGTGTGTTTCCAGGTTCTGTCGAGGCTGTGCAATAGAGTGTACGGAGGACCGGGCCTCTGTAGGAAATGCTTACATAGCTGTGGACTGGGACCCCACCGCCCTGCATCTCCGCTACCAGACCTCCCAGGAGAGGGTAAACGCACGCTCAATTCAATTCAATGAGGCTTTATTGGCATGACCATAATATTACACCGTAATGCCAAAGCACATTGTACTGTACAAGGCGGTACAAACATGGGGAAGCATAGCACAATCTCTCTGACCCTCACTCTCTCGCTCTCATCCTCACTCCCCCTCCCCCTGGCTGGGAGCACCAGTATAATATAGAGTAGTCGAGGGATTTCAATGAAAACAGCAATAACACATTTTGTGTGTTCATGCTATTTTCTTTTCTTCATTTTTTTCCAGGGAGACTATCTCTGAGTGTGTAGCCCTTTCTTTTCCATAGGTTGAACTGTGTTCATTATCTCACCTTGATGCTCTGTTTATCTCATCATGAAGAAAAGTGCAACGGATATATCTATCTATCTATCTATCTGGAGAGACGAAACACTTTTTACATCATTTATCATCATTTCATTCAGTCACGTGAGGCTGTTCATTTCTGATTGTCGGGTTTGATGAGATTTATCATTTAAGAGAAACAATAATCATATTCTGGGTTATTTAATATCGACGTCACAATCTGAATTTCAAAACGTACAGACGCAAATAATTCATAAATAAGACGATCGCATTCCGCCGGTAGAAATGGATCCTGTGCTTATAAACAGAACACAGTTTGTTAACAGACTACAGAGAGAAACACCTCTACAGTGGTGATTACTGTGTGTCTTTATTAGTTACTATTATTAAGTACAGTGATCATGTGAACAGACACTAACTTATCAAAAGTCTCTCCAGCTGTTAAAGCCGACTGACAGCTGATTCAGCTGTCCTCGTTCCTCTCTCCTCGCATGGTTTCCTCCATGCATCCCTGGTGGGAGGGACTAAGACGCAAGGAAAGGACGCAAGTGAGGGAAACGGGGATGACATTAAGAGACTTGGGATGTACCCCATGCAGCTCTGCCGCGAGGTGCAGAGTGTGCTGTGATTGGTCAGTGGGCGAGCACGTGACTATCGTGAAACGAAACTTAACAGCAGAGGCTTAGTCGGGTAGTGAATCACATCACGTGATGCAGCTCAGCCAATCAAATATGGGCATTCTGACTGAGTGAGATGTACCACACACCATGACACAGGGGGCTGAGACGAGGAAAGACATTGCAGAGCAGTACGTACAATGCTCAAGTTGTGAAAGTAAAATCATAAGATGATCTCTGTGGGCCGCGACTTGTCATTAAGGAGTGATGGTGGGTCCCACAGCCAGACCAGCTGAGAACCACTGTCCTCCATGAGCGCAGAAAACATTATATTTTCCTGAATATAAGCTTCTGCATTTTCCAGATGCTCTAGTACTATTCAAACGTATTGTAAGTCTCGTACCGAATGTTACGTACATAGGTACGTACATTTAATACGTACATAGGTACGTACATTTAATACGTACATAGGTACGTACATAGTTACAGCCTTAGAAACTGATAACTGTGGCGCCATCATGTGGTTATAAGGTGGTATTTCAGCTGCAGGACAACAGTGAAGGCCGAGGTATAAAATGCACGGCCCGCCACTGATGGGAGGATACTCAGTATTTGTCACCAGCACTTGTATTTTGATCTCCGTACTGCAGTAGACACATAAAATAAGCTCTTTATTAATCTTTGAGACTTACAACGAGATAATCTTGTCAACATTTAAGAAGTGAGAGTGAGCCTTCTACTGCAGATGGCTCAGAGTGAGGCCGACTGACTGAGTTCAGCTAAAGTCTTGTATTATTCTCTAAGTTTTAAGAAAAGAGCTAAGTGAGATAAGTAAACCTGCTAAACAGAAAGTGGTCCTTCGTTTGACCACACAGAGTTACCAGCGAGCTGCTTAATGCTCACTTCACTCAGCTACACAGGGTCCAGGGACTTACAGGCTGTGCCATTAAGGTTGTAATGTTATTTTGGCTGTTTTTACGTACATATTGTAAGTATTGTGGTACATGTCTCTGGGGATATTTGTAAAAATGCTGCTTTAGCTGTATTTTGAGCTAAACAAAACAGGTAAAATACAGTTTGATAACAGAACTTGCATACAATGTCAAATAATTGGCATAGCCTGCTGATTCTGAAAACTACAAATGGTTAGATGCCAACAAATGCTACGAATTATTCAGTGGTTTCTGCTCAAAAGTTTTACTCCAGAAATCGATTGGCTTTACCTTCAAAGACAGTTGCAGTAGGTGGTTGTGAAAAAGAAGAATTCCACCTCCCCCCCTCTCAGTATCACCATCATGGTCTCCCTGCAGATTGTAGAGGAGCACTGCAGTGTGGAGCAGTCCCGTCGGGCCCAGGCTGAGCCCATCAGCTTGGACAGCTGTCTGAAGGCCTTCACCAGCGAGGAAGAGCTGGGTGAGGACGAGCTCTACTACTGCTCCAAGTGCAAGACGCACCGGCTGGCCACTAAGAAGCTGGACCTTTGGAGGCTGCCACCCATGCTGGTCAGTGGCACACTTCTAAGTTCGCGTCAGACCTTAGCCCTGGCCTCGCAGGGATAGATTCTAAATGTGCTTTTCAGTAGTGTTTACTGTTTGTATTGAACGTAGTTCAGAGACAACACAGTATGTGTGATGTGTGTTCTCTTCTTCAGATTGTCCACCTGAAGCGCTTCCAGTTTGTAAATGGCCGTTGGATCAAATCCCAGAAAATTGTCAAGTTCCCGAGGGAGAATTTCGACCCCAGCGCCTTCTTGGCTCCCAGAGACCTGGAGCAGCACTGCCTCCACTCCCGCAGTGAGAGCGAGGATCTGCTGAGGGTCGGAGAAGACAACCTGTCGTCCATCTCTGCCCCCGCTGGCTTCTGCAACCTTCCCAAAGGTACCATATGTTGATTTAAGCCTGGTATTTAGCTGTTGCTAGCCACTCATGCTCTGAGACTACTCACATTTTTAAAGAGACATATGCATTTTTATTGTTATGCATTTGTTGATTAAGAGCCAACAGCTTGTGAAACAAAATAAAGTATAGATGAGCAAAGCAGCTAATGGCCCAATGGCAGAGGAGATGTCTTTAAATACATGTCTTTCCCAACAGCCTCCCCTGCCTCTAGCAGGAAGTCAGCGCCTTCTCTTAGCCGGACCAGCAGCCCCTCTGGAAGCCCCAAGACCGGCAGCGGAGGCCGCAGGCCAGGCCGGCTACGCCTGCCCCAGCTGGGCAGCAGACACCGCCTCTCTAACAGCAAGGAGAACCTGGACGGAGCTGCTAATCCTGAGGCTGAGTCACGGGACGATGCGCCACAGCCCGACACGGAGGAGAGCACAGCATCGGCCCCTCCTGGATCAGGAGGGGCGTTCACTTCAGAGACATCTTCCGGCAGCGAGGCTTCCAGCAGCCACTGTGACGTGGTCCTGGTGAATGGTGACAGCAATGGGCTGATTTCAGACTGCAGCACAGAGAGCAGCCTGGAGCCTGACAACCTGCTGGTCCAGCACAGAGACGACATGTGTCTGGACGCCATCTACAACCTCTATGCAATATCAGTAAGTATCACACATTAACATCACTGTCATTCAAGTAGTAATAGGCTTTCTCAATAAGCTTCTTTCTGCTTTGAAACAAGTCTAAAATATGTTTCTGCTTCCTGTCCTCAGTGCCATTCAGGAATCATGGGAGGAGGCCACTATGTGACATATGCCAAAAACCCCAATGAGAAATGGTACTGTTACAATGACAGCAGCTGTAAGGTAAGGCATTAGGACACATTTTAGTCTATTTCTAAAATGAAAGCATACTTTCCAACAAAAAATGAATCTGCATCATTCTGTCTGAAGTCAAGAGTCCACTGTGGTAATTCTGCCTCCATTATTATTGCCACCTGCATATATTGAGTGCTGGATTGGAAAGCTTGACAGACATAGCAACATAAAAGGTGGATGTGGATGCAGTGGAACATGCTGCCGGTCCAATCAAAGCACAGAGAAGTTTGGATAAAACACACAGAGGGAGAGCGCAGACATTTTCTGCTCGGGTTCACATTACTCCACTATATCTTTATACAGCGAATAGTTGTTTGATGCTAAATTAATGCTCTGAACCTTTGAATGAATGGGTCTGGGTAGCAAAAGGTCAGTTATATGACAGTGATTTTATTATTACACCAATGACAGAATAAAGGTGTACAAATTAATAAAATCTATTGGAATAAAATGTGTTGTAATATGTAGTACTTGGAGATTCTTGACTTTAGATGAATGCCACTACACACCTTATTAAATCTGCCTGTCATGTCTTAATTGTCTCAGCTTTTGTAACAACACATAAGAGGTTCATTGACATGTACCTTGAGAAGATCAATCAAATACCCTCTGTCTCAAAAAGTAAACAATTCCCACAGGAAGTGCACTCTGAGGAGATCGACGCTGACTCGGCCTACATCCTCTTCTACGAGCAGCAGGGAGTGGACTACTCCCAGTTCCTGCCAAAGATCGATGGAAAGAAGATGGCTGACACCAGTAGCATGGATGAAGACTTTGAGTCCGACTACAAGAAATACTGTGTCCTCCAGTGATGGCCCTCGTCTTCCGTCAGCCAGCACTACTCCTGCTCTGAGCAGGAAGCAGCAGACGTTCAGACCACTCTGAAGGATTCAGATAAACTGCCAATGACTAGACTCGGACTGTGGTCCCTGCCCTTAGACATGCGTCGCAGCACTTTCTACTCTTGATCGCATATTTTAGTGCAGAGGTTTGCCAAGACAGCAATGAAGCCCCGGTGAAAGCACTAAACTTGTGTACTTTGCTGAGCCTGACAACCCCCCCCCCCCCAACCGCCTCTTCTCCCATTGCGAACAACCCTCGCCATAACAAACATGTAACATTATACTTGCATACTAACGCATCTCTGAATGTATGCCAGTATGGCCAAGTGATGAAGTGATGTTGCTTAGTGATTGTGCGTTTATCACTTGTGATGTCAGAATGAGAAGCACTTCCAACGGGAGTTATCATGTGATCTGAGCCTGGATATCTGACCTGGAGAAGGCCCCACAATGTCCAGATGTAAATGCAAAGCCAATGATTGGATACAGGTTGGGTTTGAAATGCCGAGAGCAAACGGGGCCCACGGGTTAAAGAGCCTGTGCTGATATTTGATGCCACAGATCAACATGATGTTGACGTTAGGAATCTAGTATATTGGATACTAAGGAAACATAAGTCACGCGCTACCTCATCGCTTCCTGCAGTCTGTCGGCCCTAAAAGTCAGTGACAGTATTATTAATCATTTCAAAAGATATCTCCCACTGCTAGGACACGCTCACAGGTCCTGATGGACATAAAAGACGGCATTTTTGCCAAAACTGTGTTTCATTCCACAGCGGCCAAACATCAGTGGTGATTTGTGCAATGTTGACCTGTGTGTACACATAACGTCTCTGAAACTCGAGAAGTATCAGTCTGGGTTTGTTTAGGACAGGTGCCATGATTTCAAAAGAGACTCGCTTAAAGATTCATATACAGTATATGTTTAATACTTCTTTAGGGGGGGGGGGGGGGATTCTGCAAATGTGTTGTTTTATAAAAGATTTATTTTAGCGGGTTTTTTTCTTCTTTTTCTTAAGGCCAGGTCAGGTTAGGAATGGAACTGAGTCTCAAAGCTTCACCAGGCATCCGGCTTGTTTTCACACTGTAGCAACATGAACTTTTCGACTGCTGCAACTCTTAACTGTTGAGATCCAAACTCATCTGTGATACTGATGACGCTCCCTGGAAAGTCAGGGATAACTTTGTTGTAGTTAGAAAATGGTTTTACATGTCATTTTAACATTCTACCGTTTAAAGAGTAACTTCAGAGTCCTCCACTGATTTAGCAACGCACTCCCACAGCCATGTCAGACCCACGAAGGCCAGTTTTAAAAGATCAAAATTGATTTGGCAGAACATGAGGTACCATCTTTTCTATTCCACACATTCATCTTGTCGATACTTTGCGCCTACATTACCCACAATGCAGCTCAGAATTTGGGCATGTTATGCTAGTAGCGGTTAAACGGCTTCAGAGGTCTGGTAAGCTCACCTCTGTTTAACTCCGCACCCTCTGATTTCTTTTTTACATTTTCAGACTTGTAGTCTTTAGCCCCAACCGACACTGACTCAAGTGACATCACTTGAGGACATTCATCAGACTTCAAACAGCTCCCTCTGGAGACACAAAAGACTCTTTTTTTCACACAGTGCTCACTGCGCCTGTACATCAAACTTTGTTGAGTTCCGTTGAACACGAGGGGGTTTACTGCCCCCTCTGGTTGGAAGTTTCAGTCCTGTTTCTTGTGCTTGGTTGCTCCTGTCACCAGAAAACACATTTTCAGCGGGTGTTAAGTTGCTCTTCTCAACGTTGCCAAACACGGAACGCTCACCTGCACCTTGTGGTGAATTTGATTTTCAAGATGGCGTCCTGCTAAATATCCGTGGAAGCTTCAGTAAAACTTGATTTTACAGGATTACCTACCAGGCAAAGAGGGCACATCCCTCAGGGTCCCAGACTCTCATGGGCCCTGTATTCTTAGGGGCCCATATGTCGAAATCTACTTTTACTGCATTTAGTATTTTACTTAATATCATACTTCTGCAGTGCATATTCCTAAGTGAATGTGTTTCATTTATTTACCATAACCTAATTAGTCAAATACAAAGTAGCACTGTACCCAATGTGTGGCCCTGATGTCCCCTAGCGGGTCACTTTAGCCCTAATGAGTCCCACAGAGCCAATCATCTCCAATAAAGGACGTTGTATCAAACTGCAAAATCATTGGAAGATTTCTAGAAAGAACAAAAACATTGGTGCCAATTAGAGAGGAAGTGGAGACAGTTTCAGCTGATGCACTTCAGACCAGTAATCCCTGTTAATCGCTCGACTTATTTGGCGACAGGCAAGCATACATTTCAAAATGTATGGAGAATAAAGTTTCTGATATTAGATTGATAATACATAAATATGTATTTAATATTTCCTTTCTTTTAGGGTTGTTTTAAGGAAATTCCTCTGGATATCAAGAAATGCTGAAAAACACTATTGGTAAATTCCCTACCCTTACAATATAAGGTTACCAAACCTTCTGTCCCCATAAACCCACTGATATGAGATGGTTTCACTTTACTGTTTGTTTATTCCTCAAAAATAACCCCAGTCTGTTAAATCTGTTGTCTGGACTGTAGTCAGACCTGTAAAAACTAAACCCATCACATTTAGATTATCTTTTGCTTCCTGTCGGCCCGACTCTAAATATTGATTTCATGTGAATTCCAAATTGTGTTCCTCCTTCGGTCTGAAGGTTTGGCTGTTTGATGTGACGGAGGTTAGTTGGAAATGTTGTGCTGTGTGGAGTCCAGTGGCAGAGCTTTGTGTCTGGTGTGTAGCAGCATGTGTGGAGATCCTCCTTCGAGGGGCTCGGTCTAATCACTGTGAACGGAAAGAATACAGTCAGCAGTTCCCCCACTTAGTCTTCTAGATCACAGGAGAGGAGTCTCTGTGCTCACCTCTTTGTAGCTGCTGTATTTGTGAGGAGGAGGAGAGAGGTATCTGTCACTGAATGAAACTTTATTTCTGCTTTGCAGAGTACGTTTGTTGAACAAATGGAAATGTTCAGAGGAGTGCTATTTATGTTTGCTTGCTCAGCTCTTTTTGTCCTCCACCCTCCTGCCTTTGCACCGAGCTGTAGACGATGTCCAGCGTGTTTCGGTGTTTAAAACATCATGACGTTGGCTCAAAGGGACCATTTTCCTAAGGATTAGTCTCTTGAGGACCCAGTTTGTAATGTTTGCTTCATTTAAAGGTGCAATAGTTGTCGACTTCTTTTGTGGCTGTGAATGTTGCCTCAAACATCTACTTGTGTGATGCTAAGCTAACCACACCTATAGCTTCAACTGTATGTGCAAAAACACAACTTAAAGTCGCAGTTCATACCAGCACAATTTTCATAATCCAGGAAAAACGATTTTCTGCCCGAAAGAACTCAACTTTGCCGCTAAAATTGAACCAAGTAAAATAATATATTAAGCCCCCCCCCCCCCCCCCCCCGGCAGGCAGTGCAATTTACTACTGAGCAGTCTGTCAGTGTCTGTAGCCTCCTTTTATTTAAGTTCATCTGAACCAGACGTGTTAATTTAAAGAATTCTTTTGTAAGATGTATGTTGAAAGAAAGTGACGTTGCACTGACATGAAAACATGTACATAAAAAAAAAATGTGTTTTGTAAATAAGCCAATAAACTGTATTTCAGTATGAACTGTACAAAATACCGTACTTGTAGTTGTATATGGAGTGATACCGTTGATCTGTAACAAAATACCCAAGCAACAAATAAAATTCTGCAGAGGAAATGACAACACCAGACTCTCTCGCTCTCTCTCTGTGTGTGTGTGTGTGTGTGTGTGTGTGTGTGTGTGAGTGAATTGTACATTTGGGGATTGGTCTTGTCCAATCTGAAGTTTCCGGTTGTCCAATACATGGAGCGTCATGTTAGTTCACACTTGCATTAGCTGACAACAACTTTTGCTATTCCTCCACCATCTCAAACCTTTTCTTCCCGTGCTAAAGGTTTGTGATTGTGGATTTAAGATCTAATGTTTGCTGGGAGAACTTATTTCCTCTTAATAAATAAAGACAGACTGTATAACTATTTGCTATGTATGGTCAATAACCTTAATGCGTCTTAGGCTGAAGTTGTTTTATGACCAAATACCTGATTCCCATCAGCCTCAGTTGTCTACCTGCAATACAACATGTTGCCCCGCTCTCCTTCCAGGTTGTAGTTCGAGTATCATGCTGCAGCGGTGGTCTGCCTGCGGATGACAAAGGTAACCACATGCAGGGTCTCTGTAGACACTTCCCCGAAGTGCAACTGAAACAAAGACTCTTCTCTCATGTGAAGGGGCTTTTCCTCCACCTCCAGCAGCTACAACATTAAAATGCTGCTACACATCATCGTGCTTCAGTAATAAAATATAATGTACATTTCCTCTGCTTCTGTTGTGGTTGACAGCGATGAGAGCTCATGCTGGTGACTATACAGACAGGCTCGAGGTTAACACAACGCATGGTTGGGTTCTTGAAGGGTTCTAAGTACAGTGCTAAACAGAATAAACACAGCGGAGACGGACAGACTGCTTCAATGTAACGATTCCAGCTGGCTTCTTATCAGAATCAGTCAATTATCAAACTGGTGCTCATCAGAAAACACAGGTAAGACTGTTTAGTAGCTTAATAGAGCATTACATGTTATTGTATGATCTTAAGTCTCTTATATTGCGTTGTTCTTCTTCTGGGCTTCAGGTTTGACAGGATGTACTTCCACCAAACCTGTAAAATGTCAGTGTTTTTCCTCTATGTAATTAATAATCTAGAAAAAAGTCCAATTTGTTTGATTTGTGGTTATACATCATTAATATTGTTCCTGCTTCTTTTTTATTCTAAATGCTACAATATCACTTTCCAGACTGAGGTGACGTCGTTGAGCAGAAGACACTATGTCTGCTAATTCCACAAGTGAAAGTGCGTGTTCAGGTGAGCTCTGGGGTTTTACATCCACTTGTGTTCAGTGACCCATTGTGAGAGCATGTTGGAGCTGACTGTTTCTGTCCTGTTGGCTTTCAGGTCGGGCCCTGGTCTTGCTTGTCTACGGCCTCATAGGGACCCTGACCTTCACCGTCCTGGTGTTCACACTGCTGGGGATCGTGTTTCTCAGAAAGTAAGGGAGGCTGAAATGATTTCACAAGGAATTTACTGTGTCATTTGTCCTCAGTGTCTTTTCATTTGCCTGATTTAAAGTTGCACTGGGCAAGATTTTTATAAAACAAATGTGTTTTATAAGCTGAAAACACATTTTCAAGACTACTTCAACAAGTGCAGTTGCGTTTGAATTAGTTTTTCTAGATTGTGAAAACTAAAGTTTATTCTATTACCTGCTTTGGGTAATGGGAAAACTTTAGTTTTCACAATTATATACTTTTGTTTAAGCAGACTAACCTCAAAGCAACGTCCTAATAAGCCGAGATCAAATACCTGCAAATGGAACGCAGTCATTATTAAAGCTGTTTCTCACCATTGTGATGCGGAAATACAGTGCGTGACTACGGAAAATCTGAATGCAAATTTTGTCTAACATTAACTACACAACACATAAACCAATGACACCGAGACTTTTATCCTAACACTGTGACAAACACAAAACGTGCAAGTGCACATCAGCTACATTACCATCTTCATCGTATCCCAGCAGCTGGGTGATCTCAAGCCATATATTGTCCTTTATTTGGTCATTACCAAACTGATAAGCCATTTTGGAAGCAAGCCCTTTTGGTAGCAAGCTACCAGGAGCTATACCTGGAGGTATGTCATCACTTGGAAAAAATCATTTTATTTGTCAAACATATATTTCCACAGGACTGTTCCACGGGCTGTGCAAACATTCATAAGAACCCCACACAATCCGTTTTTATAAATCCTACTGTGAAAATGGCCAACACCTTGATTTTCTTTTACTTTTTTCCAAAATATTTGACGACTAGGATTGCCATAGAATTTGGTACTGACATTCGTGATTCAGATGATGATTATTTGGTTAATTCTTTTTGGCAATCCCCTGACTCCCCTCACGAAACACCAGCAGGTTGAACGTTTCGGGTTTGAGTGAATGATCTCCACAATTATTGAATGGATTGCCATGAAATTTAGTACAGACATTTTATGTTTCCCTCAGATTTAATTGCAATCACTTTGTCGAGCCACCATCAGGTCAAAATTGTAATTTGTCCTGTACTGTGGTTTATGACCAAACCTGCACGAAGATGGACAGCATGACATTCCCATCTGCCTCAGCTGTACTTTGAGTTTACTGCTAATTAGCATGCTAACACAGAAAAACGAGATGGGAAAGATATTAGGCTATAACCTGCTAAACATCAGCAACTTAGCATTGTCAATGTGAGCATATTAGCATGATAATATTAACATTACCACTGTTCTATACAGCCCAACAGAGCTGCTAATGGTGGAATCATTGGTGCTGGTTGGCCTGCTGGTTCTGCCATTCTTTGGTGCTTTACTGGTTGCAGAGGATGAGCACAACAGCAGGCCATATCTTCTTCTCTATAATAGTTTAGCCCTCTGGCAACATTTCTCTCCATCTTGTGCTTGGTTGCTCCTGTCACCAGAAAACACATTTTCAGCGGGTGTTAAGTTGCTCTTCTCAACGTTGCCAAACACGGAACGCTCACCTGCACCTTGTGGTGAATTTGATTTTCAAGATGGCGTCCTGCTAAATATCCGTGGAAGCTTCAGTAAAACTTGATTTTACAGGATTACCTACCAGGCAAAGAGGGCACATCCCTCAGGGTCCCAGACTCTCATGGGCCCTGTATTCTTAGGGGCCCATATGTCGAAATCTACTTTTACTGCATTTAGTATTTTACTTAATATCATACTTCTGCAGTGCATATTCCTAAGTGAATGTGTTTCATTTATTTACCATAACCTAATTAGTCAAATACAAAGTAGCACTGTACCCAATGTGTGGCCCTGATGTCCCCTAGCGGGTCACTTTAGCCCTAATGAGTCCCACAGAGCCAATCATCTCCAATAAAGGACGTTGTATCAAACTGCAAAATCATTGGAAGATTTCTAGAAAGAACAAAAACATTGGTGCCAATTAGAGAGGAAGTGGAGACAGTTTCAGCTGATGCACTTCAGACCAGTAATCCCTGTTAATCGCTCGACTTATTTGGCGACAGGCAAGCATACATTTCAAAATGTATGGAGAATAAAGTTTCTGATATTAGATTGATAATACATAAATATGTATTTAATATTTCCTTTCTTTTAGGGTTGTTTTAAGGAAATTCCTCTGGATATCAAGAAATGCTGAAAAACACTATTGGTAAATTCCCTACCCTTACAATATAAGGTTACCAAACCTTCTGTCCCCATAAACCCACTGATATGAGATGGTTTCACTTTACTGTTTGTTTATTCCTCAAAAATAACCCCAGTCTGTTAAATCTGTTGTCTGGACTGTAGTCAGACCTGTAAAAACTAAACCCATCACATTTAGATTATCTTTTGCTTCCTGTCGGCCCGACTCTAAATATTGATTTCATGTGAATTCCAAATTGTGTTCCTCCTTCGGTCTGAAGGTTTGGCTGTTTGATGTGACGGAGGTTAGTTGGAAATGTTGTGCTGTGTGGAGTCCAGTGGCAGAGCTTTGTGTCTGGTGTGTAGCAGCATGTGTGGAGATCCTCCTTCGAGGGGCTCGGTCTAATCACTGTGAACGGAAAGAATACAGTCAGCAGTTCCCCCACTTAGTCTTCTAGATCACAGGAGAGGAGTCTCTGTGCTCACCTCTTTGTAGCTGCTGTATTTGTGAGGAGGAGGAGAGAGGTATCTGTCACTGAATGAAACTTTATTTCTGCTTTGCAGAGTACGTTTGTTGAACAAATGGAAATGTTCAGAGGAGTGCTATTTATGTTTGCTTGCTCAGCTCTTTTTGTCCTCCACCCTCCTGCCTTTGCACCGAGCTGTAGACGATGTCCAGCGTGTTTCGGTGTTTAAAACATCATGACGTTGGCTCAAAGGGACCATTTTCCTAAGGATTAGTCTCTTGAGGACCCAGTTTGTAATGTTTGCTTCATTTAAAGGTGCAATAGTTGTCGACTTCTTTTGTGGCTGTGAATGTTGCCTCAAACATCTACTTGTGTGATGCTAAGCTAACCACACCTATAGCTTCAACTGTATGTGCAAAAACACAACTTAAAGTCGCAGTTCATACCAGCACAATTTTCATAATCCAGGAAAAACGATTTTCTGCCCGAAAGAACTCAACTTTGCCGCTAAAATTGAACCAAGTAAAATAATATATTAAGCCCCCCCCCCCCCCCCCCCCCCGGCAGGCAGTGCAATTTACTACTGAGCAGTCTGTCAGTGTCTGTAGCCTCCTTTTATTTAAGTTCATCTGAACCAGACGTGTTAATTTAAAGAATTCTTTTGTAAGATGTATGTTGAAAGAAAGTGACGTTGCACTGACATGAAAACATGTACATAAAAAAAAAATGTGTTTTGTAAATAAGCCAATAAACTGTATTTCAGTATGAACTGTACAAAATACCGTACTTGTAGTTGTATATGGAGTGATACCGTTGATCTGTAACAAAATACCCAAGCAACAAATAAAATTCTGCAGAGGAAATGACAACACCAGACTCTCTCGCTCTCTCTCTGTGTGTGTGTGTGTGTGTGTGTGTGTGTGTGTGTGAGTGAATTGTACATTTGGGGATTGGTCTTGTCCAATCTGAAGTTTCCGGTTGTCCAATACATGGAGCGTCATGTTAGTTCACACTTGCATTAGCTGACAACAACTTTTGCTATTCCTCCACCATCTCAAACCTTTTCTTCCCGTGCTAAAGGTTTGTGATTGTGGATTTAAGATCTAATGTTTGCTGGGAGAACTTATTTCCTCTTAATAAATAAAGACAGACTGTATAACTATTTGCTATGTATGGTCAATAACCTTAATGCGTCTTAGGCTGAAGTTGTTTTATGACCAAATACCTGATTCCCATCAGCCTCAGTTGTCTACCTGCAATACAACATGTTGCCCCGCTCTCCTTCCAGGTTGTAGTTCGAGTATCATGCTGCAGCGGTGGTCTGCCTGCGGATGACAAAGGTAACCACATGCAGGGTCTCTGTAGACACTTCCCCGAAGTGCAACTGAAACAAAGACTCTTCTCTCATGTGAAGGGGCTTTTCCTCCACCTCCAGCAGCTACAACATTAAAATGCTGCTACACATCATCGTGCTTCAGTAATAAAATATAATGTACACATTTAACAAAGACAGGGACACCTGTTGTTTTTATACTTCAAGTTTGATAATGTTGAATTTTGACTAATAGCAAGACTTTTACTTGTATTGGTGTATTTTTACATTGTTGAACTGCATGCTATCATGGATATTACATCACAATGAGGGTTAAAATGTCTGGAAAATAACCATTTATGCTTTTTCCTTCCCACTATTTATCCTAGAAATTCAATAACTAACTCCATACATATTTTAAGTTTTGCATTGAAATCTGTTAAAGTGACTCGAGGTTTACGACCTAAACTGGGATTCTCATGTGCCTCGTTTTCCATTTTCGTTTCATCTGAAACCTCTGAATCCCTAATAATCGAATCAGTGACCAGTCATTGCTTTATTATCCCCAGTCACTGCCCATTTAAGCAAAGTTTAGGTTCAGTCTATTGAGACTCATGCTCAACATCAGAAACATGTAGAATGTGTTGGAGTGTCATGCAGCTCAAACCACCTGCTGCATCTGTTCATTTCCTCTGCTTCTGTTGTGGTTGACAGCGATGAGAGCTCATGCTGGTGACTATACAGACAGGCTCGAGGTTAACACAACGCATGGTTGGGTTCTTGAAGGGTTCTAAGTACAGTGCTAAACAGAATAAACACAGCGGAGACGGACAGACTGCTTCAATGTAACGATTCCAGCTGGCTTCTTATCAGAATCAGTCAATTATCAAACTGGTGCTCATCAGAAAACACAGGTAAGACTGTTTAGTAGCTTAATAGAGCATTACATGTTATTGTATGATCTTAAGTCTCTTATATTGCGTTGTTCTTCTTCTGGGCTTCAGGTTTGACAGGATGTACTTCCACCAAACCTGTAAAATGTCAGTGTTTTTCCTCTATGTAATTAATAATCTAGAAAAAAGTCCAATTTGTTTGATTTGTGGTTATACATCATTAATATTGTTCCTGCTTCTTTTTTATTCTAAATGCTACAATATCACTTTCCAGACTGAGGTGACGTCGTTGAGCAGAAGACACTATGTCTGCTAATTCCACAAGTGAAAGTGCGTGTTCAGGTGAGCTCTGGGGTTTTACATCCACTTGTGTTCAGTGACCCATTGTGAGAGCATGTTGGAGCTGACTGTTTCTGTCCTGTTGGCTTTCAGGTCGGGCCCTGGTCTTGCTTGTCTACGGCCTCATAGGGACCCTGACCTTCACCGTCCTGGTGTTCACACTGCTGGGGATCGTGTTTCTCAGAAAGTAAGGGAGGCTGAAATGATTTCACAAGGAATTTACTGTGTCATTTGTCCTCAGTGTCTTTTCATTTGCCTGATTTAAAGTTGCACTGGGCAAGATTTTTATAAAACAAATGTGTTTTATAAGCTGAAAACACATTTTCAAGACTACTTCAACAAGTGCAGTTGCGTTTGAATTAGTTTTTCTAGATTGTGAAAACTAAAGTTTATTCTATTACCTGCTTTGGGTAATGGGAAAACTTTAGTTTTCACAATTATATACTTTTGTTTAAGCAGACTAACCTCAAAGCAACGTCCTAATAAGCCGAGATCAAATACCTGCAAATGGAACGCAGTCATTATTAAAGCTGTTTCTCACCATTGTGATGCGGAAATACAGTGCGTGACTACGGAAAATCTGAATGCAAATTTTGTCTAACATTAACTACACAACACATAAACCAATGACACCGAGACTTTTATCCTAACACTGTGACAAACACAAAACGTGCAAGTGCACATCAGCTACATTACCATCTTCATCGTATCCCAGCAGCTGGGTGATCTCAAGCCATATATTGTCCTTTATTTGGTCATTACCAAACTGATAAGCCATTTTGGAAGCAAGCCCTTTTGGTAGCAAGCTACCAGGAGCTATACCTGGAGGTATGTCATCACTTGGAAAAAATCATTTTATTTGTCAAACATATATTTCCACAGGACTGTTCCACGGGCTGTGCAAACATTCATAAGAACCCCACACAATCCGTTTTTATAAATCCTACTGTGAAAATGGCCAACACCTTGATTTTCTTTTACTTTTTTCCAAAATATTTGACGACTAGGATTGCCATAGAATTTGGTACTGACATTCGTGATTCAGATGATGATTATTTGGTTAATTCTTTTTGGCAATCCCCTGACTCCCCTCACGAAACACCAGCAGGTTGAACGTTTCGGGTTTGAGTGAATGATCTCCACAATTATTGAATGGATTGCCATGAAATTTAGTACAGACATTTTATGTTTCCCTCAGATTTAATTGCAATCACTTTGTCGAGCCACCATCAGGTCAAAATTGTAATTTGTCCTGTACTGTGGTTTATGACCAAACCTGCACGAAGATGGACAGCATGACATTCCCATCTGCCTCAGCTGTACTTTGAGTTTACTGCTAATTAGCATGCTAACACAGAAAAACGAGATGGGAAAGATATTAGGCTATAACCTGCTAAACATCAGCAACTTAGCATTGTCAATGTGAGCATATTAGCATGATAATATTAACATTACCACTGTTCTATACAGCCCAACAGAGCTGCTAATGGTGGAATCATTGGTGCTGGTTGGCCTGCTGGTTCTGCCATTCTTTGGTGCTTTACTGGTTGCAGAGGATGAGCACAACAGCAGGCCATATCTTCTTCTCTATAATAGTTTAGCCCTCTGGCAACATTTCTCTCCATCTCTAATTGTTCTGCAACAGCTAAGCTTGGCCCTCAACAGATCTGCTTTCATGCCATACTGCTGGAGGCCAGCAGCAGTGCTGGGTCGCTCCAACTCCATCCTCACCGCTTCAACCGGCAGGAGAGCAGGCGGGAACGCCAAAGACGAGCTAGCTAACCAGCCAGGCGTCCTCTCCGGAGCTCCCGTCTGTTCTCCTCTGGGCGAAGTAGTCTGCCAGCGGGGTAGGGGGTCGGCTATATGGTCCTGTTCATGAACGTAGACTTTCTCAAGTAACACATGCGAGCCTGGAGAGAGTGACATATGTGTACATATTGAGAGAAGCTTGCATTTTCTTCAGTCATTGTAAAAAAAAAAAAAAGCCAACAAAACTTGTTCGCCATCTTGTTCAGAGAATCATTCTGCCCCCCCTACACTCCGGTCTCTATCTCTACGGAGCAAATAGTTGTTTGCTGCATTAATGCTCTGAATATATTGCTAACCTTTAAGCCTCCAATAGGAAATAGTACCATAGAAACATTATCTGAGTAAACTTTTGTTTCATCAGGTAGATTTTATTTCTTTTTCCATCAAACAAAACACCCCTGGTACAGCGGCCTTGAGCTTTTGCTGGAATATTTTTCCCTTAAACCTTGTACAGTGTATGGTATTTTACATTATACACTTCTCTTTCTTGCAGATATCGTTCTTTGGTCCAGACCATTCGAGAGCTGCAAGGTAGCAAGTTGTTGCTGGATGCCGTTCCTCGGCTGGAAGCTCCCATCATGCCTGTGAGGCCGGTGCCAGCAGCGGGGGAGGAGGAGGAGCTTCCTCCCCTCATTTCCCTGCAGCAGACCAGCACAGTCAGGCCCTCCTCCAGGGGGCTGTGGAAAGGCCTGCAGCAGGTACCACTGATACACCACCCACTTCATCTCATCACAATAATGCTCATATTTTCTGCTATCAGATATTTGACCTATTTTAGGGGTGCTTGATTTCCACTAGCAGTCAGCTAAAGCAGCGTAAGGAAATCTCACATGACAGATATATGTGAACCATGCTCTCTATCTGCGTCATCTCAACAATGTTGATTTACAGTATTAGTGCTGATCATGTCTCTTTTGTGCGACAGATAGTGTCACTGTAGTTCAAGATAGAGCCAGAATCACAATTCTTATACAATGTGGGCAAAAATGAGTTTGACCAGAATGGTGTTGTTTGCATGTCCTCTCAGTCACTTGTCCTAATCCCTTGCTTTTCTGCTCGGATTTGATGTTGCAAAGTCCCCTCTTATGGCATTTGTTTAAGGGTCCTCGTGTCACCAAGTCAGACCTGAACCTGCTGCAGCTGATCAAAGCAGGGAAGGAGGGGGTCTTCTACCAGGCCAGGATGACCAGAGGGACGTGTAAAGGCCACAACATGTTCACCTGCAAGATCAGCAAGGAAGGTACATTCTCCTCTGCAGATTTAGACCTACAAGCATTTCTTTGAGGCAGAGCTGCCATGGAGGCAGACATAATCACTCAAGTATTGAGGTAAAAGTCATAGCGCAGGGGCAGAAAAACCTCAATTTATCAGCCCAAGTAAATGGCGAGGTGTACAGCTATAACACACATGTTGCATACGACTTATTCTTCCATATCTTCTTTTGCTAACTTGTAAATCAGAAATGGTTATAGCTACATATGTTTTAACATGTGCATGATTTCACACTGAGGAATGATGACGATGATGAATCATATCGAAGTCTGTGTAAAATGGATGCTATGACTCATTTAAAGGTAACAATCAGTACCAGTGCGAGCAGCAATCACACACATTTTACACAGGAAATACTGCTCTCGTTTATATTTACGTTCAGTTTTGAAGACTGTTCTTTCTTAAATCGGATAATTCATATTTTTATAATAACAATGGGTCTGTGAGGGACCAGGGTACACATAAAGCTGGGAGAGCAGGTAAAGTGAGAAAAATAGGGATTTTATTCACCCAAAATATGTACAATAATTAGGATGGGTGACAAAATCAAGCACCTGAACTCAATATTACTGGATAGCGTGCACTCAATCCAGCAATACAAAGTCAGTCAAAACAAGTGTCTTCATAGTTGATGGTTTGGCTAGTTTAAAGCTGCCACAGGGTCAAATGTTTTTGTGTAATGTGAGAGGTGTCGCTTGAAGCAAAAAAATGAATCGTTGTGGTTCATTCTCACCATCATTTCTAAGCATCATTTGCATCAGCTGTCAGCTGTTTCAGCAACCAAAAAAAAGCCCAATAGCAGACACACAGAGTTAGCGTCTAGCTGGTCAACTTTGAGCATTTAGCTGCTAAAGAAACAAATGTTTGTTCCAGGAATTGGAGACCACAATAGAGCTAAAAGAGAATTCAATATTGGAATAAGATTAATCATCAGGACATAAACATGACTCAAATGACTGCTAATTTTACTGTGTGTCTGCTGGATATGTAAATAAGCCAATGTTTGTATAAATGTGACAATACGTCAGTGTTGTGTCACAGCCTGTTTCTGCTGCCCAGAGTGGTGTGTGTACGATCTGGCCAGAATTTTAGTCTAAAAACATTCAAAAGTTGAACATTATAAAAGGTTACAGTGTTGACGTTATGTCAAAGACCTCTATGTATGTCTGCCCTCATGAGAGGACGAAAAAGTAGAGCTGCCCCAAGGGCTTGGCAACCGGTTTACAGAACAGGATCGTTGTAAGTTTGGTAGTTTGTTTATTGGATTAAATCCAATGTGGCAGAAACGAGCCTTCAGGTAAGAAGTTTGTTCTTGCCCTGCTGTTAGTTAGTACTTGGCATTTTTTAATAGAACTGATTAGATTGTATGAACCCAGTTGTGGTGAATAGTTAAAAATGCTGACTTCTATGTGATCTTACACATTGCACCTTTAAGCTGCAACAACTGTGACTGCTGCTGGTTTGCATTGCTTCAACTAATAACCAGGACTGCACTGAAAGCAGCCGGGGTCAACAGGCTGCGTACAGTTCAGTAGCATAATATGAACTACAGTTGCATGCAAAAGGTTTTTAACATTGGTTTATCGCTGTATTTGCAGAATCATGAATAAGAGAGTTTAACTGCCACTGTTTAGGATGTTGATGCTGTGGTAAGGTGTGAAGGAAAATACACTCAGCCCACCTCTCCTTCCTCTCCCACACTAAGCGAATGATGTGGCTTTCATACACCTCATTGTCTGCTCTAGACATTACCCCTCTAGATCTCTACACTGTAGTCCATAGACTTTAGCTTCTATCTTTGTCACTTTAACCAGTTTTCACTGATGAGTCAGTTTGACATCTCTGAAATTGTTCTTTTGTTTATTCAGGGAGTGCGATTAGTGACAGTGTGTGCTCCATGGTAGCTCTGACAGCATGATGGAGTAGTAGCAGGGGGCGGGGCTTAGTGAAAGGACAATTGGCATGAACACAAACACACAACTTGACATCCCACAGACTTGACCTCCATGCAGAATTTTTGTGGACCGACAGAGTGAGATACAGAGCTGCTGGTAGCAGCTAATAAATTGTCCTCCCTTTCATGTTGAAGTCTCTTAAATCTAAAGCTAAACTCAACCCGATCCAAACTGCACTGTTTGTCCAGAAACATCAGCACTCATGTGAAGTACATGATAGTAATGTAGGACACTTTTGAGAAACTAGATGAATACTTTTGACGGCGAGATAACAGCGTTTGAACAGACATGTGACAAATTATAAATGACATGCTAACTAAAGATGGTCATTTAAACTGAATTTGGAAGTGATTTTAATTGCTAGTTTGCTGTTTCAGTTATTTTCCGTTTTCCAGTTCATATTGTTACTAATTATTATCCACATGACTCGATGTTGGAAGCCCCTTCATATTTCACTTTTGAGTCCTCCTAGATTCAGTGGATTTTACTCTTATTTTTCCCTCTTCTTTCCTTGAGGTGTCCGTCCAAAGCATGTGGACACGGAGATTTCCATCATGAGGAAACTGGTGCACCACAAGAACATCCTCCAGTTACTGGAGTGGAACACCACTGAGGGTCAGAGACATTTATCCACAGACTGTCATTCCTCTACAAGATTGAAATCACTTTCCTATTAAAGATCACCAATGAAGGTAGATGAGACCTTGGATATGTTCCTCCTTGTTAGTCCTCCATCCTCTCTCTCTGCTTTGATTTATGCAGAGCCTTACATTCTGATCATGGAGCATGTGAGCTGCGGCACTCTGAGGACCTTCCTGCAGACCAACAGAGTCCACCTGAGTGCAGACCCTGAGCTGCACAGCCTCCTCACCATTGCCTCCTACCACATCGCTCTGGCCATGCAGCACCTGCGCTCCAAAATGGTAACAACATTACAGGCTGTTATGAAGTGCTCAGTAGGTTGCTGAATAATGATTTACTATGCTACTATTCATCCACACTGACCAATCATAGTCGCATGCTGAGCAGTGTCGCTGTGGTCTTCCCTGCAGATTGTGCACTGTGACTTGGCTCTGAGGAACATCGTGGTCAATAGGTTTCCTTGGGAAGTGAAAGTAGCGGAGTTCGGCCTGGCTCGAGACTTAACACGCATGGCCAGCCGCCGCCGCAGCAGCCGCTGGAGAAACCCACGGGTACGACAGTATCAACACACACACACACACACACGCAGAGTAAACTCTCCTGTTGATACGGCTGGGATTTCACTTATCCTACGAGTTGTCAAGTTCAAATTGTCATGTGCTACTGTACAACCCAAATAACTGAGCATGAGACCATCAGAATATTTGACTTAAACAAGTGACAGATTGTATATAAATGTTAGTATGTATCGAAACTGACAGGGTTGTCATTTTCTGCCAGCAGTTACACTTCAAACTAATCTGCTAAACTGCTTTCTCTCATTTTGAAAACCTGATTAAAGTGAATGTACAATAGGATGCCAAAGTGTCATGTTGCATTGTTTTGGAAAATAAACAACAAGAACAATGCAACATGTGACACAAACTTTTACACACATATTTTACCATTACCATATGAACTTGTCACACATGCTTAACCTTTTGATAAAAATGTGTATGCGAACTTGTGGCACTTTAGTAAGGTCAGTGTTTTTCTATCAAGTGGTAATGACAGGAAGTGTACGGTTGGCAGCCGTATGCTGCAGACAGGAAGTCCTCATGCGGTTGATTGAAAATGTCTTGAACTAGCTTCCTTTAACTTATGAACCTGGTTTGAAACCATATTAACTTGTTACCAAGGCTGTTATCAGCTCTTCTGTTGCTCAAAATGAATCTATGTTCTGTAACAGGAAACAACAGTTTCAGACAGAGGCCTTGATTTAGAGAAAGACCAGCTGTGAAGGTGTCATTCATGTAGCCCAGAGGTTACTCATAGCTTCCACCACGAGCTCATTAGTTTACTAAAGTGATATCAATATATTGCAGTTACCACTGACACTGTATACTGATGACCTTTTCCATTGTATGGTACTTGTACAGCAGCGGGTGCCGCTGCGCTGGTACCCACCTGAGTACTTCAAGAACAACTATTACTGCTTCAAGGGGGACGTGTGGTCATTTGGCATCGTGCTGTGGGAGATGCAGACATTTGGTGAGTTGGTTGCACACGTAATAACAGAAATGTGAAATAAATGATTAAATATATGAGCTAAGGCCAAAGAACAGATTTTTCATTCCCTGTTTGAGTGCTTTAGTTGTAATTAAACGTATGTGTTGTAAATGTATTTCAAGGCAGTATCACATTCCCTCCCACCCTAAAACAATGTCATTAGTCGGGCCAATATTGGTCTATTTGTTAAACTCTGATGTATGTGATCTTGATGATTCTGACAGTTCTTACAGTAGGTGATGCCTATTATTTACAAAACCAAAGAGCATGAAATGAAATCATGGTATGGTACATTTTAAAAGACAGCAGGTAGTCAGTAGAAAAACATGAGTGATCAATATAAAATGTCGTGTATGTTTTTTTAAACTTTGGAATATGTTTTCAGGTGCACTGCCATACCCAAACCTTGAGACCTCAGAGGAAGTGGTGTACCACATCTGTATTGGTCAGAAGAACACAGACCCTGAAGGCTGCAGTCCAGAGATGTAAGTGAAAACTGACAATTAACAAGCATTTCAACTATAGTCTATGTACACCATGAGCCTTATCTGCAAATGTATACATTATTGTTTAATGGATTGGATTACTAATATCGTAATGCAATCCTCTACGTAACCAAGAACCAAAAAACATGCTGTAACTTGAAAGCTTCCTGAAGGAAATGTGTGTGAGTGATGGGCAGCTGAAAATGAAGGATAACTCTACGTCATATATTTTCTTGCACAGCCAGGATTTCGGACAACATTCCATCAATGAGGCGCAGGCTACACCACAGAAGCTAAGCTCTGACACAGAGTGTCTGTCGGTGCAGCACACCCTGATTCTCATTCGTCCGTTTTCAGGGTTAACCCCTCAAACTAGATGCTAACTAGAGGAGGCTGGTCCATAGAGGCAGAGAGGGAGGCCCCTCCTCTACTTTTGAGAGGCACGAGGGAGATCAAAATATAAAAAAGAGTAATTCGTTAAAATAAACCGTAACCAAATGTCAGTATAATTAATTAAATATTTTTTCTATCTTCTTTGGGGAAAAATCCATTATTGAAATTTTGATTCAAATGCTTCAACAGTAACACCTCATAACTTTAACAAAATGTGGTGTTTGGTTTCCACAAAAACTCAAGAAATGGAGACAAATATTTATTCTGTAATAAATTTGATAATGATGTTGACACAATCTTCTTTTTTTTTTTTAAATATCAATTTATCAATAAAAAACTTTATTTGTTCAAAAAGGCTATCAAGGCACTTATTATCTGTATGTTTTATAATATTTGTGTCTGGTGTGATATAACACTGGCTCTTCTGTTATTGTTCTGTTTGTATGCTGCATCTGTGTTCTGTGAAAAAGGGGCTCATGCTAGTCTTCTGTGGTGACAGTAAAAATCAACATTGAGGTCCTAACTAATGATATGCAGCTCATAAAATAACATTTTAAACTTGTTAGCCGTACTGAGGGAGACACGTCTTTGTTGTCAGAGAGACATCATGAGTACTCGATACCAGATCTAGACTAAAACAGTATTAACCCAAACCATCAGTCTGAATCTGCTATCTGATTCTGAATCAGTTTTGACAGTCATTTTACTTTAGCACTATAACATTGTTATTATAACATTTTTAGTATGAAGTATGATAGTTAGTAGTTCCTAACACGATGAATCCCTTCTTGAAACCCTACAGACTTCATATCATGCGAGAATGTTGGCTGGAGCTGTACACCCGGAGACCCTCGTTCACTGACATTGTCTGCATGCTGGAGAACATCATAGAAAACGACGCGGTAAGGAACGGCTGGCTACGCCGTCTTTTAATTGTTTTACAAAATTGATTATTCATCTTTTGAAGGTTGTGTCATTTGTTCTTCATCTTTTCAATCCTTCTCTTGTTGTAATTTGTAAAGGAAATAAAGAAAACAAACCTCAGGGGACCTTCATGGTGCCAGAAATAGTCTCAACCTTAATAATATGTATCTTAAGTTAGACTGCAGGGTTTAGGTGATATGACTTTAAACAGGCATTTGACTTTACATACTTGATTAAAGTCGTATTATGTAACGCATCATATTTTCAAAGATGCCAGGACAACTGCAGTTTTAGTGAAAGTTTTAGCTTGAGTTCATTATTTTTAAACTACACCCATTTATCTTAAAGGCTCATTGTTATGATGTTTCTTATGAGATGACTTGTCAATCAATCACAAAAATAGAACATGCTTCTTTGAATATTCATTGTTTGGCTATTGAAATATACCAAAAACAACTTGCAACCCATCAGACCACAGCATTTAGAACAGAAAATGTAAATCTTTTATTCTGAGCTGCTTATGTTGCGTCACAGTTTTGTTCCTGCAGCTGGAAAAGCAGTAGATTGTAGTGGTATTTTCTTAAATACATAGAAGTTTTTTGTGTTTTTTTGCAGGATTATGTGGATGTTGAGAGTCCTCAGCTTTTGGTGAAAGATGAGGCTGAATATCAGGAAGCTAAATGTCTACAGGCAGCCAGCATCATTGTGGAAGATAAGAGTCCCATCTAAATACCAAGGCATCAGAAGAGGCACAATTCTGAAGGTGTGTGTGTGTGTGTGTGTGTGTGTGTGTGTGTGTGTGTGTGTGTGTGTGTGTGTGTGTGTGTGTGTGTGTGTGTGTGTGTGTGTGTGTGTGTGTGTGTGTGTGTGTGTGTGTGTGTGTGTGTGTGTGTGTGTGTGTGTGTGTGTGAAATAACAAGCAGTGAAAAACTGGGAACCCCCCAGGGAAAGTCATTCTTCTCCTATAATTTATAAGCTACATCTATCTGATCGGGGACAACCTTTGATCACAGCAGAGAGCCTGGTAAAAATGGCGTACCTATATGCTCTTCTTAAGTCGTTTTTTTTCATGTTTTATGTTTCTTCGTTAACTTTGTAAATCTTTTTTCATCCATCCTTTTGATAACTCAATTTCTGTGTCGTTTTTTTGCTTGGCTGTCATAGAAGCTTGTTTAATTTCTGAAATAAACCTTGTGTGTTCTTATTTTCCTATTTATTATTAATAATACATTTGTAATTCCCTACTTTTATATTTAAATTCAAGGTTTTTGTTTTAATTATTGATTCAGTCTTGATTGTTCATTGTTTATTAATTTTCCTCCAAAACCAAGAACATATAGAACACATTATTTTAGCAATGTATTATCAGCAGAACCAAAATTACATTTCAACCAATATGCATACCAACTATATATAATCAATATATACTGTATATCTATTTAGATAGATAGATAGAGGAGGTGTGTCCTTAATAAAGTCTGAAGTGAATTGAATAATTACATAAATAGATAATGATGAGAAGAAAAAATAATCAACTAAAAGAAATTTTAAAAATCGGTTGTAAAATGCTTGCAGTTGAGTTTCCATAAGTTTTTGTATGAGCAAAAGCGATATTTACGAAGAGCACCTGAAGCGGCATTGGGTTCAGGAACGCCCCCTTCTCTCTTTGCCAGCCAATGGGATTCGTCGTGGTGAACACGCGTTTCTACCGTCTGTGACACGCGTCTGCTACGAACTTAGTCCCAGTTTGTTATCTGTGATTTGCAGCGAATAAGCGAGAGATAATGTCTGTCCGTGTGTTAGAAATACTCTTCTTCTTCTATTTCGCCTCTCACATTCCTATCACACTGTTTATTGACCTACAAGCCTTGCTGCCTGGACATGTGTATCCTCAGCCGGTAAGTGTCAGACCCAGCAGAAAACACACCAAATTACAATAAGTTGTAAATTAGCCGACAAAAAAAGTTCCAACGTCACAATCAACTGTTTTGTTTCTACGAGACAAATCACACATTGAGTCTTTCTCTCCACCAGCTGAGAGATCTTCTGAAGTGGTACGCAGAGGAGTTCAAAGACCCCATGGTTCTGGATCCGCCAGTCTGGTTCAGGTCTTTCATTTTCTGCGAGGCTTTGCTTCAAACGCCTTTTTTCCCCGTAGCAGCGTATGCTTTCCTGAAAGGTCAGTCCGTACAGAACGTGGTGGAGGAGACGCTGGCGAGTTTGTTTTTTTATATTGTGCCTGAACGCCTCTGTTTATTCATTGCTTATTGACACAGAAACGCGCATCAGCATGAGTGAATGGCCTTATGAAATATTGTTTCACGATTGTTCCCCAGCTCTAAATCCTGCTAATATGACACATTAATGAGACCTTTCAAACGGTTTGATGTTCTCACCAATGGTTTTCCTTTAGGGCAAATGTGAAATGCATGTTTCCCTGAGTCAATATGTTGAAATCACTCAAATATGTGCTCATTTGACATTTATATCTCCACAGAGGCTAAACAGATTTTTACCATTGAAAATGCTTTTGACACGCCCATCTCCTTTCGGTCCTTTGCTATTTGAGTTGCAAGAATTAGCCCTTACCAGTCACTACCAATGTTAGTTCATATCAAGAGGGGACACATGGGAATGATCCCACTCAAATGTTTGCAGTATTAAAGGTGCTTCACTCAAAAGTCAAAGCATTAATATAGCAGCATTTGCAATGTAAAGATATCGTGGCGTTATGGAGTCAGCGCTCATACAGTGGTTAGTGCTGATAACGACGTCCCGACTCACGCCGTCGCCCCGGAACCGTCACAGCCACCTTCCGGTTCCCCCCGAGGTAAACACTGTTAGCTTCGTCAGCACTGTTGTCGTTATTTGCACCGTTAGCTGCCGACTCAGCCATGTTGAGCCATGTGGAGGCAATCGCTCAATCGTAGATATGCTCTCAATTTAACACCTTTTAATACAAGAAACCCAGAACACTTTTGTGGGGAACGAAATACCAATTCAGTTAGGGTATATACAGTGAATCTTTATTTTTTTAATTTTTGTTTTGTCGTGCAGATTTTTCTGCCACAAACCCAAATAAATGTTGAATGGAATTTATTTTACACAACATTTTTAAGTACAAATCAACATAATTTCAAAACACATAGTCCATGTGTCCATAGTCTGGATCAGGGGCGTTTCTAGGATTCATAGAAAGGGGGGGCTTAGCCCCAAGGGGAGTGGCATGTTTGCGCGCGTAGTGCGCGGCAATTTTCTTTTGGGGCCCATTTGGGGCCGCAGATATCCATTTTTTCAGACAGTTCATAGATTGGTTCAATCAGAAAGAGGGTGATTTTGCTCTGCAGTTTTACTTGCATTCAGTATATGATAACACAAGAGACAGAATTTCAGGGTCATAGTGAAATTTGACAACACAAATATGAACTTTTCTCAAATAAAGAGAGAAATAATTTTCCTACTTGTAAAGGAAAGACGGATAAACTAGCTTTCATATCCGCGTCACTCCCAAATCCTAATTCTTAAAGGGGCCGCACACAATGGATGGAGAATGGACCTGACAGTGTCAACTTTATATCGTTATAAGTGTTTATTGTGTTTCAGGTGGCTGTAAGTGGATCAGGACTCCTGCCATCGTGTATTCCACACATGTGGCCACCACGCTGGTCCCGATCCTAGCTCACATCCTGTTGTACCAGTTCCCTATGAAACCCCACCCTGGTCCCCAGACCCTGCAGGAGCGCTGGCTGCTGGTCTCCATATACTTACCATATCTGCTGGTACCCATGCTGCTGCTCATCACCATGCTGCTGTCCTCCACATACAACTCCACCTCCAAGTCTGCACACAAGTCAGCCAAATCCAAGAAGAACTGACACCAGACTAAAGCTGATTCACTCTTATTTTAGCAGATATCCTTCTACATTTCTCAATGTACCATTTGTATGTGATATAGAAGCCTATCTGGGAGGCTGTGTGAGTCACACTGTCATTAGAAAGAATTTTCTCTGGTTAAACCAGCCAGAATGAGCAAGTAAACAAATTGTTGAAAAATGTTTGTCTTTTTTCAGTACCAAAGTGAAATGAATACACTTATAAGGGACTCTGTAGGAAATCGGGATATACAGGTTGTTCTCCTAATATATATTTATGCATATCTATAAAGATCTAAGTGTGGCCCTGGAAACAAAAGCAAGAGATGTCTGCTGTCAGCAGCTCCATTGGCAGCCTGTTCATATTCATGTTTCAAAAATATTTCAAACTGCATGACCACTGATCTTTTAGCAATTGTAAACACATCCCTTCTCTCAGGTGTCTTCCCACAAGCCCTAAAAACTGCAGTTATTAAACCGCTCCTAAAGAAGGCTAATTTAGACTCCGCAACAATGAAAAATTATAGGCCAATATCAAACCTCCCATTTTTAAGTAAAATAATTGAAAAGTGTTTTTTCAACAGCTGAACAACTTCTTGGCCGTAAATAACTGTTTTGATGTCTTCCAGTCAGGCTTTTGACAGCACTACAGTACTGAAACTGCTCTTGTTAAGGTTTTCAACGACATCCACTTAAACACAGACAATGGCAGAATTTCAGTCTTGGTATTACTGGATCTCCTCCCCTGCCCATGACTGCCTCCACAGCCCCGGCAAAGCCTCCAGATCTTTCAGCGGGAACCGGTGGAGCAGGGACATGAAGCTCTGCTCCTGATCGGAGGAGGAGAAGCTGCTGCCGGGCGCAGAGCTCTCCTCCAGCCGGAGCTTCCGACCACAGTTTGAAAGCAGCAGCTTAGCCAGATCTGGGTCTATCCGGGGTGGGCTAATTGCTGCAGGGGGCCCTGCTGGAGTCTGAGCTGAAAGAGTTGCTGGTGAACCTTCATGGTATTATCTGACTGCACAGAGTCTGACCCGGTGGCACCGATGACAAGCATTAAGAATACTTAGCTAGAAATAACCAATCTTCTTGCTGATGCCCTCGTTGACTTATGTTGGTCATATAAGGACATTTGTATTAAATTGAGACTGTTTCATAACAGTTCAATGTTCCACATAGTGCCTTTAACAGCCCCAGTTCATCAGCTTATCTACTCTCGTTTTTATCTATAGACCAGTGTCTTGTCTCCACATGTGCACATATTATCTCTACTAACTTCTCTTTACTCTATGATTAGCACATTAACACTTGCATTATTTTTGTCTGCTTGCATTGTTAAAGATAAGTCACATTGAAATTGTACCAATACTAACTTGAACACTTTTGTTACTTGAGTTTTGATTGACTGGTGTCAGTGCCCGTACCTCACGATGTTTGCTTGGGGCTCCAGGGGGCCAAAAGAGCCCCATACAGAGGAGAGATCGAGTGAGGGACCACTCAACTAATTTTAACTCGGACAAGCAGTTCCCACTATTTCAAACACCACCAGAGGAAAAAATACAGGTGCAGCTGTGGATGTGTAGTGCTACCTGAAGCTACTTTTTAACAGCTGAAATAACTGATTCATTTAAGTGTCTTCTTCCAACATCACCCAACAACCTGCCACATGTGCCTGCAGCACTGAGTAGTGATGCTTTAGAATGGTAAATGGACTTGTACTTGTATATTCTCGTCTTCCGACCATTCAAAACGCTTTAACACTACATGTCATCATTCACCCATTCACACCCATTCATACACTGATGACAGGGGCTACCATGCAAGGTGCCACCTGCCCGTCAGGACTAACTAACCCATTCATTCCCACTCATACGCCGATGGCACAGCTTTCGGGAGTAATTTGGGGTTAAGTGTCTGGCCCAAGGACACATCGACATGGACTGGAGGAGCCAGGGATCGAATTGCCAATCTTCTGATTGGATGCCACAGCCATGCCATGTCAGATTCCTTGTTTACGCATTTTTAGGTCATTTACATTTTGATAACTTTAGGAAATATTTTATTTATGATGACTGATGCATTGAGCAGATATATTTTGCTAAATTAAAAAAGAATTGGGTCAAGCATATTTATATTCCCCAAAGGAAGATATTTTATATCAATATCAATACCAAGCCGCTAGTTTTTGTACCCACCATAATACATTTTGACTGAAGAATGTGACCCCTCCATGTTTCTAAATAACCCCAGCGTCCCCAGCCTACAGGCCTGAATCTTTATGTAGCCTGATATGTGTTCAGGTTGTGTTAATAATGCCAGGGTGGCTTAAAGACAAAATTCTACTTCTGTACTATTGTAGTTATGTTTTCAGCCACCAGAGGGGGTCAAATATATACACATTGTAAGAAATAGATTTGCAACTTGTTCAATGCTTCCCCTTTTCCACCATGCGACATCTATTTTCATGATAAATGATGATTCATGATGATATGTTCCCTGGTTTACCAAACATGCCATGTTGTCATCATTGAGCCACAGCACGAGTGTGCTTAAACTGTGTACCTTTTGTAAGGCTATTTTGATCGATACCTGTGTTCCATTGACTACTTAATCATGTCACATCTTTAAAAAAAAAGGGAATATCGATTGCAATATTATCCGCTTTCTTCCCAGTTCTCTTTTGTTTTTAACGATATTAAAATTATAATACAGTAGTAAATATTTTATAAATACATTATACATCTAAGATGTTATGTAGTGCTTTAATGTGTTACCAAAAACCAAATGAATTCCAATCTTTTCTAATGATTTGAACTATAGCCGTTAAACCTCTCATGGGGATCCAAAGAAGACACTTTGCACACATCCTTCAACTACCTTTGACCGTCCAAAAATGCATATATTTGAAAATAGTGTTGTTTTAGAATAGATAGATTAAAATAGATAAATAGTTTAGTTCACATGGCAAAACCCCCGTTTTTTTCAAAGCGTCCTAAGAACCTGATGAACCCTCCTTGAACGGACTAACCCTTGCAGCGGAAGGAAATGTCTATGGCTGGCCTCCGCGCAAGGATAGGATATAAAGCAAGAGCATGGCACTAGCTTCCAGTGTTGTTTAAATGACCGTCAGGACGACAGAGCTCCTCTGTCGGCATGTGACAGAGCTGTACAGTGATTAAAACCTGTACCGTTCATATGAGCACGTTAATACCCAGGAGCTTTACGTGGAAGTAAATGATATTGTAAAGGCGACCTCTACTTCCACTGCTAACATTAACGTTAGCTGTTCTGTAAGACTTTACGACGAAGGAAACAACGAAGTGTTCTTCTATGTCACACGGATTTACATTCATGTCCACTGGGGAAACGTCAGGAGGAGAGAGATGTGTCCAGTAGACGTCTAGTGGAAGAAGACGGATCACAAGGACTAACGCCGTCAGACAAACAGTCCTGTGTTGACATCTGTGCTGCAGCCTCAAGATCTTTCAACGCTAACATCGTCTGTGGACTAGCTCGCGGGTGTTGGCTAGCTTTATAGGTTGCTACGACTTGTAGAAGCAGATTCAATTTTTCAGTGTCGCCAAACAACGTAACGCTATTCCCGTATTATTGTTAGCATGTTAGCAGAGAGCAGCTACAGCAGCTATGACGCGAGGTGCTGCCACAGTGTTATGTCACTGTCAGGCTAACCGATAGCTCGGTGTCTGCAGCTGCTTTCAGCCTTCGCATGGTCATGTCCAGCGGGGTTGGCATCATGTAGACTGTCCCTCTGAACAGGTTCGGTGACCGGGCACACACAGCGTGTTAGCGAGCCTCCTTGGAGAGGAATGCAAAACTGGATTGCAGCTATCGAACTGGGTCAAAGACTGACTGGCGCTGATACCGTTTAGCTCCGGATTGCTGTTTGCCATGCTCAAAGCTTCTCTTCTGCGTGATATTACACACTTCGCGAACTATTTAGAGGGCATCTGAATGCGTTATGTCCTGACTGCATCTCTTATTTATGCAATAAGGCACATCAGAGCAGCCCGCCATGAAGTAAATCCGCAGTGCAAGAAGCAGCATCACCAGGATTGAGAGCATCATTTGCTCCAGGAGTATTTTCTGAAGAGCCCAACACATTTAGGAGATCCACCAGCGCCCGGAATCAAGCTGGACCAGCAGCCTCCCACAATGGAGGCAGTGGGAGACTTCGAGTACAGCAGAAAAGACCTGGTCGGACATGGAGCCTTTGCTGTGGTGTTCAAAGGGAGACATAGGAAGGTAAATAAACAGTGTGTAGTGTGGTCTTCGCCTCTTCTCTTGCAGGGTGGAAGGAGGTAAGTAGGCAGCGTCATTCTGAAAATCTGGGTCAGTCAGTTGCAGCAGAATGCAGCATATGTGGCTGTCACAGCTTCTCTGAACAGACATTTTGATCCAGTCTGATGGTCCGATCAGTCATGCTGTGACCACTGATTTCAGTGTCATTTCACCATCCTGATGTTAGTTGTGTAGGTGTATGGAGGCCGCCTGGTTCATTCATGAAATGGATGAGTCAGGCAGCAGTGAATGACTTGCTGACGTACTGAGGCAGGAGGGAGGATGGGGTGCAGTGTTTTTCCTTTTGCCTTTCTAAATATACAAGCCTCCCTTATGTAAGAGCTGGACTAGGTTCATTCACACTGAAGCACTGGATGCATGACATTATTAACATATTGCTCGGAAATAGAATTCCCTCCGTACACTCCATGCAGGAATGGGATGTTTGTTTATATGTGACAGAATGAAGGAGATGACGTCATGTTGCACCCACTGCTTCTGGTGTGAAACAGATGGTGCTGAATTCCTCAATGAAAGCCACATTAGAGCAGGCCGAGCGACCATTGATAACTTCAGCCTCACAGTCTGGAAAACGGAGCTGAATGTAGACCTGCAAACAATCACCTCATCTAGCTGCACATCTGTCCACTGCTCACATGCCTTCCTGTCTTGTTAAAAAGCTCCTGGCATGTGATCAGTGTATTTACTGTTAAAAGTCCTGTCATCTGCCATTTAGTCTATTTATAGGATCATTTCCACCTCTGAGGAACGGGATGGTTAGAGCCACCTGACTTCAACAAGCGTGATGGGTTACTTCATGCTTAGGCAGTGTTGGATGCTACATACGGGCTCCTGTTACACTGTAATGTCAAGCAATTATTCAAAGGATCACCAGAGATGAGGCAGGACAATAAGCTGATCGCAGAAGCAGTCGTGTTTTTGAATTTGTTAGGAAGTTTCCCAGTATACCGATTAACAAAAAATCTCCAAAATGTAACACATCTTATTAAGATGTCATTTTATGTCAAAATCGGAATTACATAAACATCCTTTGAAAACTGTGTGTTTCCCAGATTATTGCAACAGCTGGACCTCTCTCTGCACAAATATATAACAAGTTACAGTTTTTAGCAACATAGCACATAGTCTGTTTCATTTTCGTCAGTATGAATGTGGGTGAAATGTATTTAGTATAAATAATCTAGGATGTAAAAGGATGAACAGAAGAGCTGCATCTAACGATTATCTTCATTGCTAATTAATTCTCCGAGTATTTTCTTGATTCATTGATTAACATTTCAGAGGATCATATTGGCTAGAGTCGATCTCTTTAATTGCCTAAACGAGATATTCAGTATGTTGCTACTCCTTTGTTGTCATAGTCCTCTGCTCTATCTCAACCCGTTGGGCCAACTTCTGGTTGCAGTGTTGCAGACACTAAGCGCTCCATTGCTCACACCACTCCAATGGGCTCTGATTCATCCATGATATCATGCGTTATTCTGGAACATGACATGGTGCTTCTGTCTTTGCAGCATGACTCTGAGCAGAGGAGAACTGCTTACTCTGCACTGCTTAACTTTCCATGCTGCGGTGCACTACCTAGCCATTAGTTACGTTCCCCCCCCCCCCCCCCCCCCCCCCCCCTCCCTCACACCTCCTCACCCTCCAGTATTACATGATGGGCCAATGGGGTCACATTTGTTTTTCTTCTTCTACGGTGGAAGTGTTCGTAGCTCAGTCACACTTGGCTGGACAGGCTGACAGTGAGCTGGGTATGGATGCAGCTCAGCTGGCAGTGTTACACACACACACACACAGACTCATGTGCTAGATTCTCTGGCAGGCTTTAGGCGGAGTGCAACCCTAGAACAAGAACATCTCCTTTTAACCTAGATTAATTTGGATACCACGGCCTTTTATTCAGAGACTGTCTTCCGTAGCTGTGTTGATGTTGATTTCATTTGTCCATATTATGTGTTTTTTTTCATGGGCATAGAAACAGAACCCCCCCCCCCCCCCCCCCCCCCCCACGGGTCCATGGGTCCATCACTGTGTCCTTAGTTGGGTGCTTGCGTGTGCAGCACATGTCCTGAGAGCCTTTAAATACCTGCTCCAGGAGCTCCTGTGGAAACATTCATTCAGTCTCACTTAGCTTTCAGAGTAAGTAGGTTGCCTGGCTCTCGTTCCAGCTGTCATCTGAGTGCCCCGTCATTCAGCGTATCATTCTGCGCAATAGGCTGGCCGAGCTGTCACAAACCTAAGTGACCTGGTGTTATTGGGACGGATAGAATTTCCTCCATCCTTCCTTTGTCAACGCTCACATAGTGGTGCTGACAATGCTATTTAGGCCAGCAGGCTTTGCTTTTAACATACACACACAAACAATGTTTAAAAAAAGAGTCCTTCTGTAGTGCTTGGTTATATAATTAAAATCCAAAAGCTTTTTATACATTTATTTATATATATATATATACCGTGATGTATCATCATGGTAGGCAAATGTATGCAAAAATCACATGTAAAATAAGCTTTACAGGTAAACAAAACCTCCAGTCAATCCTTGTTGGGTTGCAGAGGTGGCCACCTCGTCTGAAACAAACACCACCTCTGCTTACGTTGTTCACAAATATTACATTTTTATTAAATTAAACATTAAACTAAAGTGGAAAAAGGAATCTCAGTGCTATTTAACACAGCAAATGCCATGTTTTAAATAAGTGCAACTATTATGCTGTCTCCTACGAAATACATTGGTCACAAGATGAGACGTTCAGGATCCACGGGGCTTACCGCCTCCACTGAACAATATCCTGAGGCAGAGCAAAGCTGTGTTCACAGGCCTGCATGCGCTCCTCTAATGGACAGCAGCTGCTTCATGCTCTTCATCCAGCGGTTGTTGAATGTCTATTTGTGTTTCACATTTCCAGTTTGTCAGAGACCCAGAGAGACACAAGTGTTGTTGTTTTTTAAATGTTCTCTTTTTTATTTTAGAAAGACAAAAGAAGTGACAGAAATAATTCCGGCAATGATCCTGAAGCACTAAAGTGAAGCACTATCAGAGGAGAACTGAGAAGCACAAACTGAGCGGCTGATCAGGCCATCCAGACACGCAGGGGCAATGCACAATAACCACAAACATGTCCGTTATAGCACTACCCAATACGAACAAAGGAAAGATCATGAAACGAGCATATCAAAAACACCATTTGGCCAAAGAAATAACAGAAAGAGAATCAAACTAGAAGACACTGCTCCTCCCCATGATGCAGGAGGAACATGGTGCGGTCCAATCAACAATCTGCACTCTAAGTCGGTCTGATACAGCTGCGACTGCTTTTGTAAACTAACCAGACTCACACGGCTTGAGAACTACCTTTGCAGAGGTGCACCATGTTTTTCTCACAAGCCAATCAGAGCAGGCTGGTCTTTTTCGAGGGGGGCTTAAAGAGACAGGCGCTAAAACGGAGCGTTTCAGACAGAGTGCATACAGGCGTATTCAGACGGACAATATGAGAAGATGTGTTTTTTGAACATTAAAGCATGTAAACATGTTCTAGTAGAAAGCCAAAGTACACGTATGAACCTGAAAATGAGCAGGATGTGTTCCACTTGAAGAAGAAATGGATGGGTGGCTCAACCAAAGACCGCAGACTGTATTAGATTAATAACACTGTGGATTTGATTCATAAGGCATTCAGAATCAAAACAAATGTAATGCCAAACTGAATATCTTGAAACAAATAGGTGGAGAACATGTACAAAGTGAATATGTGTTAAATCATCAGTCATTTATACTTGGTAGGTTAAGTTAAGGGGACATTTTACAGGGAGATTGGGATGAAGGTTTTGCTTTAAGTTCTAATCTTTTCTTTCCTCTTCATCCTGCTCTCTGTGTTCCTCAGAAGACGGACTGGGAGGTGGCCATAAAGAGCATCAATAAGAAGAACCTGTCCAAGTCCCAGATCCTCCTCGGCAAGGAAATCAAAATCCTGAAGGTGAGCATTAACGCTTAATTGGCTCTCAATTATCTCCTCAATGTATTTAAAGAATGATCTGACATTGACCTTCTGTTAGTCTGCACCTTTGACAAAAAGGAGCCTCAACTTCCTCGATAGAAATGTCTGTGAAGGTGATTAGCTGCTGGAGCTAACTTCATGTTTGTGTTAATACATCTTGTTTTTCTGCTCAGGAGCTGCAGCATGAAAACATTGTGGCACTTTATGATGTCCAGGTAAGTCAATTTGATACAAGCTTAATGGAGAATGAAGTATTCAATAGTATTTCAGTAATTGTCTCCATTGAGTGTTGTTTGCAACACTCTGAGACCTTGTTTGTTCCAGTGTTCGAAAAAGTTGAATCTAGTCAAAGGAATCTACGTCCACAAATGAAGACGGTCGATGTTGCTGTAGGCTAGTCCTTCAGTTTAGTGCTGAGTAAGACTGCCCTCTGTCTCTCTCCTATCAGCTGGCTGAGTCAGTCTTAGCAAAGCTTCTACCATAAACCTGACAACACAGGGTTTAAGCCAGAAGGCACCATGGCGACAGTTGAGCCCTTTATACCCAGCTGCACCCCATAAAGTCAAAAAGGACATTTGTCATATACATACAGGTACCTACCTCTGCATTTAACCCATCCTAAGCATGAGGAACAGTGGGCTGTTGTAAAGCGCCCAGGGGAGCAGTTTAGGGTTCATTCTCTCGCTCGAGCACACTTTGACATAGAGGAGCCTGGGATAGAACCGACAACCAAGTCAAGGGCACAATCTGTGATGTCAGAAAGCCTTTTTACATATTTTAAGAAGTTTAGTTACGCGAGTTCGACAAACGGTATGAAACTATTGTCTTTAATTGGGTAAACACAGATTACCACCAGTCTGTAGGTGCAGCAAAAGATGGTTCATTATATTTGTAACACTATTTTAATTTTGTGTGTTTATTTTGTATGTTAAAAACAGAGTGATAAGTCTGTTGGCCAATAAAGAATCAGCTTTAGGTAGATTGCAGCTGAACAGCAGTTGAGTAGTGACCAGCTAACGCTAGAAGACCACATCAGCATCTCAATCCCTTCATTCAGTATCTCTGGACATTCTTCTCACTCTCAACATGTGATAACACCACGTTAACTCAGCAAAGGGGAGGCTGAGAGCTGTCAACAGCATCCAATGAGAGAACATCTTCTGCCTTACTTGTGTAATTGAAGTGACTTACCAGCAGTTTGTCCTTATTACCAATGTTTCTGAATGTAATGATCAAGTCATTTCAGTCTATATAATATAATAATTGGGTTATTATCACTAAAATTAGTAAAGTTAGTCTAGTATCTGTTTGTATTCACCTGCAAGCATCTACAGAACAGCTGAAGTCTTTCCGTCTGCGGTGGATACGTTACAGGACATGATCAGACATAACCGCCTTATACAGTTTTGCATATGAGCCATGCTCTCTGAATACTAAGTCTGTCAAATCTTTAGTTATACGGTGCAGAACACGGTGCTCATGTGACTAATGACCCACACTGCTTTGCAATACTTGGTCAGTCGATCGGTCCATCATCATGGGGCAAGACTTCTCAAAAGTTGGGATTGCAAAAAGCTGGGTGTGAAACTGCAATTCCATGCATTTCTAAGAATCGATCACAAGGAACATCACATAAACAAAGTTGTTTGAAGGCTTTTGGCCAAACTGTGTAGCCTGAGGGAAATGTGCAGTATGAGTGTGAAGTATGTGCCCGTACTGTCAGTACACGGTCACATATACACTCCACTCGTTGGGTTGAGGCAAGTTAAATGAGCACAAATCTCTCAGATGACTTTTGTCCTCTGGCTGGGAGCTCGGCATCTATCAGAGTCAGGGATCACATATTCCTGACACGTGCACTTTCAGATCCCGCTGGATTAAAAAAGGGTTTTAAAAATGAATGCACGTCTCTGGGGGCAGAATATTAGATTGTGTATTTTATTTTGCAAAGATGACTGTTTCTAGCATTCATCACCGGTCTTGTTTCTTCCACTGCTATAGTGCATTAGTGATGTTATTTGTTGGTGGTGTTTGAAATAGAACTTGTAGAGATTTATTATTGGATCCTGGGTTGTCAACTGTTTGGATTGAGTACCTTTCTTCATGAACTTCCTCTTTCTGGGTCTGTGTACGCCTGCTTTGTCCCCTTTGCCTGTAACATGTACTGGGCAGGTCCCGACATTGTTTCCCCGTCTCCTTTTCTTACCAGCCGGCTCTTTTTTCCCGTCCCCTGCAGCGATGGTCTGTCTGTTGCGTTGTGTAACGATGTGCATTTCCTCTCTTGGTGACTGTCAATAGAGTCTGGTGTGTTTCAGCCCTTTGGAAACCAATACGCCCCCCCTCTCTTTTATCGTTTCCATTCCCAGATCATTTTGTACAGTCCTCTCACTTTTTTTGTTTCCACACGTTATATTATTCATCGACACTTCTTGAATCCCCAGTCTGGCTTCTCCCAGCCTCACCAGCTGCTGTTGTTATTGGTCCTCTGTGCTGTAGGACTTGGTTTACCCAACAGAACAGCAAATGTAGCCCGTGCTGGTCTGTGCTACTGTCTGGTCACGCATAGGCTGTATTTGATTAGAAAAGGCAGAGATCTTTTACTGTCTGTCCATTAAAGCATTTCCAACATGTGGACAGGCATGAAACGACTTCAGTTAAACGGTTGATGCAGACAGTGAGGATCTGCGTTGAGGAGGTATATATGTTAAGAAAGCACTTACGTTGAAAACAGTAGAGTGCCTGACAGCTGAAAAGCAGCTGTAATACTCAGGGTATGGTGATGATAATGACCCATGAACCCAGCCTTCTGACCTCTCTGTGGTGTAAACTACAGGCCAAAGGGCAAGTCTTTGAGTCAATAGGAGCCTCATAAAGAGTGACCATCTGTTTGACCTTTTGTTAAGCGTGATGCTCTGATGCAGTGGTTCCCCTATGGTTCAGGGCTATAGGTACTATGACACAGTTATAGCCGAAGCTAACCATATGGAGTTCAAATGTGTGCCGTTTTAAGACTAGGTCAAAACGGGGCTGGAGATTGGGTCAATGTAGAGGTCAGACTAAATGAATCCTGTGTAATAGCTAAACCTAAATACTGTGTGGGCAGTATGCACTGCATAGTATCTTCTCTTTGAAATATAAAAGTAATGCTCGAGCATAATTCTGCAAACTAAGGCCTGATTTGTCTTTTTTTCTAGTCTTTTGATAATCAAACCCCAGCCCTAACCCTGACTAAGATCTGGTTCAGAATAGACAGATTTACACAGAACATTGTTAGCCACACTAGCAGTGTCACAATGTCTGTTAGTCTGTTGGTAATGAAATATCCTGAAAGCTAGAAGATGAGTTCCCATGAAATGTGTTTGGTGTTGGAACTGCCTGGGGTGTGTTTGTGAGGAAGTCTAATAACCAGTTGCAGAGTGATGAACTGGAGCCCAGAGGGATAAGTTAACCAATCGGTTTCATGGGGGAGAGTGAAATCAATAAACCTCATTCTTATGTAGTTGTTGTTGTTGTTGTTGTTGTTGTTGTTGTTTTCAAGATGTGTGAGGGCTGAGTGGAGTCAGTGGAGATGCCATCCTCTGTGGATCTGTTGGCTCTGTATACAAACTGGTTGAGGGTCCAGGCTGGCTGGGAGGTTGTCTTTGATGTGCTGGAGAACCAGCCTCTCCTTCTTGCCTCCTCCGCTCACATCTCCCAAGGGTGAGACGAATATGAGAGGAGAGGAGGTGAAGAAAGAAATCAAGGCTGCACAAACTGGAAAATGAGAACGGCCTATTGTCTTTCAACTTTGACTACCTTTGAACACCAAGCACCCTTGATGTAACCACAGAGCCCGCCTCCCCTCTTCTCACGGAGTCTTCCATTTTACTTTCCAGCGACTGGACTTTAGCCAGGAGCAGGCTGGTTGAATAACCTTGGGTCCTAGCTGTGTTAGCTTAGCTCTTATCACAGCTCTCCTCCCCCTCTTCCTCGGGTGGTCACATGGCCTTTGATGGCATTTGGTTTGGCCGGTCTGGCTGAGTAATCAGAGTTTGTGAGTGGTGATCGTCTTAATATCTGCTGCTCTAATCCACTGCTGGTGTGAATAGTTTTAATACAAAATATTCAAAGCAGAGTATTTTGCATTTTCGTGTATTCTTCAAGCCCCTAATGTGTAGAAGGCCTCTGGGCGTACTGTAAAATATGAGGCACACTGATGAGGCAAATGGCATTAATGGAAATTACCATTAACTGTTGAAGCATTAAAGACGTTTTAAAATGTTTAAAACTTAACATTATAAAGTTTTTTTGTTTAAAAGTCTGCCAGCTTTTATGAATGCTGCAAACCTGCGGCTGTTTTCAGGAGAATCAGCAGCTGCTACAGCGGGTAAAGAAGTAGCTGCTCCCTGCCTGTCTCACAGAGTACCTGCGCACAGGAGGCTGCAGGGCTGCATGTGGGACAGACTGCAGGTCCTCATCCTGCCTGTAGTTTGGAGGAACTCTGCTCATTCGCTGCTTTTAATGACGGTCTTAAACACACACTGAGCTGCTCCCCGTCCTCCTTCGTGGAGATGGTAACGTTAAGCAAGCTGCAGCAGTGTGGGACTAGACGGGCTAATTATAAGGTGTTTTTTCTCAGGGCTCTATGGCTGGCTCTCATTCCTCTCTCTCACCCATGCTGCACAGCACAGCTTTGCAGTTTGGATATTTGTGGAGGGACAACAGAGATAACAGGAGGTCTGTTTGTTTTGCTTTTACATTGAAAAATCATTAACAAAGATTTAATTTAAGGTGGCCAGACTTTGAAATCCCCCAACTGCCAAATACTGCAAGGATAGCGTTTTATCATCCTTAGGTGACCCCTCAGTAAATTTGAAATAGTTCAAGTTAAGTCATTTTAAGTGGCTATCTATGAAGAACTTTGTACAACCAATGTTTTTATGATTAAACGGTTTAAAAGAGCACAGATATGAAGGGTGATGGGTGTTCTGATAGTCGATATCAAAATAAGGAACGAGTCGATCTTCGTTTTGAACAGCCAAATCTGATTCAAATTAAAACAATTCTGATTTGTGTACAGCCCTAATAAATACTTATAATAAAGCTGTATTTAACTTTCAGATCATTAATATAGCAACAAACAACTCTTTGCTCTATAAAGGCACAGTGGGGTAATGTCTCCCTCTGAATGTGTTATCTGACATTCCCCTTGCTTTGTACACATAGCCGAGGTGTGAGCGTGCACCACTGGAGTTTGGTTATGAAATGTTTTAGTCTGTGTGTCAATCTTCACAAAAGCTAATGTTGCGCCCAATGAACATTGTGTTCTGGCCTGGAGAGGGGCCCCCAGCCGTGTGTGTGTGTGTGTGTGTGTGTGTGTGTGTGTGTGTGTGTGTGTGTGTGTGTGTGTGTGTGTGTGTGTGTGTGTGTGTGTGTGTGTGTGTGTGTGTGTGTGTGTGTGTGTGTGTGTGTGTGTGTGTGTGTGTGTGTGTGTGTGTGTGTGTGTGTGTGTGTGTGTGTGTGTGCTCCGTGGGTTTTCCTAGAAAGCCTGCAGTACGTTAGAACCCCCCTGGACTCTGTCCACATTCCTTTACACAGCTTTGCTTTCCAGACATTTAGCGGGCTGGGACAGAAGCTCAGAAGAAACACACACAGTCATATGGATGGAACATGTACTCAGGCAGGGTGGCACCTACAATGATTAGAACTGGTATTAGATTAAATTAATCAGAGTTTAACAAAACTTTAACATCAATACTGGATCAAATTGGAGTTTTTGTGCAACAGAATCAAATTGAATCTAAGTTTAGGGTAAAATAAACACGTTAAAAGAGAGTTTTGAATGGAATCTTTCTCAATTCTCAAACCATGATTTATTCGAGTTTCAAAATGAATCCTTGTTGGTGCAACTCGGTGTGTAACATGTTTGTTCAGCACATGAGCAAATACACTAGCATGATCTTCAGTTCATGTGTCTCTCTTGCATAACAAGTTTTCTTGAGGACCATAATTAGTAGTAGTAGTTCGCTGTTTCTGCGCTTCACGTGAAAGTGCCTTATTGCTACGACTCATTACGTTCTCGCAGACGGGACGTAATCTTTCTTTCTCTGCACGCTGTTTTGTGTGTGTACTGTACATAGCCATATCAGCACATCTGTGACCCGAGATGGAACCACACTGAAGTCTTGACCTTTTGTCCTCGGCACACAGTAACTGTTTTCTTGCTGCCGCCATCCCGTGTGGGTTGTTATGTCAAAGCACAGACTTAACTCCCAAATGACACCAGTTTACCCAGAATACCCCAGATTACATTTCTCGCTTGCGTGACAAAAGCACACTGGCTCACCACAAATGCAAAACCTCCCCCCTCCCCAGGGTGTGCACACACACACACACACACACACACACACACACACACACACACACTCTTCTCCACCCTCTCCAGTTTGGACATATCCCATCCCCCATATTGTTGTATAACGAAATCCCGGAGCTCGAGTGTGACGCAATAACTCACCGACTAACCAGACCCAGTTCTGATTTGTCTCACATGGACTCTTCTTGGCAGTGTCAAGTGTTTTTGTGTGCATTGTGCTGTCGGTTTCTAAGACTCAGGATGATACAGTCATGTCATCCTTCCGTCCAGCCTGCAGATTCTCCGGTTACATGAGTGTGACAAGGTTATGATGACAGAGGGGTCTATTTATATCAGTTGTTTTGGAATATTTAGTTCTGGAAAGGAATGTTTTGGAGCCCAGCCCTCACCAGCGAGCTATCAATGTCCGAAGTCCACCAGCTTTTATTTTTTTATTTCAGATGCAGCCAATGTGTGAACAGTGCCTTCTAGAAAACATGTGTTCGTGTAAACGGTTCAAGAGGTCGTTACTTTCATAACTGTGAGCAGCTACTTCCTCTCAGCCCTCACACGCACAGGCTGCCCTGTGTGCTACTGTCAGCACCTGCCTCTTGGAATGCATCTCACTGCTGAGCAATTAGGCAACAAACCAAAGTCAGGCAACAGCAGCAGCAGCCAGAGACAACAACATGAAATAAACGTTTCTCCAGGCAGCAGCTCTTCTTAGAAGTACTGTTGTCGCTGTTGTTTGTTACTATCGGTGTTTGTGTAACAATGTTCTGCTGTGATGATGGCCAGTCCTCACTAGCATCTACATCTGTGTGTTGTGTGACACTTTATCCCCCCCCCCCCCCCCCCCCCCAATCCAAATTGCACAGAATACATTTGTATCATTATGTAATCCCCTATGTAATACAACTATGGTTGTAGTGGCTGTGGGGTTGAGCTGACTGCTGCTTCAGGACAAATAGCATCTGATTCTGTGTCTCTTCTCTTCCAGGAAACACCCAACTCTGTTTTCCTGGTCATGGAGGTATGTATAGAAACGTGTCTGTCTGGATATTTGATGAGTCACAGCTCATATCCTCTTCTCAAGTGTTGTCACATGTGTTTGGGAAAAACTTGTTTTCGTTGTAACTTCTAACATAAATGATGTCTGTCAGCATGTGTTCGTCCCCCTTTGGCAGGCCTCTGTCCTGTCGCCCCCCCTCCCTGTCAGCCTCTCATCCTCTGCTCTTTTTTGTAACAATAAAGACGTGTCAATAATTTCTCTCTTAGTTTGCTCACAACCTCACACCTGCATCCTCCCCAACTCTCTCTGCTCATTTCGCAACACCCAAACAAACTGACTGCACCTTAAGTTCCTCACTGAAAACACGCACCTCTGTTTTCTAGGAATCCTATTCCCTGAAAACCTTAAAATCTTGTTTTTATCTATGTTAACATAGCTCTACTCTATACTCCATCAATAATCCTTTGGAATCTTGTGTGTCTGGATCAGCTGTCAATGGATCAGCTTCTCACAGTTCCAAAAAATAAGGTGTTATTTGGGTAATGCCATATGGAGAATCTAAAAGGTTACTGTCTTGCCTTAAAAACTGTAGAAGTGTAAAAGTAAAGGAGGATAAAGCTGGCGACGCCAAGCAAAGGAATCACACTTCTGCTCTGAAACGGAAAACCGATTATTAAAAAATAAAAAAATAAAAAAAATAAAAATGACCCAGTGCCGAAGCGCCTAGTTCAGGCAAAGAATAAACTCAATCAGACAGCACTCTCCACCACCATCAGCAAAACACTAAATGAGGTCATATATCTTGGAAGGATGCTGTTCATCCCTCTAGTAGAGTTCTGACGTGGGCTTTATATTGCTTTTCCTTTCACATGTCCCCCGTTAGTACAGGAAGTTCACCTCAGAATCAGGGACCAGGGTGAAGTAAACAGGGTTACACTGAGCAGAAGGGGACTATAGCTTAATTCAGCCTCTCATCTTTGCTTACCCACTCGCTCTCTCTTACCCTTCTACACCAACGCCGTTCATCGGTTCTTGTCCTTCCTCTTGAGAACTGACTGCACTCTAGCACAGATAAAGCTACAGTCTTTCACTAGATGAATTGATGAGCCTGCCATTATCTGGGCTAGGATTAGAACTAACACAGACGCACTCAAACACACACGCATGCATAAGACCAAACTTCACAGCTTGACATTGTTGAACCTGAATTTAGTTATGGCTGATAGTGATGTTTGTCTCCCCACACAGTACTGTAATGGAGGTGATCTTGCCGACTATCTGCAAGGTAAGCATCACACTAATCTGTCTGCCGAACACACATTTGTTTTCCATCAAAACAAAGTCACTCCTGCTGCAGAGGAGGAAAAGCCATGTGACTGCAGCTATTGTGAGCCGATGTGTGCATTTATTTTCTATGTGTGATGGATAGTTTGTAGAATAATGTAACTCTGTATCATGTGGGATATTACTGTGTGTCTGAGTGGATATTTGTATGTTTCTGTGTGGGGGAGGTTAGTGTGGGAACCACTACAGCTTTGTACAAAGGCTTCCTTCTCTGTTTCAGAGCCAGACAACGCAGTATTTGTGCCTCTGTGATAGTCTATAACAAAGGTCAGCATTTCTAGTCATACAGCAACAAGTCTGCTTAAGCTGAAATTAAATATAATGCACAGTGGAAGTTGTGTTTTGCATATTTCAGAACCGACCAATCGTCAATCAGTAAAAATCAAGAACAGTAGGCAATCCAGATCGCTTGCCAACAGTACAGTCCTCAAGGCCAAAGTGTGAGATGGAGCATGTTTGCACGAGTGAAACACAAAAATAACAAATAAAAGACACACTCACTCCGAGTGATGGCCCCCGTTACTTTACTGTTTCAACCACTAGGTTTGCATTACCACTGGAGTCTAGCCATCTTTTTGCTGTCAGTGACATCATGGGTGTAGGGTGTCTCACTCTGAGGCTGCATCCATACTACTCCGTTTCTATTTGGAAGCAGATTTGTCAAATAGAAACGATCTCCGTCCACACGGGCGTTTCAGCATCATTTTCGAATTGATCTGCATCCACACAGCAGCCTTCGGAGACGGACAGCACGTGACCATTAACGTACACTGGGCATGCGTGTGACGGTGTAAACAGGAAGTGGATTGGTTGCTTAGTTTAAAAAAATACGACAGAGTAATAAAGTACTCTTTAATAATGAAAGGTTGTATTTGATACTTAACATCTTCTAAGTAGAACAACTCTAGAACAACTTTTCTAGATGGTTGGCGTAGATAATAAACTCAGATCAATATGTATAGAAAGCTTTTACCACGACACACATGTTCTATTTTTGTTAACAACAGCTTCAGTCAGTACGAGCAACTACCAATGCATTAGGCTGAGAGTCTATGGCTGCAAAGATGTTTGTGTTTGTAGCGCCCATTTTTAAACTCAAACTCAAAACTCTGAGTCTCTTTCATGGTATTTGACGTTGTATACATGACTACAGATAACGTGATCCAAAGCATGTAGTGACCTGTATGCTCGTTGTTTCTCGCGGGTGTAACGTTACACGCTAGGTTAATATATTCTATCCACTCACCAATAGCACACAGCTCTAGAATGTTCCGTTGTTTAGGTTGCATGAGCAGTCTTTGGTGGTTACTGCCCTTGTGTAGCTTGACAAGCTGTTGCACTGCGACGTACTTCTGTTGCTAAACTGCATGCACACAATTGCATACGTCATCATTGTTCACAATCTGCAAAAGGCTCTATTAAATCCATGTCTCTTATAATCCTCGGAGTGAATGACATTCCTGATTTGATCAACCATAGGATTAAATACACTTACATGCAGTCCTTTTAAACAGACATTAAAGGAAACCGTGTTTAAAGATCACTACCATAATAACTTAAATACTATGCTACAATGCCATCGAGGCAACACAACACTAACTGTTGTTGTCGATAAATACCTGTTGCACTTTAATGATCAGCATAAATGTGCTCGTAGGGTTCATTCTTGACCATAGAAATGGAGATTGACTGAAAAATCTTAACTCAAGTTTAACTTGCTGGATTTCTTCCAGAGTTTTTAGCTGCAGCCCTTTCCTGCCACATCACATGTGGTGAAATCTCAGGAGGAACTCCAGCAAGTGGACTTTGACTGAAAGTCTTTATAGTTGCTGTACAATAGCCACAATGTACATGATCTTTCATTGGGACACTAAACTGAACAGTTCTCCCGAACACCTCTGGGTCTCTGTTACCCAGTCTCCTGTCCCAGCATTTGAGCTTCAGAACGAGAACCCACCACACACTCGCTGCACACTCACAATGTTGTGAATAGTTTCATAGAGTTGAAATCGGGTCGGCTCCTGGAATCTCATATCCCTCCAAATGAATGGCAGTCTGCCAATACACCTGTTAGATAACCCCAGGTGTTTACCCCTCTGTTCCGTACAGCCTGATTGTGTTGCTGGAACAGCTCCCTCATTGCTCTACTTTTACATAATGTACCTGCCCCACATGTACAAACTTGCTGGTTACAAAATGGGTCACGCTCAGACCTGTTGGTGACAGGGGGGTCCACGAGTCTTGAGTATTACTGAACAACTCCTACGACCCCACAGCTGTCATAACCACCAGTGTTACTCTGCTCTGGAGACCCAACTGGCTGCCGGTCTTGAACTCGTTAGTCATTGTGACTGCGGTCTCATCAGTGGAGGGCTTCTGTGTTCATTTCACATGTTTCACCAAGCCTGTGAAGAACGTGTAGGTAACGGCCATCTTCCATTAAGTTAGAGGATGTCACTATTAGTTGGTCCACTGTGGTGGGCAGAGAGCCGCAAACCCCCAAATCCTAGATTAATGTTGGTAAGCTTACCGGTTTGATCCATGGCTGCACTGTAATCACAATGACTTGATAGAGTGAGAGGGAGAGAGAGGAATCCTCTTAGTCTCACACTGGATTAGATTTATTTCACTACCACCGGGGAATAGGACCTTCACTGCCTCAATTTACTCCGTTTACCTAAAGATTATTACTATAATATGCCAATTATTAGCTTAAATCAAGTGAGGCTGATAAGCACTTTTTGTGGAATTATGGAGTTTTGGATAATGCAGTTTTTTATGCCTCCGTGCCAGCTACAGACGTGGCCAGAGGCGTTGTGTTTTCAGGTTGTTAATCTGTCTGTCCGTCCGTCCATTCCATTTCGGTGAATGTGGTATTTCAGGAACGCCTGGAGGGAATTTCTTCCAAATTTGGCACAAACGTCCCGTCAACTCAATGATGAACCGATTAGGATTCATACACTAATTATTACAATTTCACACAAATATTTAAAAGGATAAAATGACAAAAGGATGACACTTTGGACGGACATGGACGTAAACTGCAACGTGAGGAGTCACTCTAATTTAATTGTATTAAATCTTGCATCATGTGAGTACAAATCAAGGAAACCAGTCATTCATGTGCTTCATGAGGCAGCAGGAAGCACCTGAATGGTCATCATTAAGACGGTTATCCAGGAAAACAAAAGGCAAGAAAGTGCATCATAATGAGCTGGTTTACTTAAAGGTGCCCTGTGGAGTTTCCTTGTAAACAAACAAAAGTTGTTTACATTCACTAATCATCATTTCTTTATCTCTCCTCTTCTTTAGCAAAGGGGACTCTGAGAGAAGACACACTGAGGGTTTTCCTCCAGCAGATTGCTGCTGCCATGCGCATCCTCAACAGCAAAGGAATCATCCACCGGGACCTGAAACCGCAGAACATCCTGCTGTCATATGTGGGTCGCAAGAAGTCCAACATCAGTGGCATCCGCATCAAAATAGGTGACCGAATTAGATAGAAAAAGTCCTTTCATAACTGTGTCAGAGGGCTGAAATAAAAACAATGTAGAGCATCTATTGATTCCAAATTTATAGCTGCAATAAAACAATTCCTTAAAGACAAAAAATGCACTGGGTATAGAAGAGAATTTCATTTTCTCTGTACACATCCACTGTCAAACAAATAGCTACTCTGCAATCCACACTCAAAACGTCTTATTTTGAAACTAGAGTATTGTAGTTAATGCATTGAAGTGAAAGACGGTTTTATGCATGTGTTGCTGTTCCTGTTTGTCTCTCAGGCTTTCTCCAGTGTCCAGCAATACTGGTTTGTGTTCCTAGTAATAATAACACATGTATACTGACAGGTTTGTTTCATGCTTCTGTTCTGCAGCTGATTTTGGCTTTGCACGGTACCTCCAGAGCAACATGATGGCGGCCACACTGTGCGGGTCACCCATGTACATGGTCAGTGTGTTTCACTGTGTATGTTTTGTGTGTGAAGCATTGCAGCTGAGGTCTGTCATTTTAAAACTAGTGCAGTGTCCGTTCAGAACATGCCTGTTCACAACGGGCCCAATGTTTGGCCTGTAGTGTTGCTGCCTTTCTCAAGAACCGCTCATGCAAACAACAACACACTCGACGCTGCTCTTCCTGTGATCCTCAGCAATACACCCGCCATGACATACAGTAGTATGAAAAAACAACAACACCAGGGGCAGACTTAACCGTTAGGCCGCCTTTCTAAAAGGGCCCCAAACACCTATAGATTTATTATATGTAAATATCAAGTTATGCTACTAGTCTAACTCATTGTACCCAGAGATAACTTACAAAAGGCCCCAAAGCACCTACAAAATATGCAACTCAACCGTATACACCTTACTGTGTACTTCTGCTTCAGAGGAAAACTTTGTAGCAGTACAATTAACCGGGAAATGTTACTGGTAACATTTCAGATTTGGCAAAAATATATCATTTACAATATGATGTATTATTATTCATAAACTTTTCCAGCATCATATTAGAATTGAAAGCTCCACCTTAAACAGACATTAAGTATATTGTGCAGATAATCCCTCTCTTTCACTCTTCACTTGAAGTAAGCAGGTTTTTGTACCGTGTGTATTAATAGTTTTACTATTAATAGTTAATATCAGAAAGAACCCTCACATTACTAAATCTGCCCCTGGAAAAATAATTGGTTCTCGAGGAAAAAACACCAGGGACCCCTAACCACTGTATAGATTTATTAGGATATTTAGATATAAAAATGACCGAATTATGTTCTTAGTCTTAGTCACTGTACCCCCAAACAACTTGTTTAGAATATGCAACTTAGCTGTATACTACTTGCTGTAGTATACTGAGGATAACATTGAAGTACTACATTTACATGACAGAGAGATCAGATTCTACTCATAAAATATAATGAAATATTATTCATTTAACTATTCAGAATTATGAATTGAAAGCTCTAACTTGAACGGACGTTAAGTAAAGTCCGTTGTACTGATACTGCCACTCTTCACTTAAAGTACATATTTGTGTGCAGGACTTTTGCTGTGCCGTAAAAATAGTTTTACTAATAGTTAATAGTTGTTCTTCAGAAATAGAGTTTTGACTACTGTTAATAAAAGCTGTGAATATGTCACTTTTTTACTGGAAGTTTGAGTATGTTTTCCTGCAAGAAAGTAATCGTTTAGATCTCAATATGTGGTCAGTTTATCCAAATAATGCCTGTTTGGTTTGAGCTTGAAGCTCTGCTCCCACTGCTGCACAGAGCGCTGTGTGCTTGTTTACTCAAATTTTGTTATCGGAAAAAAATCCGATGCACATTCTAAAAAGCACCCCAGCAATACACTAAGTGTGGAGTAGATCAGATGAGCGGTTCTTGAGATATGCAAAGAACAGACGGACAGACATACAGTACATTCCTTGCTTTATAGTTAGATGACCTGGCAGCTTCATTAGCAGTGTGTTGCATAGCTCTCCCTGCTCTGGATCTTAACCTGGCCTTTCCTCCCTCAGGCCCCAGAGGTCATCATGTCCCAGAACTATGATGCCAGGGCCGACCTGTGGAGCATAGGGACAGTCCTCTACCAGTGTCTGGTCGGCAAGCCACCGTTCCAGGTTAATACTGCGCACATCAAATAAATTACAAATGTATTTGTAGATATGTGTGTTTGTGCATCTAATTTCTATATAAATATTTTCAGGCCAATAGTCCCCAAGACTTGAGGATGTTCTATGAAAAGAACAAGAATCTCCAACCGATGTAAGCCACAAAACCTCTTCTTTTTTGCTTTGAGGCTCCTTTTTACAGTGTGTGATTTGGGCTGTCCCGCTGTCCCAGATGAAAGGTGACCGTTTTGAGAAGAATTTGTGGGCCAGTCTTTGAGACCAGTGCAGAGCCTGTTGTTTTTTATCCATGGTATGAGCACGGCTCTATGGATGCCAATGTCGGACATTCGAGCCACCACTTTGGTCCTGACTGAAATACTGTATCTCAACAACGATAGCATGGATTGCCATGAAATATTTTACAAGCATTCCTGGCTCCCAGATGATGAATCATACGTTGGGGATCCCCTGACTTTTCCTCTAGTCCCACCAGCAGGTGGACATTTCTGTTATTTAGTGAAATATTGCAACACTTTTGGAGGAATTGTTCTGTAATTTGGCACACACAATCATGTTCCACTGTAATCCCTTTGACGACTCTGCCTTTCACCCAATACCCTCATTAGGTCAAACTTTTTATTTGTCCGTTACTTTGGTTTATGACCGAATACCTGTAAAACTAATGATAATCCCATCAGCTTCAGCAACTGTTAACATTCTCAACTAACATGGATGGTGAATATGGCAAAATTAGCATCATCGTTAGCATTTAGCTCAATGTTCCACTGTCCCTCAGTACAGCCTCACAGAGCCACTAGCATGCCTGCAGATAAGGTCAGCAACCTTGACATGAAGGGCCATTTTTACATTTTCTTGTTTATCAGTGTACCATATTAACATTAAGGTTAACATTAAGTTAAACATGACACCACATCAAAATGTAAATCTCCAACAGATCTGTAGTTTTATTCCATCCATATAGGCAATGTGCATTAGCAACATTTTCAAAACACATTTTTCTCCCATAATCAGGACATTGTAATTATATTTGAGAGCACTATACAAGAGGGTTGCCATACTTATGAAACCATCCACATCTGAGTTGAAATCATTAACCCTACCAACCTTCCAGCAATCTTGCTCAGCAATAAACTTGTGAAAATCTGCGAAGAAGGCCATGAGTACTAGCTACTACTGTCAGAGACAGAGTGGGACGGGTCTTTGCGAAATGCGGTTGGGGGTGGCTACCAAGACTTCATTTGATCCATCTCACATAGTGTGACATGCACTTGTAAGATTGTTGTTTTTTCTCCCCACAAGAAACAAATAATTAATATTCCCATGCTCTGATTAACCAGCATCCCGATGGAGACATCCCAGCAACTTGGCCACCTTCTGCTTGGGCTGCTGCAGAGGAATCAGAAAGACAGGATGGACTTTGGTGAGTGAAAACATAATAGTCATTTATTTAAACATCGAATGATAAATGTGTTATTCAGGTTTGTTTCTTACATAAACTGAAATCTGTCTGTGCTCTCTGATCTGTTCTGTCCCATCACTCTGCAGACGCTTTTTTTAGCCATCCGTTCCTGGAGCCGCCATCCACCATTAAAAAATGTAAGCACGTAGCTCACAGTCCCAAGCAAGATAACTTACTCTTCTACACGTCTACACATCGTACAACTTGAAAACATGATGCATCATCTGTATTTCTTTCCCTCAGCATGTCCAGTGCCGGTCCCCAGCGCTTCCAATGTAGTAACGGACAGTTCCTGCGGCAGCTCACCATGCATCCACTACAACTCCCCTCCTGTAAGTTTGACATTACTTTATAAATCCTCATTCAAAGGGGACTACACTTACATTGTGAAAATAATAAGATTGTGCTTGGACCCTTGCATTAGATAAGGAACCTCATGGAGAACAACTTAATACAATTATAACATTTTCAATCCATGTGACAGAAATTATACATATAATAAATACATAAAATAGCGGTGGGTGTCAGGCAGGATCAGGGCAGCAGGCACAGCCACGGTGCAGGTATACCCAAGATCCAAGGAATACTGCGAGGCGAGAAAGCACAAAGGGACATCGAGGGAAGAAGCCAAGATAGTAACATGCATTAATTGGACGTGAATGCATACAGATGGAGGGGAGGACAGAGGAGCTCCGTGTAGTCACCCGGCGGTTTGGGCCTATAGCAGCATATCTAAGGGCTGGTCCAAGGCAAACCTGAGCCAGCCCCAACTATAAACCTGAGTCGGGCCCCAACTATAAACCTGAGTCGGGCCCCAACTATAAACCTGAGTCGGGCCCCAACTATAAACCTGAGTCGGGCCCCAACTATAAACCTGAGTCGGGCCCCAACTATAAACCTGAGTCGGGCCCCAACTATAAACCTGAGTCGGGCCCCAACTATAAACCTGAGTCGGGCCCCAACTATAAACCTGAGTCGGGCCCCAACTATAAACCTGAGTCGGGCCCCAACTATAAACCTGAGTCGGGCCCCAACTATAAACCTGAGTCGGGCCCCAACTATAAACCTGAGTCGGGCCCCAACTATAAGCCGGCTATAAATTCTATGCTTGATTTTATTAATATGATCTCTTTTCCTTGTTTTTGTTAGTACACGAGCTGCAGCATTCTGAATCAACTGGAGAGTCTAAAGAGACTCATCAGAACAGGCTGATAATAAGGAATTGCAGTGATCTAGTCTAAAAGTAACAAAAACATGGATGTGCCTGCTTTTACAAAGGTGACAAAAGGCAGTCCTTGAAGTTTGTTTTATGTGTATATTCTGATCAAAGATAACGGCGAGATCCTTTGGTGTTGTCTTTTGGTGTTCGTGGTGTTGGATGCAATGTTATCTAGAGTAACTATATCCTTATATAACTATTAGTATAAGTCAGTGGCGGGCCGTGCATTTTATACCTGGGCCTTCAGTGCTGTCCTACTACAGTTGAATTACCTCCTAATAACCTCATTATGACACATCAATCCAGCAAACCTGCAGCGGATCCACGCATTCCACCACACAAGAGCACGAGCCATTCAAATATTATTCATAAAAACGACACATTACTGCAGATGTAAAACAACAAACGCAGTTTGTCACTTACTGAATGCTGTTCACTTAAAGACAACTCCATCCTCCTTTCTTTGTTAGAGTTTAATCCCACGTACATCGTTTCAGTTCCAGTAAGAAGTCCTTCTCGATTCATGGACGCCAGTGACAGTCGAGCCTCCCCAGTTGTATTTCGCTGGTCTGCTGCGGCAGGTTCGCAGCGGGGCCGGGATCCCACCTCCGCCGGGGCGCCCGCCGGGGCGCCCGCCAGGCCGCGGTTGTGGAGCTGTTTCCCTGTGAACGTGTTCGTTAAGTTGTAGATCCACTCGAGTCTCCAAAAGTTTTCAAAAGCAGCGTAGCTTGTGTCCTGCCGTGCTATGGCGTCCTCAGGTTAATCAATATATATACTTGGATATCAGCTGCATGGCAATAAAGGTTTATGGCGTGCTCTGATAATATTGCCTAAAGGAAGCATATATAAGGGGAATATAACTGGTCCAAGCACACAACCTTGTTGAACTCCGTGACAAACTTTGGTGTGCATGGAGGATTCATCGTTTACATACAGACTGGGATTGATCTGATAAACAGGACTCCAGCTTCACGGTGTTCCTTCAATGGCAATTAAAGGTTCCAGTCTCTGTAACAGGATGTGATGGTCAACCTTACGAGACAAGAACAGAGACTAGTCCTTTGTCTGATGCAATCAGAAGGTCATTAGTCATTTTCACCAGTGCTGTCTCTGTGCTATGATGCTTTCTAAATCCTGACTGAAAATCCTCAAATAAACTATTGTTATGTAGAAAGTCACACAACTGATTTGCGACTGGTTTCTCAAAGATCTTAGAGCGGAAGGGAAGGTTAGAGATCGGTCTATAGTTAGTCCACACCTCTGGATCAAGAGTGGGCTTCTTAAGAAGAGGTTTAACTACAGCTACTTTGAAGGACGGTGGTACGTGGCCTGTTAGTAAAGACAGATTGAAGATCTCTAGTAAAGTGGTGCTAACTAAAGGTAGAACTTCTTTAAGCAGTCTTGTCTGGGTGGGGTCTAAGAGACATGGCTTAGATGTAGAAATTGATGAAGTCTGTGTGTCTGTCTATGAACTCCCAGTCTCTCCCGGACATGCAGACACTAGCAGAAGATGGTCTGTCATCCCCTCCGCTCGGTCCGCCCAACTTCCTGCAGCTGTCCAAAGAGTCTGCAGGAAGCACCAGCAGTAAGAACTCGTCCTGTGACACTGATGACTTTGTCCTGGTGCCTCACCTCTCGACTGACAGCTGTAAGTGCCAACACACATACTGTACTCTGCTGTATTTCCCTTAAATTCACTCAGGTGTAACTCACCGGATTATTTGAGAGGGAGATCAACTCTTGGGCTTAATTCATTTCTTTTGTAGAAAATGCAGAAATATTACCTTTAGGGCTAGGCAGTGAATTTAATCAGGATATTTTTTTCAAAACTGTTGATTTTGATGCATTAGGGCTTTACAATTAATCTAATGTTAATCGTGATCAGAACTTTTGCTTCCCATAATTAAATGAAAATGATCAACTGCCATATTGACACTTAAAACGCGTGCTCCGCTCCGTTTTGGCTTCACTTTTGGGGGCTTACATGCTGCTGCTTGGGCACCGTTAAGCAGCAGCATGTGAAAATCGTTCCTGAATGTTGCAGTTCCGAGTAGAAGAGTAATTTAATTCAATTCAATTTATTTTGTATAGCGCAAAATCACAAACCACAAATTTGCCTCAGAGGGCTATTTTTACTCGTTTTTAACAGAGAGCAGACGTGCAAAACATAAATCCATGCAATTCATTGAAGAAGAATCTTATTTTAAGTCTTATTTTGTCTGTATTGTTTATTATCAGGAATGTAGCACAACGGGAAAGTGAAATCACACAGTGCTTTGTTGATCTAATCTTGGCTTAAAAGGTTTAGGTACACTTTTATGTTGCCTCTAGAAGAGGTCTTGTGAATGAGGACCAGTCTTATTTTAATGCAAAGACACATTAGCAGGAATGTAGCACACCATGGAAGCTTATTTAAATGTGAAAGTGCAATAAAAAGTATTTTGTCCCTAAAATCAATGAATAATCGTTATACATTTTTGTGATCTCATTATCAATCAAAATAATCTTGATAATCATTTTGTCCATAATCGAGCAGCCCTATGATGCATACAGTATTACAACATGAATCGGTCACAATTTCGGTTTCATGTCGTGCTTTATATAATGTTACGGTTGCTGTGACGGTAAAAATGTTGCTTACTTTCCCATTTCAAAGAAGGTTTCCTCTGAGGGAGTGCTTTGTGCCTCCCCTAACAGCACATCAACTTCTCATGTGGTGTGTTTAGCAAACTCAACCAACCCTTTTGTGCCTATATTGCCAAGTAGGATGTCCGTCTTAAAATACTTTAATATGATTGGTTAAAAATAGTTTTGTTTCTGTATTTTGATTGGTTGTCATGTTGCCAAGTTTCGCACACATGCTCACACAAACTCACATAGCACATGTCTCCAAATCCACAGCAGGTAAATTAGACAGCTGCTAACCATTTAATGCTGTAACTGTAGACATCAGTGCACAAGCACACTTGACTGGTAAAATGTCTATCATGTTCTACACTTGCACACACACGCATCCACCTGCTAGTCCTCCCATTGAAACAATGAATAAAAAGTGTCACCTCAGCAGGCAGTTATTAATTCAGTATTAATTGCTGTTGGTTTATACATCAGTAAAGCCTGTTGCACCTTCATTATTCTCTTCTTTGCCTCTCTCTCCCTCCTCAGATGACCAGCCAATGGGAGCAGGTCGTCGGCCGTCCAGTGAGTTCCTCATGTGTGGAGGGTGAGTCCGATGCTATAAACCAGAAAGCTCTGGACATTGTTCAGAAATACAAACATCGTCTCTCATAATATACTTGACAAACAGCACGGCTCATAATGACCCCAAGGTAAAGGTTCTAGAAAGACAAATGAAAACTATACAGGAACCTTCAGTCAATGATCAATAAAGCCATGGGAGGCATACACGATGACTGCAAATAGTATTAAAGTGTAGTCGACAAATATATCTTTTTGTCGTGTTGTATTCATGTGTTCTGAGTTTAATGCGTGCTGGATGGGTGCATTCCGCTGCTGCATAACCAATCGCTCTACTGAGGACAAATATAGTCAATGATTGACTGATGGATTGGTTGATCTTGTGAAATGCATTTAATTGCTTTCTTGCCGAGAGTTAGTCGGATAGCTTAGCTTAGCTTAGCATAGGACTGGAAACGGGGAAACTGCTAGTCTGGCTCTGTCCAAAGGTAACAAAACCTGCCTACCAACAGCTCTAAACTGAAACAAGTATCAGAACGTTGAGGTTTTATGAGATTATGTGTTTTATCGTCATCTTGCTGTGTGTGATTAGCAAAAAAAAAGTTGCTAGCTTTGATTGTTTATTTTGGTCATAAACTGGTATTTTCTACAATTGCAAAAGTCATCAAAGGGGTCTGTAAAGCCTCTGAGAATGCTGCAGATAGTGTGTTATTGTTTACATGTGCCGCTGGGTCACTAACTAATCAGACACAGTTCATGGAGGATGAACTAGATGTTGACAAGAGTCAGAGTAAAGAATAGACTGGCTGTCCAATGGACGTGTGACATGTTGCTGTGAGTCAGATTCCATTTCACACAGCCTGGAGTGTGTGTGTGTCGGGTCACATCATCTATACTTCAGGCGTTTTTATGTCAGCGAGGCCTCCTCTGTTTCTTCATTTTACTAATACTTTCTCTCTCTGGCCACCAGCAAAACACCCTCCTCTCAGCTTGACACACTTCTAGATATTACACACACACTCTGTGTCCTTTTGTCCCAAGTGAATTCTTCTGCCCACCTCCTAATCTGCACGATGAGTAAGTTATGAATCAGACGCTGAGCCAAACAACAAGGTGGTGCTGTGCTAAATAAAGCACCTGACCCACTCAGGGCTGTGCTAAGAATAGACTCACACACTCCCCAAATGTTGCCCGCAATAACAAAAACGTGAGTTTAAGTGAGCCTCAGCTGTGTATTGAAAGATCAAAACATGCTCACATGTACTGCAACCACATTCTGCTCTCAACATGACAGCATGTACGGACCTTTCTGTTTCAGGGACGTTTGGGTTCTTAACTTTCTTATTAAATGATGCAGTCTGCTTATAAAACAACGACGTGGAGGCTCCGTAGTCTGTACCGAAAATACAAACTTCTTCTTTCAGCCTAGACAAAGCCAGCGCTTCCCAGATCTACTCACTCTATTCTTACATTCACAGTAAAAGCCCTAGACATATACATTTTGCAGGCAAGTATTTAACATTTTAATGTTGTTTTTTTGTCATGCCGCCAGCTTACAAAGGTCTTTTAGATTGAAATTGAAGTTTTAAATACATATATATTTCCCCCCTAAAACTCCTGCTATTGTCTATCACTCTTTGTTCCCCCTCCCTTTGTTAATCACCAGTGAAAAGCCTCAAGCAGAACTGTTGTCTTCCCTCTCTGTTCCCTTTTTAAATGCATCCAATACGTTTTGTCTTTGTTGTTGTTCTGTCTAATCCTCCTCTAACCATTAGCACATTATGTGCTTTCAACGTCTTCCTCCATAGCAATAACTCTTTACTGCTTACAACAATTAGTTAACCATTGACACGGGAAGAACCAATTTCTTTCTCCACTACAGGAGTTGATCCTTCCAGTTCAGTTACAGCAGCCACGTTCTCAAGGAGCTCCTGGATCACAGCCTTGTTTATCCTCTGATTGATTGGAGTTGAGGAAGAAATGCTAAATGGACTTGCATGTGTATAGCGCCTTTCTAGTCTTCTGACCAGTCAATGCACTGTCATCATTCACACCCTTTCATACACTGATGGCAGAGCCTACCATGCAAGGGGCCATCAGGACCCCAAACTGATTCACATTCACGCACATTCATACACCGATGGCACAACCTTTGGCCTGGAGGACTGGAGGATGTGACCGGATCGAACCGCTGATCTTCCGATTGGCAGACAACCCGCTTTATCTCTGAGCCAAAGAGGAAGACCACCAGTGTGTGGGCTTGGGAACTTGGGAACTTGAGAAGATGGAGAGAAGAGCAGAATGTCTGGAGAGAGATGATCATTGTAAATAAAGCAAGGAAATATTATTCAAAAGAGGCCGGAATTGTTAAATCTGAATATAGTGGAGAGGCAACTGAAATTCAGATCCAGTCTCTCTCCTCTTTCCACTCTTGCCTCTTTTAAAAATCAGCTGTTCACAGACCTACAAATTGTCTGTCTTTCTTTTAACGAGGAAACAACCGCGCACATTCTTCTCCATGTTAAACCTTGGCTGGGATCAATAAAGCTTTTAGCAAGCTGGTGAAAAATAGAAAGCCTCACTGGATCAAATGTCTTCTTGATCGGTGTTAAGTGTGTGGAGAAGGACAGAACGTGGTCAGGTTTACATCCCAGAATCTAACAAAGCAACTTCTCTCTGGTTCTTTGTCTGGGCTAGTCTTTGCCTCACGTGTCCTCCCCCTCTAGGCCCTCCCAGGCTTCACATCATTACATAATACTGGTTTCCAACTGTTGACACCCTCTAACGGCTATTTCCACCACTTCTCCCTTGTTTTGCATTCAATATGTAAGCAAGGCCCTCTGTGGGTGACTCGGTCATGACTCTTTGTTTGAGAACATTTTGTCTCCTCTGGAATAACAAAAGAATGCAAATGAGCTGTGCACTTCCCCTCCTGTGCATGTGCCATTTCCCGGCCCCGCCTCTAGCCCTGCCCTCAGCAGAGCGATCCGTCAGCTGATTGGTGCTGCTTTTGTGTTTACATGGAAGCCTCACCCCCTATTTCTTTTTAACAACTCATGATCTGCCAGGCTAAACTTAAGTTCCTTAACCTGCCTCCACACTGAAGTAAACAGAGGACATGAGGCTGTAGAAACAAAGCCTCTATATTTTAGAGTTGTCCTCCTTGAAGTTCTACTTATTACACAAGCAATAGCCTTGAGGAGGTTTATATTATTATGGGTTTTGACACCCCTGAAGATGTCCTGCAGATATGGAACCAGCAGCAGCCTCGAGCAGACCGGCTAACCGCCCTCTTCTCCCTGCTCTTCCCCTCCAGGCAGCCGCAACCCACCCCGGGACAGGCCCCCATGGTGTCCCCACGGGCTGAGACCACCCCCATCCCCGTTCCCACCCAGATTCGCAACTACCAGCGCATCAAGCAGAACCTCTCCAGCAGCCCGACAACCATGCTGTACAGCTCCCCCAGGTAAGAGCTGTCTCTGCTGGGTCTGAGAGGGACAGGAGGGCCGTGGTCCTGGATTATCCTTGTTAGTTTTTACAGGGTTTATACACATTTTTACCGATACATTTCCAAGTCTTTTCCGTGCCTTTGAGGCAAGTCTTCATGATTATATATTCTCTGAAACGTTTGTGTGTACATGAAAGAATGAATAAAAGGTCGGAGTCTGAAGTCACCCAAGGCAGAGAACAACGCAACAAGTGACGTAACTGAGCTGTCCGACCTTTTATTTCTGTTTTTTGTCATGAAGATTTTTTATTTATTCTCCACAAACATGCTGCAATATTATAGCACCAGAAAACAGAAACAAAAACAGGACAGTGTCGTAGACACTGCACCCCACATGACATTAATGCTGTAGAAAAGAATTCATAGAGCTTTTCCACTACTCACAGCTTTGAATAAGACAATGCTTTTTAAGTCTGACTGGAATCCAATAATATCTATTAATAACTTTATAATGCAGACATTTGCTGTTACTATCCCTTAGTGGCCAACCCATGCTATTGACAATATTCTCCCAGACCTCTTGTGTAAGATCAGTGTCCAGGTCCCTTTGTCATATCCTCAGACTCTCACTCTCACCATGAAGAGCATTTGCTGTCATGTTATGAAATACAGAGGGTGATTGTATTAAGTTGTATTAACCTTTACAGTACGCTGTCATCCTGTCCTGTATCGTAACCCATGGACTGTACTTGGAGGTATTTCCAAAGGTCCCCATTATCCATTAAGCTATATCAATCTTTTAGACCTTGATAGGAGAAGAACACTCCCTCCCCAAATAGATCAGCAAGTGGCTAAACCCTTCGTGTGCCATGCCTTAGATATAGTTTTCTTTCCTACAGGAGGAAATCCTGTGATTAAGAGTGCAGCATTTCCCCAAACATGTACCCTTGTTTGTACTGAGGCAGTCCAAAGATTTTACGGATATTGTTCCAAAACTCCCGGAGAAATGGATTGATATTCCATTTGGGAGGGCCATCTCTCTGCTTATTACACTATAGTTGAACCAATACAGATTTTTCTCAGTAGATCTCAACTTAACCACATTTACTCTTATTATCTAGGTATTTGTGATTCTAATTCCCATGACTTTTCTAAAACCTCTCCAGGCCTGAACATTGCTATTATTTTTCATGACTGTAAGAACCCTGTGATTAGTAATGAAACACTTGGAATGGGCACTCGCTTGTTGACATCAACTTGTGACTAATGTTTTACTCACCATTGGGAGTAAACTTTATGGCTATGTAATGAAAACGCAGGCTGTTATTACATCAGCCATAATGTTTCACTGAAATTACATCAGATACAGCATGTGCCTGCTTGAGCGTGTAGCTTTTCAACCTGTTGCTGGGAGGGTTTGTTGGTGGTTTTATGTGAAGACAAAGCAGATAGGAGGGCAGAGGAAGAAAGAAGAGTGGCACCGTGTTCCACAGGGAGATTAGTTCTGTTGTTGCTATAGAGTGCTGCAGGAATAAGTCCTAAAACCTGGAAGTGAGTCAGCATTTTAGCCTTCCAGTTCCCTCGTCTCGAAGTCATTGGGGTTTTGGTTAGATGCCTGAAATAAGCTATGTGGATAAGGTATTTGCATAATGTTTTTGGAGTAGCAGCTTGTTGACCTGGAAGTTAGATGGTGGAGGATCCACTCCCCGCTAGCTATGCGTCTTTGTCCAGCTGTCCTACTCTCCAGCCGTCCTGTCTCGTCAATCTGTTTAGGGAGGATTAGAGCTCTGACACTCTGTCCTTTTGACCTATTAGAGGCCCTTCTTAATTTGTTAGTATTCTTTTATTCTCACTTTAGGGAGCAAGAATTTGGCAAGTAGAATTCCTTCATATACTGTATGGATCTTTATTTTGCTTTATTTTAGAAATAACACCCTGCAACTAGATACTAAGATAGAAGGAAGTGGAGTAATTTGTGTTGAGCTCCGAGTATGATATCTTAATATGAGCTAGCACCTAAAGCAAGAGTTGGCCTTTGTGCACCTGCAAATCCAGCACAGTTTACTGGACACATTAAGGTGATGGCTGGTAGTCCTTTAAATTGTAAAGCAAATCAAACAGTGTCATTTTAACAGTTAATTCTTTCAGGTGCAGCATCTTCCTAAGGCAATTGACACCGTAGTAGACTTCAATAAAAACTAAAACCAAAATGGCGACGACCAGAACGTCGAATTCGAATCTTCGAAACAGTAGTCTGAAAAAACAATCACACAATGACGTCACAATGGGTGACGTCACGTTGACTGCGTCCACTTCTTATATCGCGTATATGGGATACACACAATGTGTTGTGGTGAGAAACACTGAATGTAAACATAACCCTTGTTTGATGTCAAGAAAACTCCACAGGGCATTTCATTAAAAACCGTACCTCGTGCAGTTGTATCATGTCGTATCATTTGATTTGCGATTCACAGACTTCAGATTATGTATATTGTGTATCTCAGTAATTACATGAGGTCCCCACAAACTCCAGCACATGCCTTGTTTCAGTGTGACTCAAATCTGTGGTCTGGGAGAATTGGCTGACATGAGCCAAAGGGAGAGGAAAGAGGTCACACGAGAGACATTATTTGAATACCTGAATCCTAGAGGAAGCCAAGTATTGTATCAATGTCTTTAACTTCACTCTTTGGATTGGTTCAGTGCTGATTGAGACAGAGCATTTTCCTCATGGCTCTGAAAGCTGAATGAATTTTACTTGAGCTTGGGATAGTCTATGCAATTACTTTTACTTATGTTTTTTGTGATGCGTGGTTGTGTTGTCTAGGTCTGGCACTGTGAGGCGTTCCAACACTAGTCCCATGGGGTTTCCCAAGGTGGGGTCGGCGTCCCCCAGCTCTGCAGACGTCCCTCAGACAGTAGGCAGGCGTCTCTCTACCGGCAGCTCTCGGCCCTACTCCCCCTCACCTCTTGGTAAGGACATGTCCAGACGTGGCTCCCAGCACACCAGCTTTTTAATAACACGTTCCAGACATGAGTTTGATTCGCAATGCGAATAACTGTGTTTTTGTTTGCAGTGGGCACCATCCCTGAGCAGCTGGGTCACTGCTGCTGTCACCTGCAGAACCACGAGCCTCGCAGCCGCAGCTCCTCAGGAGGTCAGTTCACTTCAGCTGTCCTCTCCAAAGCCTGGTCCCCTGGTCAACCCTAACTGTGCCAACTTGTTCACTTAGATTCAATTTATGGTCCTGTAGGAAACGTGGGTTATTGAAATAGCACATGTTAATTAGTTAACACTAAAACATGAAGCATAAATTGGAAATTGTATCATATGGATGAATATTTTGTATGATAAAAACATGTTGTGAATTTTGGAAGTGATTCCATCTAAGCTATCTTTTCAGTACGTTTTGACTTTTCAATGCTCTGAAAAAAAAGCAGTGCAGCATTCGAATGTTGATTTTAGAATTCCAATTATAAATGAAGCTTCAGACTCTTTGGTACAGCCCTACTTCCTGCAGCATTTATTTAAATCCAATGCAGAATAAATCTAGAGCTGAAGACAGCCTTCAGCTGAGAGACAATTGAGACATGAAGTTATGTGTCCTCTGACCTGCCAGAGAGAATGCACAAACCCACGTTGTCCATGAACAATCTGAATCAACACTATACATTACATGCTAATTATAGTACTATATAGTATACAGCCTTTTAACTTGAAATTGACTCTAATCCGGCCCCTCTAGGTTCCCCCGTCCCCTCTTCTCAGCTCCTTGGGCCTCGGCTCCAGAGCGCCCCCACCCTGACCGAGTTCTACCAGACCAGGCAGAAACTCCACAAGCAGTTATCGGACCCTGTGCAGCCTTCCGCCTCCTCCTCCTGCAGTCATTTCCCTCAGCTCGGTCGACCAGCCAGCCTCGGCTCCTCCCCCACCAAGCTCCTGGGCACCTCCCCCCGCACATCCGACTGGCTGCAGAAGTCGCCGCTGCCTACGATCATTGGCTCCCCGACTAAGGTGAGTGCAGATGTTATTAAGTGTGTAGATGATCCAAATTAACTAAAATGTCAGCTGTTAAAGTTTCCCTGTTTAATGTTTCTTCCATTCAGACCATTTCGGCACCATTCAAGATCCCCAAAACGCAGGCGTCCTGTAACTTGATGGCACTGGCGGACAGCCCCGTGCCCACCAAGACGCTGGCAGATGCCCGGGATATCTGTGCCCACCACTGCAGCCCGTACCTCACTGGACGCCCAGCTGCCCCTGAGGCCAGTAGGACCTTTGGCAGGTAGGCCTCCCTGAAACAAATGCGTCTTCTGTCTGTTCGCTTCGCTTGTTCCCTACTTCTCTTTTGCACCCACCTCAGCTTCCACCGTAATCAATGTTACACTGATAAATGAATGTCCATTGACCTGGATGATCAGGTCTGGTCATTATGGTTCATCGCCAATATAATGGACATGATGCTATTCAGTTTTTATATGAAGTAGCTATTGTACAATTGATCAGTAGTACACCTATTGACTGACTACAAGAGTCCTGACTTACTTGCTTCTTTATGTATTTTGCTGGGTTAAATGTCAGTAGCCAGTTCCACACTGGCTCAATTTAGTCTCAGATGCATTTATACGCACACAAAACACATTTCTGGGTCTGTACTTTCCTGGCATAGAAATAGAAATACATTTGTGTTATGTCAATCATGTCGTGTATATTTACATGCATGTAGTGGAAAGGGCTCTAGCTTGGCGCACCGCTTTGTGTTACTTTGATCCACCCCCGTCTATCCTATACCATATGACGTCACTCTGTCTGCTGTTTGACGTTGCTCTGACATTATCGTTGCTCTGTGCTATTCCCTGCAGGTCTGTGAGCACAGGTCGTCTGTCTGAGCAGCAAATCAGAATAACTCTGGGTGGACAGGCCTATCAGGGCAGCACTGACAGCTTGAACACAGAGCGACCCATGGACACAGGTAGGCTACACTGCTGCTCACACAATGTGTTTACCACAGGTTCCCCTATTTCAGTCACTTAGTCAACATAAGAAATTACTCATGTCTGTATTCTTCAATATGAAAAATTCTGTATCAACATAAAGTCTGAGGAATGATTCTGTTATTTCATACAGCGTACTTTTTTTTATAACTAAGATGCCTCATTTAATCTACACCAGTGTATGACAGAGAATGAAAACAATTAAATGTCCTCTTCCCAAAGCCCCTGCGGGTCCCAGCGGGCTGATTCACGGTGGGTCAGCGAGTCCTCGTACTGTCCTTTTCACCGTGGGTTCACCGCCTAACAGCTGCACTCCTCCTACCTGCAGCCACCTGGGCACACGGCCACGCACCATCTCAGGTGAGGGCCCTTCCCTAGCTGAGCTAGTGTGCAAGCAAATAAGCTATTAACAGTTGGAAGCAGGACGGCGGTGAGGTATTTGTTAGTAGCACTGATCTCATGATCCTCCGCCTTCTCCTCCCTGTCCTTGTCTCAGTGGGCTCTAACAGTTCGGCCGGCTCCCTGTGCTCCACCAGCGGTCGGGTCTATGTTGGTTCTCCTCCCGGCATGGCCCTGTGTTCCTCTCCTCCAGGAGGTTTTGGGGGCGGGCAGGCTGTTCCTGGGACTGAGGGGGCACCCAGCAGCCTGCGCTATGTTCCCTATGGGACCTCCCCTCCCAGCTTGGAGGGATTCATCACATTCGAAGCGCCAGAGCTGCCTGAGGAGACCCTCATGGAGGTGAGGGAGTGTGGTGTCTATTTCTCATTATTTAACAGGGAAATGGATCTGTCAGACAACTTCATGACTCACTGGTATACTCTTTTAATATTTATCTTGTTGTTGTGTTTTACGTTTAATTTTTGTCCGGTCCAGCGCGAGCATACAGATACCCTGATGCACCTACGGATGATGCTTTCGTTCACTGACTGCGTCCTGGAGATGGCGGCAGTGCGAGCTGGAGGGACGGAGCTTGGCGTGTCGGCCGCCTCACTCTACCCGCCCCAGGACAGTGTGGTTGTGGACCAGATCAGCCAGCTCAGCAAAGAGTGGGGGTAAGGAATGGCTTAAGTCTAGTTTGACCCTCCGATAATCTCCCTAATGTGGTGTAGTGTGAGGAGGCCCTTTGTTCAGTGGTGTTGCTGCAGTATTTTATATACTCTGGTTGTGCTGCCCCCTACAGGCAGGTGGAGCAGCTGGTGCTGTACATGAAGGCAGCTCAGCTCCTGGCTTCTTCTCTCCATATGGCCAAGGCTCAGATTAAATCAGCCAAACTCAATCCCTCCACTGCTGTCAAACAGGGTAAGGACATTTAATTTCCCATTACTTGACTTAACCTGTGACCAGTGCGTTAAACTGGAACCTGTGAGCGAGGAACCTTCAAATACACGTTTATGCAAAAACTATTTATTCCCTCTCTGTGTCTTCTCTCAGTGGTGAAGAGTTTGAATGAGCGTTACAAAAGCTGCATATCCCTCTGCCGCCGGCTGACTGACAAACTCAACCACTTCTTCTCCGATAAGCAGCGCTTTGTAGACGAAATCAACAGCGTCACAGCAGAGAAGCTCATCTACAATCATGCTGTGGAGATTGTGAGTATCAGACACACAGTACAGAAATAACTAACAGTCTTCAGTGGTTACAGAGACAAAATGATTGTAGTCTGGTAATGATTCTTGTACTTTCCACTAGGTTTTTTTCAAGCGGTATGTTCAGTAAAGTGCAGCGCTAATCTATGCTAGTCAGCCTAATGTGATGCTGTCTGTGTATTTGTGCGTCAGGTTCAGTCAGCAGCTCTGGATGAGATGTTCAAGCAGACAGAAGATATAGCCTACCGCTACAGCAAGGCCGCCATGCTGCTGGACGGCCTGTCCAAGATCCTACAGGACCCTACTGACATTGAGAACGTGGTCAAGTGTGAGTACAAACTCTTGAGAGAGACACACACACACACATGCCCAGTCCTACACAATAGGCCTCATGCAGGAACCACTCGCATGAACAGATTGGGTCTTAAAGGGACAGTGTGTAGGATTTGGTGGCATCTCGTGATGTGGATGCAGATTGCAACCAACTGAATACCCCCCCCTCCCCCTCACTCCTCCCTTTCAAAGACTTCATTAACGTGAGCCGCCGAGTTGAAAACTGGTAACGCTGTTCGGCTCGCTCAGAGGCCATCCTTACCATAATAGCATTACTTAAGTGCAAGGGAAGTCAGACGGCTGCTGGCAGTACCACGCTTTGCACTCTGCGGCTCACTTTACCACAGTTTCATGATTGTGTTGGAGAACTACGGTGGCCTTCAGGTAGCGTGAAAACAGGCCCTCACTAGAGCCAGTGTTTGGTTTGTCAGTTCTAACAAAAGCGCCGCCCTCCATCACACTGTATAGGTAATACTCTCCTCCAATCACAAGCACGCGTTCGCCCACTGAAACTGGATTCCTCAGGATGGAGAGTCTCAGGAAGACGTTATCCCGGCGTGCCACCCGTGGTCACCTGCTCCCAAAGTCAGCCTGCTGGTCAGAGAGACTGTTCAGCAGTCATTTGCTGCTCTCTCACCCTCAGAGGAAGGCTGAAGCGAAGCGTAACAACACGATGGTGTGAAGGAGAGTGCGTCGGGGGGATAGTGCACCCAATGCCCCCAGCCGCCTTTCCTTCTCCCGCACTGATGACTGACTGTCTTTACTAATGCCAGTTAAACCCTGGAAGGGGGGAGTACACACCCGTTTGTTCCTCCTTCATCTATCTCCACACAGGGGGAGAGAAGGAAAACACACATGATGTCAGCTGCTGCGCTTACAGGCCAATCAATGATGCATTCATGGACCTCATATTTGGCTTGACCATTTCCATGTTCTCCTTCACCAAGCTCCACGCGCTAAACGGGAAGGATTGGATTAGGGTTAGTGCCGTGATGTTTGCTGCAGCTTTTTCAAGCCGGCCAAGCGTTGGTGGTGTTCAGGGACCTCTTCTCATGCTTGGATTTTTCCATTTCAGTCTCCTGGGCCAGTCTTCCATTTATGGAAGTTCTGGTGGCTCTGAAAGTCTGTGATAGAATATCAAAGCTTTCTCGCTGCCTCCCCAAAGCTGTTCGCTCGTCCTCTAACACAGTTTTACAAGTGTTGATGGACAGAATGCTGAGATTGGGTTATTTTCTCCAGCTCTACAGCATTCCCCCTCCGTTCATGGGTGTCGCGGAGTTGAATCCATCCTCCCAGCAGGAGATGGATTACCTGTCAATAGACAGACAGTTTCTGTTACAGGTCACAGATCTCTGTCTGTCGTCCCCACTCATGGTACACTGTAAGAAGACAGGAGGTGTCCGGCTTGTGTTGCATCTTCGCATCCTAAACCGGTGCTTTGCCCACAATGTTAACCATCAAACGATTGATTCTCCACTGTCTACTTAAAAGTGTATACTTTCAGGTCAGGGTGGCTTTGAAACACAGAATATTCTTGTGTTTCAGCTTCCAGCAGGTAGCCTATGAGTACACAGACTTCTTTAGGCGCTGCGCCGGCCCCCCCTTCTGCTTCATAGTGACCATAGCAGGGCTATACCAAATCCCTCCTTCTTAACTTAAAGAGTTATTTCAGGTCAAGGGTTGCACATCTGGATGCTTTTTGTCCATCACCCCATACAGGGGACAGGGAGGTAAAGTTACATCTGCTTTGCCCAGTTTTCGCGTTGGCACCCCCGCCCCCAACAGCGGGCCTTATATGCTGTTGGGTCGGCACATATTTGGGTAGGCACGTCCTGATTAACTGGCCACGGTTATGCAAATTGTCCAATGTTCAAATGTTTTCAGAGAATTTGGCACATTCACCATATTTCTTGTTCTCAGAATTGTCTCTTGGGTACAAGCAAAATTCCAGATCTGAAGTGTCATGAGTGTGGAGTGTGAATATGTTCCAGAAACTTTTAACCCTTTGATTTACTGTGTAAGTGTGATATGCATCTTTGCTTCCCAATTGACTGAGAGGTTTATTTACCTCTTTCATTTTAAGTTATACACTTCATGTCATGGTACAGCTCTGCGGTGACACAGCATTGACAGCTGTGGCTCTTCTAACACCACTACTGACTGATTCCTGACAATAGGTCTGTTAGCTATGAAGTGTGAAGGTGTGCAATAAAAGAGCACAACAGGTAGCCGTTTACAGCAATGTGGGGGTTTATGATCAAACCTTATCAACACATACCTCTTCGTGAACAGGCAGCATTTATCAGGCTGAAACGAGCAATATACAATAACTATGTGCAGCTAAGAGAGTTTGCTGGATCTGCAGGACTAGCAGACCTGTAGTCTGTCTAATAATGTAATTGTTCTTGCGTTTACTTTGTTTGAACAACTTCTCTTTACATGTTGTTGTTTTGTGTATTTTCCCTGCAGACAAGGCCAGCGTGGACCGCAGGATCTCAGCCCTCTGCTACTGCACTGTCACACTCTATGAGTAGCTGCCCTCACACAAACACACACAGAGGGACCAAGTCCTAAGACTATCGACGACCATCTTCACAAAGCCTCCGCTCCTTCCTGTAGCAGTTCAAGCACTTTTCATTTGAATCTGTATTTATCGTCATACTGGCTGCATCACGGACTGAACTGTGACAAGCGACTGATGCACAAATTTACAACCAAAGATGACAACGGATCTAGAAAAAAAAACAAAGGCTGAAACCAGATGTGCACTTTCAAGTGCAGTTTTCTTCAGACGCTATGTTGGTGGAAAACCATCTGATCAACATGTATAAAAAAAACTAATATCCATCTTTCAAGATATCATTTGTTTTTTACCAGAAGAAAAAGAGGATGGACAGGACTATGAGACGACGATGATCCTGCTTACTATGTGATATCAGTGGTTATTTACTGTGTTTAATTTGTCATTGTTCTTATTTATTGGTTCAGAAGAACATGGGTGTTTAAGTCTCCTGCCTATCTTGAAAACCTCAAGTATTGGAGTCGAAGAAATTGGAAGAAATTAGCAAAGGGCTTACGGCCAATCAGAAACACAAACTCTTGTTACAGAAACTAGTCAGCCATGTGAGCAAAGGAACTTTTTTTCTTTTTTTTTTTTTTCTTTTTTTTTTCTTGTGTTAGCTCAAGCACTTTATTGTGGATTGAGAGGAAGAGAAGTGTAACTGTGAAGGCAGGGGGAAGGGTTTTCTAATCACTCCTGCTCCCACCTTCAAAACGTACCTGCTCTGTGTGCATGATGGACGAGTCTACAGAATGCATACATTTCCCATAAGGCAGAGCAACCAGGGCGAAGTGTAATTGGCTGCAGCCCAACTTTGTGGGACCTCTTCTGTCAAGAACTTGTTTTTTGATAGAACCGTGTCTCTTTTTAGCTGATTATGATTTGATATATTTAAAGGGGCATGCCACTGATTTAAAGTAAGGATATTTATCGGCCTGTGCTACTTCAAATTAGACTTTTCTATTATCTAATTTTGATTTATCACACACGTTCTCTAACTTAATGGAGTGTAATGTTAAATTGGAGGAATATCCCTTTAATTGCAGACAGTTGTGTTTACAGTTGTGTCTGGCATATGAAAAAATGGGCTACAATTTGAGTGCAGGCATTTTAAGGCTTCCTTGTCATTTACCATTGACATGATGTCAGATGCAATTGCTCACAAACATGAAACCAACATAATTTATAAAAAATACATTTTGATAAATTGCATAATACACACACAGCTGGGGAGCTTTGATTGGCTTTAGTTAACGTGATAATAATTTTGCACTGGCAAACAGATAAGAGATGCTTGTCACATTGTTTCCATTGTTCCCCAGTTTTATAGGAGTGTAACAAACCCATGGGGATGTGCTGATTATGTTGCTCATAGTGAGGAGGGGTTCAAGTAAGTGACAGTGGCTCACTCATTTGTCACAAGGTCTGTAGGCCCGGACATGGAGGAGAAAGGTGGCAGGCCCTTCTGTCACCACTGCAGTGCTGAACAACCAATCAGCAGCCACCTTAAACCCAGATGGAGTGAATTGGGAAACTGAATGGTTAATAAGTTTCATTTGACTAAAATACTACATTTTTTATGTGCTGTCAGTGTATGTAGCTAATTTTTTTTAACAAAACTTGATGTTTGCAAACTTGTATATATTTTTATGTGATGATTCCATTCCTCTCTTTTTGGGAGGGGAGGGAGTGAGTGTGTGTGTGTGAGGTCACAGCTTGAGTTTTGGGGGTGTCCATGATACCATCAGATGGCCTGCCTGTCAGTCAAAGAGCACAAATCTTTACATGTACATAGATGAATTTGATACATTGTATTCATGTCTGCCAAGGGTTTGATAAGAAACCTATTTTGGCACAACAGGGGTGTGCCAAAGAATAAAACATAACCTGTGGCAGCTCCAAAACTTTACAGAGAACTCTTTCTACCAGGACTGTTCATTGTTGAGATCAAGACATGCTTGTTTTGTGGGTCTTATGAAATTTTCGGAAATGAGCGTGATCTCTTTAGATTTCAAACTCATCTCCCAAAATGTCTTGATACTCCAGTTGTCACAATCTGCACTGCCTAGCATCCACCCTGTCCCTCTGCCTCCCCTCAAGTCATCTGCTGTGCTCCCAACGGTGTATGTTCTGTTTGTATGTGTGAGTGTCTATAAACACACGTGCATTAAGGCCAGTAGTATACAGTTATTGATGGAAAAGGAGGTGCCTTCTTCTTGTGAAAGTAGACAGAGGCCTACTCCTTTGTACAGGTGTGAATACATTATTTTCTGTGTACAAATGTTTATAAATGCATTCACAGGCACCCAGAGGTCCCTGGGCCTGTTCCTCTGATGTACTGTTCTTTTTCTGAGACATATCTGGGTTACAGTTTCCCTCGTCCTTGTCATGAGCACTCTGAACCACACAAAGCCTTTTACTGCACACGGAGTGAAGAGGGACAAATAAAGCTGATGGAAACCCGCCTGACCCTTTGCTCTGTACCATTTTTTTTATCCATGGACTGTAACTGAAGATGGACTGTTTTGGATGAAGCATGGGTACCGAGTCAGCATTTTACCCTGTAGAACCTCTAGAATCTTGAATGTATGTACCCTGTTGTTTTACGCTTCTCCAGCTTGATCTGAATGCATTTTGAAGTCACAACCATGATAATGCAACTCTCCAAGCACCGATTTTTAAAAGAGAAATGTCAACGTAATACTTGTGTCCCTCACCAAGGGGTGTCTGTCTTTGTTCTTTATGGAACACAAATAGTCTTTGTTATTAAAAAGAGAAAACATTACAATGTCTTGCTGTGTTTTATTCTTTGGGTCTGTGTCGATTTCTCAGAGACTGAACGGTCAGACGAAACGATCTGAACTGAAAAACTTCATGTGATGATGATTATACAAATGATTAAAATATAATCAAATTGTACTAACGATGTTGTGTTGACCAATAAAATGATCCCTGCCTCGTTGCGGGTGTGTTTGTCTTACGAGATTGTATCTGACACTCTTAACCTGGTTCATCCACTTACCAACCAAGGCTTTATTATATTTTTGTGTATGTATGTATAAATATATATACATACATACATACCATTGCGCCGCCCATTCCGCTTTATGTTAATAGCTACACCAGCCTTCTGTTGACATGCTAGAGGGGAACAAACGGTGGTGTCAGTCAGTGGACCAACTTACAGTCACAAATCTGCTAGTGATGCTGGTAGGGTGTGGCGCCAGTTCATGCAACACGTGCAGTTGTATCTGGTTCATGATCACAGTACTACTTCAATATTCAACAGAAAAACCACTGACGATCAATAACATTATACACCACGGCACCCAGACCTTCACCACAAAAAACATACAGCACTAATGTTTGATTCACACTCAACTGTGAATCAAAGCTGACACTGACAATAGAGCACTTTCAAGTATGTAATACTATTATTATTTCTTATTTTGATAAATGAATTAATAAGTAAACAAATAAATAAATGACAGAATGAATAAATAGGAAATAATATATAAATGTATGAAAAGAATGAAATTAATTATAACTCAAAACAACAATTATCTCCTGCAAACTATTTCAGAGAAAAATGTATTTCCAATTGTGTGAACGCTTATTCAAACTTATTAATAAAGAAAACATTTATAAAGACCAATCTGACTTAAACATGACAGTACACCACCTCAAAGTCAGAAACTTCAAAGTTCCACTAAGTAACTAATTTAACTTGGGATTGATAGCAAACCACCTCAGAGTGTAACCCAGAGAATATCAGGATATGCTGATGTACAATTTCAAAATCGAAGATCTTTAAAATCAAATGTTATATATTAGCTGTCTTTTCTCTAAATTTAGATAAGAATACAAATTAAACGAACTATTGCCACACAATTTCACTTCAGATTTATAACAGATCATCAAAAGGGTCACTCAAACAGTATCAGGAATTCTTATGTGGAATTTCAAAATTAAAGCCCTTTAAAATCTCATTTATGAGCTATCTTCTCTCTAAATTCATATTACAATTAAAAGATAACAGCGTATTGTCACAAACTAATTTCATATCAGATTAATAGCAGACCACCAAGTGTCAGTCAGAGAATATCAGGACATCTGGATGGAGAATTTCAAAATAAGAAATAAATCAAAATGTGGGAGGAATGAAAACAACTGAAAGAAACTTCGAAGAGCAACCAATCATATCAAAACTGAGGTTAGGGCACACACGGTAAAATCAAACAATGCATGGGGGGGAAATCCATCAGGTCTGTGTGAATGTGGTGCAGAAGAGGAAACAGCTAGAAGTGTGAAGCAAAGAGGGAAGCTAAAGAATGAATTAAAGAGTTGTGGGTGTGGGAGTATTGAATCTTAAGAAGTTATGTAGCATCGAGGAAGGAACATATAAAGCCGTGTTTGAATTCACTTAAAGAAACTGGATTAATGAAGACGATTTAGTTTATTTTTTAATATTATTATTTTTAGTTCATTTGTTTTCTCCTCGTCCCTATTCTACGGGAATAGCTCTCTCCAGCATAGTAGGTATCGGTAATGCACCTTTAAGAATAGTTGCCACCCTCTATTTAATAAAACGAAGAAGAAGAAGAAGAAGCAGCAGCAGCAACACTAGCTTTAATACTAAAGCTGGTAGCAGCCTGCGGTCTGAGAGGTAAAACTTTACAACAATAGCTGGTCTTCAGGCGTCATTGAGTGTTCATTGTTTCTTTTACAGTAGCCTAGTTAGTGTTTGTCAAAGCAAAGGTCTAGAATCTAGATGGTCATATGCTGAATAACTTTGCAGCTGACGTTATTTACCGTACAGTTCGGATAGTGCTAACGTGTGTAACGATAGATAACTTTAACGTTACTGTATTTAAAATGTATATATTCAGTTGCTTAACGGTAAAGGAAATGTATCTAAAATGGGTGTGAAGTGTCATTACCGAACGAGCTGCTCGTTAGCTAACTAACGCTACAGCTAACTTTTTGTTTGTAGCGTTAGTTAGCTACAGTTGTAGCGTTCATTAACTTAGCTACAGCTAATTAGCTGTTAACTAACTAGCTACAGCTGTAGCGCTAGTTAGCAATCAGCTAACTTCTTGGTAGAATTCTGTTAAATCAACCAGAACGTTATTGTTTGCGTCAAGGGAATTCAACGGGTGACGTTGGCTGTAAGTGTGACCATTTTTTATTTAAGATGTCTCGAGAACAGCTGGTTGTACAACGGGCCAGGAAGTCCTTCCAGACGGGAAAAACCAAGCCTCTGGAGTACAGAATACACCAGCTGAAGAACCTGCTCAGCTTCATCTCAGAGAGACGGGGGGAGATTGCAGATGCTGTCAAACGGGACCTCGGCAAGGTGGGATATTTCAAACTCGACGAGGTTCCAGCAAGCCCTTAAAAACCCAGGGCCAGAGAAGTGGGTATTCTCTGCCCTGGGGAGTCCTGGCAGCTCACTGGGGAGGATTGTAATATATAGCAGAATGCATTTACCAACATTGTTCCAACATTCACTGCCTATATTATTTTTAAACAAGAAGTAAACTAGTCAAACTCGTTTAACGATTTGATTAAAACAAACAAGTTTGCAGCTAATAACACTGAACACAGCTAATTGTTGTTCAAGTTGCTCATCTATGTAGCTTCTGTTGTAATTTACACTTATGTGATTAGATACTACCATGCTGCTCTCGGCCTTTAAAGAGTAATGCACACTTTTAAAGAAGCACAAGCTCCACAGGCACGTGTATATTCGGTCAATTTCAAGCTCCGTTAAACAAAATGGTAGAGTTGGAGGTAAAAAAACGAAAACTATCTCTATATTTTTCAGTTTTATCTTAAAGGCAGGGTTGATTATCTTGAGAAACTAGAAAGAGAATGCTAGATTAAAAAAAAAAAATCATCCAACCTAAAACCCCAGCCCAGTGTTGCAAACTGTTTTCCAATGAAAGTATCTAGCAGCACTAGCTCCAAAAGTTGCTAAACTTAGCAAGAATGTCGCCAACACTGGCAGCCTCCTCTAGTTCCACTCCCCTAAAATTATTATTATGAATTTCATAATGAACGTAAACAACGAACATGGCTATTGGTAGTACTCACAGCTATCAAGCTAGCAGCTTGTGGAAGACTCTGGTGACAAGCAATGAGTTCACTGGACGAATATGCGCAGGAAGACAGACAGGTAGCCCGTCCAATCACTACATTGGACTGAATGAAATGATTGGACGGGTTTATTACAGTGCTGCTAGAGCCACAGATGCATGTCTTGGTAAATGGACTGTACTTGTATTTCTCTTTTCTAGTCTTCCAACCAGTCAAAGCGCTTTAACACTACATGTCATCATTCACCCATTTACACCCATTCATACACTGATGGCAGGGGCTACCATGCAAGATGCCACCTGTCCATCAGGGCTATCTAACATTCACACCAATATTCACACACCGTAGGCACAGCCTTCAGGAGCAGTTTGGGGTTAAGTGTGTTGCCCAAGGACACATCTAGGAGCCGTGGATTGACCCGCTTTACCTCTGAGCCACAGCTGTCTTATCAGATCATTTGATTCATTGAATGCTGTCAGGATGTAATAAGAATTTCAAGATTAGCAACCCTGCCTTTATAAAAATATTTTAAAGAGTAATGCGTATTATGAGTACAGTCATGTACCTGTAGCATCCTGGATTTGAACCACGTCTACAAATTTGGAACAAAATGTATTGTAATAATTTGAGATAAAATAGGATCAAAATTGCTGCCAGACTGCACAGTACATACATACAGCAGCTTGCCGGCAAGCAGGACAGCAAACTGTTTTTTGAGCGCAGTGAAAATGTTGTTTCTGACGGGCCTAATGCCAACAAAAATGGATTGAAGCAGAAGATTTTGTCAGATAAAGAAATGTGTATTTTAGAAATGATAAAATCAGTTTTTTTTTCAATACATTTAGACTTTTAGACTTAACGCTCTGGAGTTATTGTAACGTTTGGATCACACGAGTCAGAAACGACAAAGCCACCATTGAAATCAAATTCTACAAATCGCATAATAATATTAGTGTTGCCTGATCTTCATCAGACACCGGGCAACAAAAAAGCATAATAGAAGCTGAGCAGCATTCAAATGTTTATTTAGAATTGGAATATCAACGTTGTGAACAAAGCTTTAAACTCTTTGGTACAACCCTCACACAGTTGAAATATCTTACCAATGGAAGAAAGGCCTTGCTGGATGTCCTCACTTTCACCCTCATTCCTCCCACTTATGGATGTTTGTCCAATGATTGCAGCAAGTCTCTCATCTCTGGCCGACAGATCAGATGGTCCTTATTTGTCTTCTGGTTTGTTATCCTTTTTATACACTTTAAATTCAAACCATTTCTTTTTTTAACTGAGCCAATCTCAGGTGATGCAACATTTACTGCCTCGCAGTTGTCTCAATTTCTGCAGTAGTTTTTGTTTTTTTACATTTTTAATGTAGGGGCTATTCTACTGTCATTTACGTCAACTTCACAGCTTTATCCTTGATCAACTTTTTTGCAAAAGTATTTCCTTTATATAGAGAAATCTGGGTTTGTCAGTATGCTGATTGTCGATTTGCCGGTGCACACATGTCAGCAATTTGACGGTAATTTTGCGTGTGAACTTATTTTGTGCTCAAAGTAAGAACATTTCCACACGCATATTAGTGAATGAGGGCCACTGACGTTAAAACCACGTATCTGAATAATGTCTTTAGACAACAATAAAGTGTGCCGTCCCGGTTTAATTTGTTTTGTGCATACAGAAGATGAGAGCATGATGTTACAACTCGTTTGCTCTGTACTCAAGAGATCCCACAGATGATGATAATAAGACTTGAGACCGCGGTTAACCTTGTCTTTTAAATGCGATTGTTGTGATCAGATGCGCCAGATGGTAACTCAGCTGAGTCCACATGTGTGTCCACAATTAATACTTCAAAGCAACCTGGCTGATTGGATAGTGGTCAGAGGAGTGGCTGTGAAATGGTGGATACACATTTTATTTTCCATAAATTCTTCACAATTAAAGTCTCCCATTATTTTATGCTGCTTACTCTTCCTCCCTGCCATATTAGTAGACTTGTTTAATTGAAGAATAGCCACTAACAACCGCTAATTGAGCGATAAACACATTTTCCTATAAATTCTTCACAATAAAAGTCCCCTGTTATTTTATTTTGAAGCAGCAAGTCAGGAAATGTTGGGTTTTTCATCGGCAGTAACTTAACAGGACTCAGACAGCAGGTCTCAGCTGTGCTCCAGCCTCAGTTTTCCACCCGTGGGGGGAAAGTTGATGGAGACCTGCTTTCGAAGAGAATTGTCTGGATTGTCCCTAAATACCGCCTCACCTCACCAAGATCCGAACTCAATGCGAGCCAAGCCACCTTCGCATGTGGTCTGACAATGCGAGCAAGATCCCAACAAAAGTTGCTTTGAAAAGACGCGTGTAACCTTTTGAGGTAAAATGTGATACATATAGAGTAACTGTGATCCATGTGTTTCTGCGCAACAGATCAATAAACGTGAATTTGAATAAATGAACATACAAACTGAAGATGAGCACTACATTTAGTCCCTCCTTATGCTTTCAGAGTGCACGTGGGACTGAGCTGTTTGAGACGCTGGGACTGGAGGGAGAGATCAATCTGTCTATGGAGAAGCTGGCAGAGTGGGCGGCTCCTCGGCCCGTAGAGAAGAGCCTCCTCACCATATCTGACGAGGTCTATGTGCAGCCGGAGCCTCTGGGAGTGGTGCTCATCATCGGGGCCTGGAACTACCCGTGGGCCGTCACTCTCCAGCCGCTGGTTGGAGCTATCGCTGCTGGTACTAAACATACCCATACACACCCATATGTATTTGCAAATAGGGGTACTGGTCTTATTAAGTGTGCATAGCGTAGATGTTGTAGCTACAGGGGCTACATGTGTAGACTCTGGATGCATTGCTTAAATCTCTTTGTATTAGTTAAGAGTTCCTTCAACCACTTCCTAGGAGCTTATTACAAGAATCTATGGGTGCAAGTAGTCCAGACACACCAAAGGGAGAGGATATGAAGAGGATTTCCAGGGGAGGCACTTTCCCTGTTATGAACATTTACAAAGCAGCAATAGTGGTTTTTTCAGCCATGGCTGGTGAAGAGTGACACAATTGATCCCACGAGTAACGCCAGGTGAAAATGGGCTTTGCATAACGATTGTGATCGCTCACGTTGTCTCTTTCATCTTTTAGGTAACGCTGCAGTAATAAAGCCATCCGAGGTCAGCTCCCACTCCGCCAAGGTCATGGAGGAACTTCTGCCTCAGTATCTCGACAAAGTGAGCCTCCTGCTTCGTTCAACATGATTCATCTCTTTAGCTACATGGGGTGTTAATGACTGCATATTTTCCACCTAGGATCTGTACCCAGTGGTAACAGGTGGAGTGTCAGAGACCCAGGAGCTGCTGAAGCAAAGGTTTGACCACGTCTTCTACACAGGAAGCAGCACCGTGGGTAAACTGGTGATGGAGGCTGCGGCTCGCCACCTCACCCCGGTGACCCTGGAGCTGGGAGGGAAGAGCCCCTGCTACATCGACAAGAACTGTGACATTCGTATTGCATGTCGGTCAGTCTGAACTGTAAAATGTATCACAAAAACGCTGCCATTACGTGAGCTCCATTGCAACTTAAAAAAACAGCTCAACACACAGCACTTGGGGAGCTACGGCAACGTAAGTGTGTCTTTTCAAGGTTTGAGGCTCTTTCATTATTGTTTCTCCCAATACAGACGCATCACTTGGGGAAAGTTTGTCAACTGTGGCCAGACGTGCATTGCTCCAGACTTCATCCTGTGTGAAGCCTCCATCCAGAGCCAAGTAATAGAAGAGATCAAGAAGTGCATCAAGGTTGGTCTAAGATTAGGTTTGTAATGTGTCAGTTCTTATCAGAAGGGAATCTGACACATCATCTAGCTATAAAGCAAGACATTTCTGTCTGTGTGCTCTTCGCATATCTCAAAGAGCTCATGTGATCTACTGGGTGGGTGTAATGCTGGGGACCGCAGCGGGCAGACAGCAGCTCATTGACTGCAGTTCTCTTTAGGCGCTGGAAGTAGGGGGCCAAGGGGTCATTGGCCCTCCTACATTACTACAGTCATTCCAGTCCGACCAGTGTGTGTCTAAACCGGAGGCTGTGGGAAGAGGTTTTTTTTACTCACAAGTCTACAGATTCGCTCTCATTCTAATCTGTGCAGCCAGCTGTCTGCACGGCTCCGTCTCAGCTGTGTCTGACGAAGCCGTGACTCGCGCTGAAGCATTTATTTACACTTCAAGACACAACACTTGCATTTCCTCTTAATTGAAGAAAACTGTTCATCCGGGTGGGTGGAGGATTTATGCGTACGCGCGGATTCTCCCTAGTAACCAGCATGTGTGGAGCGACAGCCCACATGTCCCATCATGGAGTGCTGGACTGAGTATTGTGTTAAGTTTGCTGAAGTTTTCCCGCTGCAGACGACAAGCACAAGTCCACAGATTTGTGTAGTTGCCTCACAAAAACAAGTTAAGATTGACGGGGGAAAATCTTGCGTAGATCAGTCAGTGAACGTCTGAGTTGCAGCTTGAACCTTTTACGGCATGTAAATTCACGCAAAGCCAGGTCTTCACTTGGACAAGTAACTCATAAGACATGGTTTGAGAAGGACCGGGATCCGCCACCGTCCAGTTAACTTGACGTCAATCTCTGCTGGAGGAGTGGTCGTTTTTCAATGCCGGGGAGCTGGGGCTGCTTGGCTGGGCACACCGCAGGGAGGTCACCCTCCCAGCTGCACAGGGTGTCGTTGCCTCGTGGTGGGCCCACCTCTGAGGCCCAGCAGCTGCCTCCTTGCTGTTTTCAGTAGTTTTTATCTTTTCAGTGAATCCTCTACACTCCACCACTTATGCAATAAGAAGCTACCCTTTATGTCATTCTCTTAATCAGTTGCGTGTTTTCATACAAAATGAGCTTTTCACACACTACCACAGCACAGCCAAATATCTGATGACTGTGGTGTTATATATTTGATTCAGTCTTGATTTGGGTTTTTACATTTAAAAGGGTTGTAAATCTAGCACACCAGTCAACTTGAATCAAATAATACATTGTGGTTGGTGAAAATGCTGAGTGGCTAGTAACTTTGGAAAATCACCAGCCACAATGGCTTGTGGGCAGAAACAGTCCAGCCCTGCCTACAGGTTATGTTATGACACAAGCCATCTTTTTCAGGTCGTAGTCCTCGACAGCCATAGTTGGTCATTGATCTTAGTTAAGATATATTGTGCTAAATTCTGACATGCATTTTTATACTTCTTTTCCATGTGTACACAGAGAATGGTGATGACAATGTGTCTGAAAGTCATGGCGGTGTATTGGTAAAGATGTGTGTGACCCTGTTGTAAGTAATCTGAACATAATCGATCTTCTATTTTACACAATACAGGAGTTTTACACAGATAATCCAGAAACGTTTGAGGACTACGGACGCATTATAAACCAGCGGCACTTTAAGAGGCTCATGGCTCTAATGGAGGGGAGCACAGTGGCTGTTGGTGGAAACAGTGATGAGTCCCAGTGCTACATAGGTACATGCTTTGACCAATTGGTTGCTAAAAATCATTTGTCCTGTGTGTTGGGCAAGCAGCTAAAGTTCTGTTAACTGAATTGATTGTGGAGGTGGTTAGTTCAAGAGTCCGGCTGATTAGCCCATGGTTTGTTGATGCTAGGCCTTACTGGCATGCACATGGTGTTGATTAACACTCTTAAGAAGTGGCTTTGCTCAATGACATGGTGCCCCCAGACTACTTGGGGTGGCTGTGGCTCAGAGGTGGAGTCTAATCAGAAGGTCCGCGGTTTGATCCTCGGTTTCCCCAGTCCTTGCCAATGTGTCCTCGGGCAAGACTGTGTCTTTGGTGTGTGTGTGATCAGGACTTAGTCCTTATGGGTGGCATGGTAGCCCCTGCCATGAATGGGTGTGAATGTCATCTTAAAGCAGTTCATTTTCCGTTCAAATGATTACTCAAACTATAGAATCATTACTGGCCACAATCTAAGAGTAAGACAGTAGAAGTCTACACTGTGACGAAGAGGGCTTTCCACAAGTATGCCAGCCTGTGGGAAAAAGTCAGCTAGGGGGGCGTTGGCTGTAAAAGACCAAATTTGGTGGCCTCTGGCACATTCTAATGCCATTATTCCATCACATACTCATCTTTATTATTGAATAAATAATAAATTAAACGTGCACAGATTTGTGAGACAGTAAACTAATGACATTGAAGATATTCCTATTCCGAACTCCCTCTCATCCATATGTAAAATGTTGATTACTTTTCAGTCCATAACAGAATAGGCTAACATTTTATTTCTTGCCATGGTACAACTGGCAACCATAACACTACACCATCTTGTTTGTCCACTGTACATAAAGCAGTGCCCGTACTCTTGGAGTAAGCCTCTTCTTCCTCTCTCCTGGCAGCCCCCACTGTGTTGAAGGATGTGACGGGGGAATCCAAAGTGATGAGGGAGGAGATCTTCGGGCCACTGCTGCCCATCATCACTGTTAGCGGTGTAGACGAGGCCATCCAGTTTATTAACGAGAGAGAGAAACCTCTGGTTATATACATCTTCTCCCATGACAACAAGGTAAACGCATCCCCTTTATTCAAAGTTAGTATTTAAAAAAAATGAGTTGTCTGTGAATTTATAATTGTAATGTGTTGATAAGATTGTACCCACAGTGCTCTGTCTGATGGACTGTTTGTATCTAATGAACAGCTGATCAAACGGGTGATAGCAGAGACGTCCAGTGGAGCTCTGCTGGCCAATGACTGCCTGGTACACTTCACTGTTAGTGCTCTGCCCTTTGGAGGAGTTGGTGAGTGTGTACCGGTTCAACCAACCTGCAGCTATTCAGCCTCCTTTTGATTTGGAAGAACAAAGCTGACGCACATGTATAGCTGACTTGTTCTTCCGTCTCTCGCTCAGGTAACAGTGGGATGGGTTGTTACCACGGTCGGCACAGCTTTGACCAGCTCAGCCACCTGCGCAGCTGTCTGATCAAGCAGCTGAAGATGGAGGGAGTCAACAGCATGCGCTACCCCCCCCACACAGCCAAAAAGCTGGGCTGGGCGCGGTTCTTTCTGCTCAAGCGGGTCAACGTGTGCAGGCTGCGGCGCATGGCACTGCTGGCCACGTTGGCTGGCTTGGCAGCGTTTGCGGTGCAGGTAAAGCAACTGAAATATCCCAATTCGGTCAGAAGAGCAGCAACAGGTTTTGCTTTGATATGGGCAATGTGTTACTTAACACGTTAGTTTCTAGGACGTTTCCTGTAAAGAACAATTTGGTAGTAATTACAGGGGGGTTGAAGTTCTGAGACATCTGAGTTTAGTGCGCTTTGTTCAGTTTATGATCAGTTTTCCATAAGAATTTCCTTGAAACGACCGCTGCATTTGTACCCAAGTAACTATTGAGTCATTATTCAACACTTTATTCTCTGTGTTAAAATCCAATGCTTGCTTGTAGACTCGTTTCACTTGCTTGCTGTGAAATGACTAAAAGAGTCTCTAGATCACGTAGCATATGAGAGGAGTAGATTAATTGAATAATAAGTTGAACACGGTCTCCATTTCTCTTATGATTAGTACTGAATGACATCGTCCTTTTCAGGAACCGTCCTATGAATTTACAGATACAACTCAGTGTTCCTTTACACTGGTCTGTAAGATAAAGCATCACCATGAGTTATTGTTGGGACAAATGCATAAAATGCAATAACACCATTTTTGTAAGAGTATTAAAACAAAAATGCATATTAAGTATCATCCTCATTAATATTATTAGTGTCAGATTACTTAACTTTAAAATCCTTTCCTGGAGTCTGGTCATTTTTCTGAATAAAAAGCCTGTCTATCACACCATGGGTTAGTGAGCAACCCAACGACCGTAAGCTTTGGTGACAACTTCTCATCAAAATGACCAATGGTTGCCAATGTTGCTGCTAGTAAGACTCCTGTTACCTTTGAGGGCAACACCATTAAAGTACTGTATTAAAAAAATAAGACCAAACTAGAGATGTGTTTGTCAGTCTTTTAAAGCTTTCTCCTCCTGTCCATTGGTTCCTATTGAAGATGTAAATCTTATAGTAATTTATCATTTCATTTTTTAAAAGGCTCGGTGACAATGAGAGCCAGGCGCTGTAGCTTTAAGCAAAGAGAAGTGCATTTGATGGGGACTGTTTTTAAAAGACTTTAGTCAACAGTGGAGCTCTATGGCTCAGAGGAATACGATATATCAGGCTTTGGATAGACACACAGTACTTGTTAGTAACACCAATCCATTGATGGTTTTGGTGTTTTCATTTGTTGACTCCAAGAAAAATACAGAATCCTTAAACCATATCCTTCAAACTGTTGTCACGCTAGAGGGATAATGTGCATTGTTCTTGTGTGCTGGACCTGGTGCAGTGTTTCCACAGTCACCGACTTATTTAAAGGGCCAGTGTGTAGGATTTAGGGGTAATATGATATTCATAACTATGTTTTCATTTGTGAAACTAAGAAAATGAGTTTTCGTTAGCTTAGATTGAGCATATCTACATCTCGACATGCACAACTGAGCAAGGAGAAGCTCTGATTACAACACACAGAGCTAGAGCGACAGCTGATTTGGGAGTGAAGAGTCTTCCTGACGGGCAGGCCCCAGCAGCCACACCTCCTCATCACTGGTGCACCACAGGGCTGTCTGCTCAGCCTCCTTCTGTGCTCCCTGTTCACTTACGACTGCATGGATTTTACACTGAAATGACAACTGACACATAAGCAGAGAAAGCAACGGTTTTAAAGTTTGTCAGAAACAATATGATTGGCCCAGCGAGGTTGTTTCAAATTCTGACTTGAAAGAGTGAACGCTCATGGCCAGCTGACTGAGTAGAGTTAAGAGAGTGAGAGACGGAGTGAGAGTGTGAACGAATGAGGGCATGAAGAGTCTTCCTGACTGAACGGCCGCGCTGCTAATTTGTGTCACAGAAAGCCTGTTTGTTGACTAGTACACTTGTGTAAACACCATAAAGAAATTGTATTTGAAAGCCTAAAGACGGAACCTGCTCCTCACCGGTACTCTCAGATCTACAGTTTTACTCTTTGTACCTTGACTTTTGTTTGTGCACTATAGTAATTCTAACGGTCCAAAATGATGTGAAATGGCATAGTCAAAGACCATAACATTAACTTGGGGAAGAACTCAATTACTCTTTTATCGTTTATTTATTGTGGGAATTCAGAATGTTGGCTCCTAATGACGGCTAATACCGGCAGATACACACCAGCATGTGAATGACGGGAGTTTCTTGCACTTGTTTATTTCCACTGCAAGCATGAAGTACTTGAATGGTTGGTAATAACTCCATAATAAAGTTTATAATATATATTATTATTAACCTTGAAAAGGCATTGTTCTTGCTGCAGAAAGCATAGTTAACTGTTAATAATTGCATAATAAAGGCTTTATTAACCTTAACAAGGCATTGTTTTTGCCCTAGATCCGGTAGCCATAAATATAGTTGACTCTTAAGTGCAGAGTTAACTGCTAATAAATGGATGATTAAGTATGTATTGATCTCAATGAAGCAACAAAAAGGCTGAGTAAAGGTTTAACAATGACATAAAAGGTAAACTCAAATGTTTGTGATGCTATTACAAGGCTTTTATTAACGTCTATAAACAGTCAACAAGCTTCTTATAAGTGCTTATAATTGTCTTATAATTCAACATTACATGTATTTATGATGCTATTAACAATTATATAGTCTTTATACACAATGTTATTACACATCTTATAAGGACCTTATAAAGGCCTTATTACCTGTTAAATAATGCTCCTTACAAGGACCTTTTATATAAAGCATCACTGAATGGTTCTGATCAAAAAATGTGTCTTCAAAAATCAAAAAGATCCACCATGTTATTCTAACAATAGTAAATGTAATTCATCTGTGCTTGGTTATTAACTAGGCTACTTCTGTTTGGTGGAGTTATTCAGAAACATTCCTTTTAGTTAGTTATGTAGGTGAAAACTTTGTGTCATTTAATTACATTGTGTAATTGGGTCATGTTTGACATGTTAGAAGCAGAAATTATTGCTTTATGTATATTTTCTGAGACAGAACACATAACGTGTGTTTCGGCCCTTACACCATAAAAGACAGATGTTTGACCTGGGGACAATTGCAAAGGTAATCATTCAAGGTTTTATGTGATCCCTGGCAACATCAAGTAACATATTTAAAGTATACCATTATATACTTAATGGATGAAGGTAAATAGTTGGTAATAATTTATGTTTACATTGGTTTTCTGGGGCATTCTTCAATATAAAACTATTAGATATGATCTGTGTTAAATATATATTTGCACTTTAAGGGCAATAACTTTCAAAAAATCCAAACAAAGTCAATCAACATTTGTCATCATTGAATTTTCTGCACAAGTTAGTTTAAGTAACATGTTTTACCACGAGATCCATGATGCATATCAGCTCACAGATTGAAACCTTGAGGTCCCCAGACTTCTGTACTTATTTCAAATGTTAAAGCGTCCCACATCCACACATTATGGTCAGTATTCTCTGCAGCATGTTGCATGAAGTGGCCTGGTGAAGCACTTCTTTGGTACTTCTGTACCTCTGAATATGAACACGTGGGTTAGGGTTAGCCACGTGCCTAGTGGCTGCAGCACCTGCACTGGATAGTATACAGGTGCTGGTCATATAATTAGAATATCATCAAAAAGTTGATTTATTTCACTAATTCCATTCAAAAAGTGAAACTTGTCTATTATATTCATTCATTACACACAGACTGATATATTTCAAATGTTTATTTCTTTTAATTTTGATGATTATAACTGACAACTAAGGGAAATCCCAAATTCAGTATCTCAGAAAATTAGAATATTGTGAAAAGGTTCAATATTGAAGACACCTGGTGCCACACTCTAATCAGCTAATTAACTCAAAACACCTGCAAAGGCCTTTAAATGGTCTCTCAGTCTAGTTCTGTAGGCTACACAATCATGGGGAAGACTGCTGACTTGACAGTTGTCCAAAAGACAACCATTGACACCTTGCACAAGGAGGGCAAGACACAAAAGGTCATTGCAAAAGAGGCTGGCTGTTCACAGAGCTCTGTGTCCAAGCACATTAATAGAGAGGCGAAGGGAAGGAAAAGATGTGGTAGAAAAAAGTGTACAAGCAATAGGGATAACCGCACCCTGGAGAGGATTGTGAAACAAAACCGATTCAAAAATGTGGGGGAGATTCAGAAAGAGTGGACTGCAGCTGGAGTCAGTGCTTCAAGAACCACTACGCACAGACGTATGCAAGACATGGGTTTCAGCTGTCGCATTCCTTGTGTCAAGCCACTCTTGAACAACAGACAGCGTCAGAAGCGTCTCGCCTGGGCTAAAGACAAAAAGGACTGGACTGCTGCTGAGTGGTCCAAAGTTATGTTCTCTGATGAAAGTACATTTTGCATTTCCTTTGGAAATCAGGGTCCCAGAGTCTGGAGGAAGAGAGGAGAGACACACAATCCACGTTGCTTGAGGTCCAGTGTAAAGTTTCCACAGTCAGTGATGGTTTGGGGTGCCATGTCATCTGCTGGTGTTGGTCCACTGTGTTTTCTGAGGTCCAAGGTCAACGCAGCCGTATACCAGGAAGTTTTAGAGCACTTCATGCTTCCTGCTGCTGACCAACTTTATGGAGATGCAGATTTCATTTTCCAACAGGACTTGGCACCTGCACACAGTGCCAAAGCAACCAGTACCTGGTTTAAGGACCATGGTATCCCTGTTCTTAATTGGCCAGCAAACTCGCCTGACCTTAACCCCATAGAAAATCTATGGGGTATTGTGAAGAGGATGATGCGAAATGCCAGACCCAACAATGCAGAAGAGCTGAAGGCCACTATCAGAGCAACCTGGGCTCTCATAACACCTGAGCAGTGCCACAGACTGATCGACTCCATGCCACGCCGCATTGCTGCAGTAATTCAGGCAAAAGGAGCCCCAACTAAGTATTGAGTGCTGTACATGCTCATACTTTTCATGTTCATATGTTCATATGTTTTCAGTTGGCCAAGATTTCTAAAAATTCTTTTTGTATTGGTCTTAAGTAATATTCTAATTTTCTGAGATACTGAATTTGGGATTTTCCTTAGTTGTCAGTTATAATCATCAAAATTAAAAGAAATAAACATTTGAAATATATCAGTCTGTGTGTAATGAATGAATATAATAGACAAGTTTCACTTTTTGAATGGAATTAGTGAAATAAATCAACTTTTTGATGATATTCTAATTATATGACCAGCACCTGTACTCCCTCCATCACCTCCCCCAACCTGAGCTTGGGGATCCGCCTCCTGTGCTGTGTCTGCTCGGCTTTTCACCCTGGTTTGCTACAGTATATATTTTAATATATAATGAAAGAGGGTATTGGGACCAATAAAAAAACATGAAACCTTGTTATTGAAATTTCTGCTGGGTTGGGCCCTTTTTGAGTTTGATTTATTGGACTATTCTTAATTTAGGTGGTGTTCTCTTTCGACGCCACTTGATCATTGTGTTGCCCAACAACCATTGGATGACTGGCGGCCGTGGATCAGAGATCTTCCAATCGGAAGATGGGCGGTTCATATCAATGTGTCCCTGGGCAAGACACTTAACCCCGAAGGCTGTCCCATCGGTGTACGAATATGAATATGATTGCAATATGATGCAATGGGTGTGAATGTGTTTAGTCCTGATGTGCAGGTGGCACATTGCGTGGCGGACCCTGCCAGCACTGTGGGAATGGTTGGGAATGGGTGAATGATGACCTGTAGCTTAAAGGCGCTGTACTTAAAGTCTGTTTACCATTCAGCATGTCACTGATGACTTGTCTTACAGAACAAGATGTAGTTGTCCTGTAAGTGCTAATTCTTTGTTAATAATTGACATACTTTATTATCCCATCGTTTCACCCAGGACTCAAACGTGAGACTGTATTCAGTATTAATCAGTGCCAGCATGACTGGAGAAAGGCTGATGGTATCATATTCACCTTAACAGCAGGAAATCTTTGTGTTTTATGCAACAGTTATACTTTATGTAACAATTGGAAAAACTATTATTTTGACGAGAGATGTGTGTCTATTTTTTAACAGTAGGGTATTTGTGTGATGACCTTTTAAATAACGACAAAATACAGTTTCTCAAGATAACCAGATATTCGTACCTCCCCCCCATACCCACAATCCTACAGGCCTGTACCGTCTTACAACAATGGCTTTGTCTACGGCACACAATGTGTGGTGTTGTCCAAGAAATCTAACCTCATAATGCCCCCCCATCTACCCTCCCTTTAATTACCCAGCATGCTCCACTGTCCTCTGCTAAATGGCCCCTTTTGTTTTGGTCCACCCCACCACCTTTGTTGACATCTACACTTGTGCTTCTGTGAGTAGTGAAACTATCTGTTATCCCTGTGTCTCAAACTGTCTCTTTACACTTGTATGGATCTCCTGTTTCTTGCAGAGATTCCTACAATGAGGCTGAGGAGCAGAAGCTGGTGGCCCGCGTTGAAAGCTGGTGGTGCAGGTGATCGTGGGACTGCCACCCGACTCCTGACCTGTAGTATAAATACAGCACTCCTGTGATTTACTGGTCCATTACATTTCCCATTTATGCATTACTGTAGACTGATTTCTGTCTCTTATTAAATACAGTGGGTACGGAAAGTATTCAGACCCCTTTAAATTTTTCACTCTTTGTTTCATTGCAGCCATTTGCTAAAATCAAAAAAGTTCATTTTATTTCTCATTAACACTCAGCACCCCATCTTGACAGAAAAAAACAGAAATGTAGAAATTTTTGCAAATTTATTAAAAAAGAAAAACTGAAATATCACATGGTCATAAGTATTCAGACCCTTTGCTCAGTATTGAGTAGAAGCACCCTTTTGAGCTAGTACAGCCATGAGTCTTCTTGGGAATGATGCAACAAGTTTTTCACACCTGGATTTGGGGATCCTCTGCCATTCTTCCTTGCAGATCCTCTCCAGTTCCGTCAGGTTGGATGGTGAACGTTGGTGGACAGCCATTTTCAGGTCTCTCCAGAGATGCTCAATTGGGTTTAGGTCAGGGCTCTGGCTGGGCCAGTCAAGAATGGTCAGAGTTGTTCCGAAGCCACTCCTTTGTTATTTTAGCTGTGTGCTTAGGGTCATTGTCTTGTTGGAAGGTGAACCTTCGGCCCAGTCTGAGGTCCAGAGCACTCTGGAAGAGGTTTTCTTACAGGATATCTCTGTACTTGGCCGCATTCATCTTTCCTTCAATTGCAACCAGTCGTCCTGTCCCTGCAGCTGAAAAACACCCCCATAGCATGATGCTGCCACCACCATGTTTCACTGTTGGGATTGTATTGGGCAGGTGATGAGCAGTGCCTGGTTTTCTCCACACATACTGCTTAGAATTAACGCCAAAAAGTTCAATCTTGGTCTCATCAGACCAGAGAATCTTATTTCTCATAGTCTGGGAGTCCTTCATGTGTTTTTTGGCAAACTCTATGCGGGCTTTCATATGTCTTGCACTGAGGAGAGGCTTCCGTCGGGCCACTCAGCCATAAAGCCCCGACTGGTGGAGGGCTGCAGTGATAGTTGCCTTTATGGAACTTTCTCCCATCTCCCTACTGCATCTCTGGAGCTCAGCCACAGTGATCTTTGGGTTCTTCTTTACCTCTCTCACCAAGGCTCTTCTTCCACGATTGCTCAGTTTGGCTGGACGGCCAGGTCTAGGAAGAGTTCTGGTCGTCCCAAACTTCTTCCATTTAAGGATTATGGAGGCCACTGTGCTCTTAGGAACCTCGAGTGCTGCAGAAATTCTTTTGTAACCTTGGCCAGATCTGTGCCTTGCCACAATTCTGTCTCTGAGCTCCTTGGGCAGTTCCTTCGACCTCATGATTCTCATTTGCTCTGACATGCACTGTGAGCTGTAAGGTCTTATATAGACAGGTGTGTGCCTTTCCTAATCAAGTCCAATCAGTTTAATTAAACACAGCTGGACTCCAATGAAGGAGTAGAACCATCTCAAGGAGGATCAGAAGAAATGGACAGCATGTGAGTTAAATATGAGTGTCACAGCAAAGGGTCTGAATACTTATGACCATGTGATATTTCAGTTTTTCTTTTTTAATAAATTTGCAAAAAATTCTACATTTCTGTTGTTTTCTGTCAAGATGGGGTGCTGAGTGTTAATTAATGAGAAATAAAATGAACTTTTTTGATTTTAGCAAATGGCTGCAATGAAACAGAGTGAAAAATTTAAAGGGGTCTGAATACTTTCTGTACCCACTGTAAATGGTTTTATAGCATTTCAAGTATGTTGCATCTGAAGCTGCTACCAGAGTTTAATATTGTTTCACAGCATGTTTATAGCACTATAATCTGCAATATTGGTATCGAATTTGGTGATTGGAGAGTTTTCATTTAGTTTGTGAAATTATGAAAAATTCCATCACTGGTAATAAATCTGTGTAACATGTCTGCTTTTAATGATGCCAGTTCTGTTTTTTGTTTCTGCAAATATGCATAAACACAAAAAGTATATTATAAATCACTGTCCTGCTGTTGTTTTATTGATTTAACTAATTTATGATTTGATATATCTTAACAGTGGCATATTATTAACACAATCCCAAGGTTATTGTAATTTATGACATGCTGCTATGGTTTATATGCTGGTATTCAGACATTGACCTCCATGAGGACGCTCTGGGTAAACAATGATCTTAACTAAAGGCTGTAAAGGAGGGGGGGGGTCTGATGTTATCAAAGGTCTCACTGCTTCAGCTGCTCTGAATGAAGCTGGTGGCTACAGTGAGCAAGCTCCCCGGTAAACTGATCCCAGAGCAGCTGACCGGTAACCAGTGGACAATGACCGTCAGTCAGTCAGTCCGCAGCGTGTCGGGCTTCTGAAGCGCTTTCACATCGGAGCAGTGACGGATCACTGAACCAATGCTTTACTGAGAGTCCACCGCGTGTTTGACCCGAGGCTGCTGGTGAGTCGACTTTTTCTTCTTTCTCAACTGTTCCGAATCAAACGAGCTCTCAATCGATGTTCATATTCGATATGATCGCGTTTAGATCGCAGATCTCAGTTAAATAATAACAGAGGTTACATATACAGGATGCTGTCAAACACATGCTTCATGTAAATACATGCCCATCAACACGGACCACAGGAGCTTTGGAAAGGTGTGGGTACAAATAGATGCAGATTTTAATGCCATCATCATTCAGCAAAAAAACAACTTTGCTTCTGCAGATGCTATGTTATTACTTCAGCAATGACGCGAGAGACTCACATTGTAGACTGATGGAAGTTGGGCTATAATATTTAGGGTCGAGTCTTCTACAAATAACTGTTGGTTCTATCAGACTGACAACAAGCCACCCAATGGAAATAAAACCATTATAGCCGAGCCTATGTAAAATAGCTTTACTTCTGAAAAATACATTTTAAAAGCCAAAGTGTCATGGGTGAGGATTTGAGCATTTTAATAAAGAAAACGAAATACTTTTTATAAAGGCATCAAATCTCAAAGAAATGTCAGCAGAGATCTTTGTACATTGTTTTAGAAGAAACCAAAAACCCAAATCTGGTTAAAGAGGAAACAACGTTATATCTTTTTTAATACCCTATACCCTATACCTGTTGCCTACTTTGCTTAAAAACTGAGCAGACATTGGAGTTGTCTGCTATAGTCTTTCACTTGTTTTGCACATTACAACTGATGACCACTTGTTTTGAGGCAAAACTATTTAGAGAGTTTAGAGTTTACCTGGCTTAGATGTGTTCAAGGCTGGCTCGTTGTGTAACTGTACATTCTAAGCAATCTGTGTTACCTTCATTCAATAAGACTGTTAAGTGCTCATTAATGGTCTTTTGTAGGTGACCCTGTAGAGCAGAGGTATTCAACAGGGGGTCCGCGGCCCCTAGGGGGTCCGCGAAGGTACTGCAGGGGGTCCGCGAAATTTTTGGTTGATTAGACAATTAAAAAAAAGAAAAAAATTATTTTTTGTTTCTCTAAACATGAATGTGTCCATTATTTTAATAGTTCAGTATTGTATGAAAGATAACAGGTATGTTTATGCATGGCAGTGGCACTAATAGGCCATCACTCATTTTTGTTTCCACATTTATGTTTAAAACATCAGTTTGAATATCTTGTATGCATGATTATCATGCAATTGACAGACAATGTTTATATTGGCATTGGTATCAGTTGACAAGGTATGTTTATAAATGGCAGTGGCACGGCCTCCCTACTCACTGTACCTTGCACATGTTTAAAATAAAAACATGAATATATGAACCTGTGTATTATTTAAATAGCTTAGTATTGAATGCACAATAACAAGGTATACATGGTACTAGGCCCATTTTAATATAAAACACAATTTTATACAATATATATATATATAGTCGGGGGTCCCTGCTCCATCTCTCTATCAGTTTGAACAACGTTGAAGACCCCTGCTGTAGAGTGCTACAGGGAGGACCTAATTTTGCTCAACTACATTTTTCTGTGTGGATTATTGCAGAAAATAATCTCCGTGGCATAACAAACATTCATGTTACTTATAAATGTTGTTCAGCAAGATAATCAATCTTCAGAATTGACTGACATATTCCATGTTGAAGAACAAAACCACAGACAAAAAATGTAAAAACACCCATTGACTTCGAGATGTGGAAAAATGATAACCCATTTCCGGGTTTTAGTACTCATTCCAGCAGCAGGAAAGTGTTTGCTCAGGCTTCGGCCAGCCCCGCTGGATTGTGCAGAAAATAGAAGTTATATGAGGACATTTTGACAGCTCATTAAGAGGATATATTCCAAACAGACAAGCCTGCTGTCCTACGTCTGTGTCTGCAGTTTCAGAGGCTTTGTAGTCCTCAAGCTATCTATGGAGAGGCAAGCGGTGCAGCGGGCCAAGGAGGCCTTCCTGAGTGGCAGGACTCGGCCTCTGGAGTTCAGACTGCAACAGCTTCACGCCCTGAAGAGGATGATCACTGAGAAAGAGGCTGAGATCTCCTCTGCTCTCAAACAGGACATCAACAGGGTGAGTGGAGACACAGCACACCGCTGCATGTAATATTTAATGTGACAATGATAATGTGATGAGCATGCTGGATTTCCTACAGAGCCAGTACGACACACCACTCTTGGAGCTGATTGGCATTGAGAATGAGATCAAGCTGGCTTTAGAGAAACTGGCGGAGTGGGCAGCTCCACGACCGGTCGAAAGGAACCTCCTCACCATATCTGATGAGGTCTATGTGCAGCCGGAGCCTCTGGGAGTGGTGCTCATCATCGGGGCCTGGAACTACCCGTGGGCCGTCACCCTCCAGCCGCTGGTTGGAGCTATCGCTGCTGGTAAGTAAAAGTTCTGAGAGATGATTCCTTTGCGGGAGTCATTTAAAAAAAGAAAAGAGGAATCAAAAGTCATGTTCTTCATCACTTTCTTCTGCATCATAATAAGTAAATGTGTCATATACATTTGGCCAATATTACAATTCAAGTTCAGCCTTTGCGCTTTGGAGGTTATTGGGAAGATATTATACACGTTTAGCATTATGTGGAGCAATTTAAGTTATTCTTGATTTATTACGTATGTGCATAGATAAATAGATTATGGCATTTTAGCCATTTTCATTCTTTTTGGAGAAATAATGTATTACATATACCCTTATTTAAAGGTGCAGTGTGTAGGATTTAGGGTTATTTAATGTAACGAATGGAATATATTATTCAAAACTATGTTTTGAATAATGTATAATCGCCTCAATCTAAGAATAGTTTGGTTTTTGTTAGCTTAGAATGTGCCCTTCATATCTACGTATGAAGCCATGTTGCACCGCTATGTTGCTACAGTAGCCCAGAATGGACAAAGCAAACCCTGGACCCAGTCAGAGACTTTTGCTTTTTAAGTCACCTGAAGGCCACCGTAGTTCTCCGACACACAGAGGGTACTTCTCAAGTCTCTTAATTGCTGCAGCGTCCAATCACATGACTGATGAACAATGAGGGGGCGTGTTGGCCGTTAAAAGACTTCCTGGAAGTCTGTTCTCGTGGTTCCTCGCTCATGGCTCCTCTGAGGTCCCTCCTCCATCCTCGATCCTCGCTCCTCCGAGCTACATTAGAGCTTTGGGACGGCCGTCAATATGGCGGCGCAGAAACAACTTCCGGTTCAAGCGAGGATCGAGGAGCGAGGAAATGACAATTAAGAGACTTGAGAAGTACCCAGGGAAAGGAGGGGTGAGTGGAGGGGTGTTTAGTTGGTTGCAATCTGCAATCTCACTGCTAGATGTCACTAAATCCTACACACTGCTCCTTTAAGGGACAATAAAGATAACAGATAAGATAATAATAACAGTTAAATACTATAAGTTGATGTCTTTAAATATGCATGTTGGTCAAACTTGTGTTTTGCAGTATAAGTTTGAGAAGAATTGAGAGTGAGAAAAGTCTCTCCAGTGAACTTCAGTCTGACAGCATTCTCAGTCTCACTCTACTTGTGTGCTCTCCGTCACTCAGTGATGTCATTCCACTCACAGAGACCTGTGTTCTCTCTCTACAGGCAACGCAGCCGTAGTGAAGCCGTCAGAGCTCAGCGAACACTCGTCCCTCCTCCTCCGGGCTCTGCTGCCTCGCTATCTGGACAAGGTCTGAACACCGGCTGCTATTGTTGATGGAATAATGTTCAGCGCTGCTGTAACGTCAAAGCCTTGTACCAACACAGTACATTGCATCCCAGATATGTTTGACTTTGGCCAAGTGGCCACTGTATGAGCAGGGACCCATTCTACCCGAGAGCTAACATCATCTTGAATGTGTCAGGAACGTTTCACAAAAAGGCTTTGTCTTTTAGTTACCCCTTTTAGGTGACATAATTGCATATTTAAAGAGGAAAAATACGATGAATAAAACGTTGCTGTTTATTTCCAGGATCTGTACCCGGTTGTAACAGGTGGAGTGTCAGAGACCCAGGAGCTGCTGAAGCAAAGGTTTGACCACGTCTTCTACACAGGAAGCAGCACTGTGGGTAAACTGGTGATGGAGGCTGCGGCTCGCCACCTCACCCCGGTGACCCTGGAGCTAGGAGGGAAGAGCCCCTGCTACATCGACAAGGACTGTGACATCAGAATCGCCTGCCGGTAACATGCCACTCACCAGAGTAGCCCGTTTCACTAGTGCTCACACACAGAGCCAAATGACACGCTAGCTCTGAGGGGTATCTTCGGGTAATTTGGCCTCATGTGTTGTGATAAGATTACAGCAATGTGTACTTGATGACCTGTAGAAGTTAAGCATTTTAACCAAAGAGGCGGCTGCTTTAACTGCTACAGCTGCTATGTGTGCAGTCCTGCTGAAGTGATAATAGTAAAGTGTGTGTATGAAATACTGAGGTGAATGATCTACTGGACACACATTCATTTTGGTATCAATTGTTCTCAAAACTAATCGTGGGACTCTTGAGCGAGGAGTACGCTCTTTCCAAAGTAGCTAGCAGCACTAGCTACACAAGCCGCTGAATCTTGCAAGAGTGCCAAGTCAGCAACACTGATAGACCGTCCCTTCAGGCCACTCCCCCAAAGTTATCATAACATATCACATATCATTATGAACGTAAACAATGAACCTGGCTATCTGTCAAGCTAGCGGCATGTAGACAGGGACGTAGCTCGTTCAATCATTTAATTACAGATTATTTCCTTTTCTTTCACGGAGCATTTGATTTATAGATTGCTGTTGGGATGTAAAGAGAATCTCAACAAATATATCAAGAAATGTTTTTTTTTTTTTTTAAATTAATTATTGATTTCCTAGCTTACTGGCAGGTATCCGTTTCTATTCATTTCAGTAAGCTATAACAAAAGTACTTGAGAGACTTGAAACCTGCTGAAGACTGTCACAGTGATAATTTGTTACTATTATTTTTGTTTGTATTAGCTCCTACATCTAATATTACAGGAAACCTATTTAGCACAAGCCATATTTTTTGCTCCCAAAAAACACAAGCTAAATCCAATCAACTCAAATTTGTGTTTACATCTTTACATTTTATTATCACTGCGATGATTTTTGCTGATCAAATATCATGTCATGGAATAGATCACGAAGCACATTTCTCAAAAGCACTGTGATGGTGGTTTGGAAAAGGGTTGAAAACAATGCAAATGTATTCATATTTGTGGTTTAAGAGGACGTAACATACACACCACTGGAATTGTCCTTAAGCTTTGGATGGATTAGCGAGCTGTACGCTAGTAACGGCTCTATTCTTTTTGCACTGCTACATATGCCTGGATGTGACTTCTTCAAAGCCATAAAACACTGTCGCATGCATTGATCATTAGGTAAAGTGTAAATGAAAGTGATCAACATTGACAATGTGTTCCTCCATACCCGTTTGTGTGCAGTCGTATAACTTGGGGAAAGTTTGTCAACTGTGGTCAGACGTGCATCGCTCCAGACTTCATCCTGTGTGAACCCTGCATCCAGGGTCGAGTGGTGGATGCCATCCGACAAACTCTACTGGTACCATCCTTTAGACCCGTCTACGCTAACATCTAAATCAAAATGAAACTGCACAGTTTTTCAAAAAACCTTCTGATTCATCGCAGGAATTCTATGGCGCTGATCCCAAATGCTCGCCAGACTACGGCCGAATCATCAACCAGCGTCATTTCATCAGAGTCATGGGTCTGATGGAGGGTTACACCCCTGTGGTGGGTGGACAGAGTGATGCCTCACAGCGCTACATTGGTAGGAAGATACAGCGAGGTAATGGATAAGTCGTGCTGAAATCAATATTTCCGTTTAATGAACATTGTTCATGTACATGCAGCCCCAACCGTGCTAAAGGACGTGCCCCCTCACTCCAGGATGATGCAGGAGGAGATTTTCGGCCCTTTGCTGCCTATAGTGGCTGTGAGCGACATGGACGATGCCATCCGCTTCATCAACGAGAGAGAGAAACCTCTGGCACTCTACATCTTCTGCTCTGATAAGAAGGTGAGAGGAAACCAAACCGCAGGCGTGAGGAGATTTAAAGCAGGTTTGAATGTTTAATGTTCTTTATGTTTCTCCTTTCTTCTGCTGCTGTCTCTGAAAGGCAACAAAAAGGATGATTGAGGAGACCTCAAGTGGAGGAGTGACGGTCAATGACGTCATGATGCACTACACACTCAGCTCACTCCCATTTGGTGGTGTCGGTAAGACTGCCTCAAAGTGCATTGCTGTCTGTATGTTTAGTTAGGGGGACTTCATCACGAGGGCAGTGCATGGCTGGATTAACTTGTTAGGGGGGCCCATAGGCTGCATAGATGGATGATGCCTCTCCACTTCCTCCCACTGTACAGAATTGAAGCCAAAATATCCCGGGATACGGGAGCCGCCATCTTGCGCGTTTGACGTCATTTGCAGCCCGTGTCTGCCCGGTAGTGATTTGGTGGCTGAAGGTGCACTATCACTATATCGCTCAGCCCCTATTTCCCCTTTAGTACTCTTAGCTGAAGAGACCAAACAGATGCACTCCAGTTCAAAACAAGGTGAAATTAAAGAAACACTGTTTAACATTTAGGAGGATTAATGATATTCATAACTATGTTTTTACTCATGTATAATTACTTGAAACTAAGAATCTGTGTTTTTCTGTTACCTTAGATTAGAAAAAGCCATTTATATCTACATAGGGAGCGGGTCCTCTTCCATTGAGTTGGCCATCTTGCACCGCCATGTTTCTACAGCAGCACAGAATGGACAAACAGAACACTGGCTCTATAGCGAGAGGTTTTTGCGTTTTGACATTACTTAAGGTAGGGATGGGTCCCGGAACTCAGTATTAAATGGGCAGCAGTGCTAAATTGTTACCGGAGTATTGATAAGCGGCAAGGTTACTGGTGTTTTTGTGTAATTTATTATCATGCAGCGTGTGTCTCCTCTGCTCTCTGTGTCAGAGCTAAGCTCCTCCCACTACACAAACACATAGAAACAAACACACGGAACTAAGTCAGCAGACAGTGGAGACAGTGAAGCCACAGTGGAGACAGTGAGGGGTACTCAAGTTCACAATATCTAAGCTCCTTACTGTTGACTTGCAATAAATTCTCATGAATATTATTTATTTTATTGACATTTTAGATTTGTTTCCAGTTGGATATTAATGACTTTATATAGTTACTTTACTGTTGTAAACATCACTGTTGCTGCTCTAGAAACAATCAATTATATTTAAATTAGAAATAAATTCTAATCCTTTTCTGTATTTAAAATTATGTTTATGTTTTTAAAAGTAATTATTTATTCAAGACAAAGAACCAAGTATCACAAAGTATAATAATACTAATTATTATTATAATAAGTACTACTATTAGTAGTAATAAAATCCTAAAGATACCTATCCCTACCTGAAGGCCACCGTAGTTCTCGACATGGTTGGAAAGGGAGGGCTGAGCAGAGGGTTCTGCAACCTCACCACTAGAAGCCACTAGCGTGTTTTAGAACTATGGTGGCCTTCAGGTAATGTAACAATGCAACAGGCCGTAGGCCAGTTTGGTTTGTCCATTCTGGGCTGCTGTAGAAACATGGCGGTGCAACCTGGCGGACTCCGGGGAAAAAGACCCGCTTCCTATGTAGATATGAAGGTAACAAAAACGATTCTTGATTTTATCTTTATTCTCACAAATAAAAACATAGTTATCGATATATTGTATTTCTGTCTAAAAAAATCTCCCTAAATCCTACACACAGGTCCATTATTTCATTTTCCAAGCAAAAATGCCGACCTCCTTGTTCTTCTCCAGTATTTCGCTCTTTTTTATCATTGCAATCTTTTGAGTTTTTGACTTTTGGTCAAACAAAACTAATTTGCCAAAGGCACCCTGTGCACTTAAAGCTGCCACTATGTTGCAGAAAAACCTCAAAACATGCCGATAGGTACACATCTACCGCTATGTCACCATCTTATAAAGTTATTTTATCTATTATTCAGTGAAGTAAAGTCGTAGGCCTTAAAAACCAATCTATGAGCTACACTATAAAAGTGCACTCAGTAACGTGCAGATCTCCGCCAGGTGTGTCTGCAACAACCACAGCTGTGATGTTTGATTGAACGAATACAAATCTCAAATGTCTGACCCCCAACCAGACCGCGAGTGTATCAGAGGTGTTGTTTACTCTCCTGTAGATATGTTCTTATTTTAATCTATAGAAGCCGTCTGCAGCGGCTCTGTGCAGCATAACTGTGTAACGCTTCAGTCCTGCTGGGTGTTAACTTTCGTTAGCAGTTGGTTCTGTTAGCCAAACACACAGTAGGACTCTGTTGCAGCCACTGGCTGCTTGCAGCTAAGTTCAGTTTGTCATTTGCTCTGAGATTAGCCGTGCACATCAAGAGAGGAACTACTACTTACTGCCCCTACGGCGTAAAACTGTAAATCACTGCAACCCCGAGAGGTCCTTGAGCATAGTCATAAATAAACAACCCAAATATTAGGCTGATGCATCCAATAGATTGCGAAATGTACCGTGCACAGACACACAGATTTAGAGATGCACAGGCATGCACAAACCCACACCAAGGGCATAGGTTTGGTTTCAACATTTGTAGGGCCACATATTAAGCAATAGGGTCTGGGGGTCCTCAAACACATAATTCCTGCATTCTGGTGAATTTTTTGCATCCATTTACGATGGAAAAGTCTGTATTTGTAAAGGAAAACATCATATTCAGGCACCAGGTGACACTTCAAATATATGAATATATAATGGAACATAATGCAGTAAGGCTCTCAAGCATTCTGTATTGCTTTCAAAAATGTACTCTCAGATCAACTTTTCTCATTCAATGTTATCTCTGCTGAGTCAAAACACCAGTTCTTTCTCTTCCCTCCTCTTTTTGTCTTTAACCTCTTTAGATGTGCATGTGGCACCTGTTCCTCAATTATAAATTAAATTCATTTGAATTAATTTATAAACCTCTGGAATTGAATTGCTCTTATGTGTTTCAACAAGATTTCTGTTCATGATTAAAACGTTCTTCACATTAAACATATCCCACATATCTGTCTTCTCTGGAAAGTCGGGAAATAGTTATTTTTAGAAAAGCTGTATTATTACGAGACTAAAGTCAAATTTCCAGAAGAAAAAAATCGACCTATACTCTGTAAAACTGATACAAACACTTGATAAGGCATAAATGTCACAACTGTGTCTTATTGTCCACACAAATGTGGACTTTGACAAAGTGCTGGCTAGATCCTCGATCATAAACATTCAAACCAGCAGTGTTATTTGTGCTAGTGTGCTTTAACTTGTAACGACACTTGTAAGCACCTTAATTGTAAAAGTTATAAAACAACTCAAATCTGTCTCACCATCACATTCCCGAGCATAGAGGAGTTGTAGAAATATAACATCAAGTATCATATAAGAATGGCACAACAGAGCGGCAATAGTTTTAGATAATATCTTCTAATACTGTGCAAATATCAACAAGTCCGATTTTAGTTTTCATATAATTTTTGTGTGCAACATTGCTGCAGTGACCAAAGACATGCTGTCAGGCGCACAGAGTGCAACGGAGATGTCGCGGTGCGCCACATTCTCTGCCGTCTTTAGTCACCAGAAGTGCATTTCAGCGGTCAACAAGCGATTCTGCTCCTCGGTCTCTTTCTGCGTGTGCGATAGCAGATGATGCCAACTTTATATGCCAAGTTTGCGCAAATATTGGTAGGGACAATTCTGTCCTCCCAAAATATATGTAGGGACATGTGCATACCGTCCATACAATCTGATGCACATGTAGCACAGCGCCAGGTTTCAGGTCCAACAGTACATCTGGCAACACCATGTGTTATAAAGGAAAAAGCACCTGTCAGTACCATAGCATTGATGAGATATGTTGGACAAAGGAAGCTGGACCTGCTTTAGACTCCAAATGAAAACTCTGGTGTCAAGTTGGGTCACAAATCCACACTTAAAAGTAAAAAACTATGTCTGGAGTGAGTCTTTGAAATCTTTAGCCTTTCTTCTCCCTTTGCTGTCGTCCCTCTGGTTGGGCCGGTAGATATGAGTGCACTAACACCCACATTACAGGACTTATGAATACCAGACAGTCTCACACAGTTACGCCATATAGTAGAACCTATAATTCAGTTTGTAAATTCAACAGACATGACTTCAGACTTGTCTGTGACCCCCTCCAGGTCAGAGTGGTATGGGCCACTACCATGGTAAACACACCTTTGACCAGCTGAGCCACCATAGGGCCTGCCTGGTCCGCTCTCTGCGGATGGAGAACGTCAACTTGGCCCGCTATCCTCCTCAGGACCGCCGGCGAGCACGTAGGGTGCAAATGGCCCTCCGGTCACCCATGATCGACATGTCCAAAAGGACGTTCGTCTGGGCCGTCACTGCCACCATTATCGGCTTTGGATTGTTCATCACCCTGCTCGTCATCCTGCTCATAGCGTCAGGCCTCAACTGTACCTGCTGGTACTGGAGAGGCTTCTATAACTAGAAACACTGAAACTTTCCTTTGTAAAATCTATCAAAAGAAGACTGAGTGACTGCTGCAACAATTTCCATGTAAACAACACATCTGAACACTTTGAATCCTGTTTTGTATTCAGATATTTGTGAGGTTATTGCTTTTAGCAGATGTAATGGTTAATAATGAATTAACTCAACTATGAAATGATAACTCAAATAATCATAAACCCGTGAATTTGGGAGAAAAAGTGAAGGGGAGTGATGGCTTGATTAGTTTAACAGATTAAATTTGGGACGCCACCCCATTTTGAAAAAAACTTAAGATTTCAGAATTTGATGTCTCAATCTCAGGGTTGCTAGAATTCTTGGCATGGTGTACAGTGACTTATCATTTCATATAGACGCAAATCAAATTATCAAGTTCTTTGTGAAGGAAATACAGATGTTTTTACAAACCAAAATACTAAACAGCAAATAAATGAGTACAATGACCAACGGTGAACCATGTATAAATTAAAAGGATTATATGTGACTGACATGTTCATCAATGAAATGTGATTTGTTTAACGTTTATCAATGAAAGTTAGTTCAAAAGATGAATGCACCATTTAGCAGTGGAGAGTTTAAGAACCAGGAAAGCTTAAGCAATTTCATATTATTCTAATATAAGGGAGATCCTAGTTTATTCATTTCTCAATTAGTCTAGCATCTTTGGGAGTTTAACTTATTACCTTGCATTACTTTATTGACCGACATCAAATTTATTAAGGCCTAACGGTTGTGATGGGCAGATGAATTAAGCTTAATGGGGTGGCTGCAGCTTCTCTGTGGACATTTCGTCATTCTAGTTGCATAAGACTTGTAATATTTCATCTCTTGCTCTGATGGCAGTTGGTTTTGCTTTCCCTGGTATCTTCGGACATGGGCGAGTCCTTCAGCGGGACACTGAATAATCTTGTCACCCCCATAGCTGTCTTTCTATCATCTTTGCTAGGCTTAACATTTACTTTAATTTTAACGTAGGGACAGGCCGCAGTAGTCTACGGGTCAGGGACACAAGACAAGAATAAGAGGCAGAACAGCAATATAGAGATCTAGCTTGCAAGACTCAAAGTGCTTACGTCTTGGTTGTAGCATATTGGAACCTAAGTGAAAGAAAAGGCTTTTTCAGGTCCTTTGTTCTCAGGCTAGATGTCCTCTCAGCATGTCTCAGCTCGCAGTCAGCCTATGAGCCTGCAGATGGACAGACCTGCCAGCCAGGTCATCGGTTTGATATTGTTGGGATGGGGCAGGAGCGAGTTTGGTTATCAGCAAATACGAAAACTAAATTATCATCAATAACATTATTAATTTGAATAACAGGGCACCATCCTGAGATCAGGGACCAATAACCAAACTATAAATGAAGTCTCATAATTAGGATTCAATCATGTCAATAGACAAAGTACTATTCCACATTCAGAGTAAACAGTGAAGGTTCAAATTCAAACACAGGCCACATATCCAGCCATTATCACAATACACACGCACAAAGTAATCACAGAGAGCTGCTCTTTAAAAGTATAGCATTTATTAAAGTCCAATAATAATGATGATCAAGTCAAATAATATCTAAAACTAACTACTATACAATTACGAGCCTATATCTAAAATCAACAAACAATCTGTGGTGAGAGTGTGTGTGTCTGTGTGTGGGGGGGGGGGGGGGGGGGGGAAGAAGTGTGAAACTACTCTCAGACACACTGGCAAACTCACATTCAGTAAGTTGCGATTCTGGTCTTTTAACTGTTAGTTCCCAACCGTACTCGTGGTGACTGATCTAACAGAACACTATTGCAGCAGTATGGAACACAATGTGTTCTTGTTGGTATTCTTTGTATCATGTCTTTACCTTTATACTGTTTATTGTGCTGTCTTTGTTTGACCTGCCAAGGGACTACAGATGCAAATTAGCTTAAAGCTACAATGTGATACGGAGCATCAAATGGTGACAATTATGTTTGAACTGTACATGGTCCCCTTTGAATAAATAAATAATCATTTCTGCACAGCACTAACGGAACTCGGCTGTCCGTGTGCATACACGACACGTAACAATGCAGTAAACTTAAACACAAAACAAGGTAATAAACACACTGACCCAACTGCCCAGACATAAATTGGCATTTAGCTTACTGCAGAGGAGTGACAGAAAACTAGAAGTGCAGATCTCCTCGAGGGGCTTGTATTTCACAGTGAGTTTAACATAGCCAGGATATCTTCTGGTTGTCTGGCTTAAGTAACCTTACCAGCCTTGATCCAGCTAAATGGTCCTAAGAAGCTGGTTATCAAACACGGTAAATCAACCCAGGGTTACACAATCTGGCTGTGAGCAGGTTCACATAAGGGCTGGTGTCACTAGATGGTCAATCTCCCACCTGTAGGTGGACTCATCCCCACCAGAGAAGAGTCCAATGAGGGCGGTGTCATCCTCAAACTTCAGGAGCTTGACGGACTGTTGTCAGGCTGGTGGGTCCAGCAGTATGTGAGATTAGCTGCGCGCGCACACGCGCGCGCACACACACACACACACACACACACACACACACACACACATATGCCTGGCAGAGATAAACACTCATTACTCCAGCCTAATGGAACATTGTTGATGCTGTTGGACACACGGCAAAAAGGCAACAGGGATGGACCCAAATACAGAGAGACATGGGAAGCAGAAGGATGATAAACAGAAATTTTAATAAAGAAATCTCCAAAACAAAAACCTACCAGACTGGTGAATACAAAAGTAGTAACTAAAAACCCAAGCAGCAAAATGTCACAAAACAGGTACATCAGCCATGTGCCCAAGGGACTATTAACAGGAACAAAGGAGACCACCCACAAACAGCAGACAAAAGACAGGACTATAAATACACAGGAAACTAATCAGACAACAAGACACAGGTGGGCAGACACGAGGGCAGGCTGAAAGCTGATTGGTGGAAGAAACACAAGGGAACAGAGCCAGGCTCACGAGACTAATACAACACAGGTGATCCACAGAAAAAAAAGGAGAGAAAACCACAAAGATAGGAAGTCAAACAGCCACAGGACACAAGAGGCAGGGAACTCCCAAATGAAACAGGAAACAAACTAAACAAAACCAAGATGGGGACAATATATTTGCTGTAAAATAATGTGTTTGCATGGCATTGTGATTAACAGCTATATGTCAGGATACATACTACTGGAACAAAGAGTACATGGTTTGACTTACAAAGTGAAAAAGTGTGTCATAACACATTGCATTGCAGGTCATTCTATTCTAACACCTAAAAATCTTTACCTTAGAATGAGCTGTTAATACCTACATGGTCCTCTTCGCGGAGTCCGCCATTTTGGACCAGCATGTAGGTCAGAACAGACAATCCAAACTCTGGCTCCAGCAATTAAATTAAATTATACAGTATTTATTTTGTGTAGCCCAAAATCACAAATCACAAATTTGCAATCTGTACATCCTCTGTCCCGGGACCCTCACATCGCTACAGGAAAAACTCCCCCAAAAAAACTTTAACGGGGAGAAAAAATGTGAGCAAGAGCCTTTATAATTTTATTTGTTACATTTGTTACCTGAAGACCACCGTAGTTCTACTACACGCTTGGATACCCCAGCACTAAATCCTACACACTGCCCCTTAAATGGTGAAATATGATACACAACATGTCATTGCAGTGCCGATGTGTTTCTGTCCAAGCAGTTGGTTCTCTACAGTATAAAAGAAGCATGCAGTGTGTGGCTACTAGATGGCAGCAGAGAACTAAAGAAGAGGAATATGGTGACTTTATGTTCCACATGTTAAAATGAGGGATTTTTCTATCAAGTTAAAAAAGAAATCTAAATATATATCCTCTCAGTCCTGAATTACACTGACCTTCACAGGTTAAGATGCAGAGTTGTATTATGTTTACAGTCAAAGACTAAAGTGTAGATCTTATTCTTACACACTGACTATATAAACTACAGCATCCCAAATAATCATGGCAAATATAATGTGCTGGTCCCATCCTAATTTGGGCAGCATGCAGTCAAGGCCTTTTAAGTGATTTAAGTTAGTGCCCCATCAGCCTTAAGGCGCTCCCTGTTGCTCTGAGATGCTCTGCTGAGCTCTAAACTGTCGACTTTATCACTTAATAGGTCTGGGGATATTGAGCTTGTGAGCCAGCAAAAGGAAACAGCTGCCATCTCAGCACCCTGATTCAGCTCTAAAGGGATCACTTCTGTTGTACAGTTGTAGTTCCTGGAGGCCTGAATAAATATCACATAACTGCAGTAGAGTCAGATTGTTGACCGGGCCTGGACATTAAATCAACTAGAGACACCAGTTCATGACTTCCACAGGAAAACAATCTATTGATAGTTTTTTATATTTGCAGCTCTACTTTTATTGGGGACTCTAAAGGTCCAATCAGTAAAGGTTTGTACTGCCTGGAACCACAACATGTCATGTGATAAATCAGTAAGGGTTTGATGATCAAAAGCTAACAAATAACAAATAAGCTAACAAGCAGACCACCAGTACTGCGCCACAATTCAACTCTGAGGCCTAAAGGGACTTGTTCTTAAGACCAAAACCATGTGACAAAACAGATCTGCAATGCCAGTAATTTGCATGGACACATATTACCTCAATTTCACTTGTTTCTGACTGGCTCTGCTCTAATTTACTCTGTGAATGACACGTTATTAGTATCAATTACAGGCCTCCTTAGCTCAAGGCAGATTGGCACTGTTCCTCTGAGTCCTTTTGACGAATCTACAGGTTTCTGAACACCAGGAAAAGGATACAGGTCATTGATCTACTTTCTGTACACTCCGGGGTTGGAGACACTTCCATGTCCTGGAACCATCGGTTCAGCACTGTGCTGAAACTGTTGCAGAGAGGTTATGCAAACAATTTCACGCTGTAGTTGAGCAAATATATTCATAAAAATGAACTAACTGTAGATGTAAAAAAACATAGTGAATAAATTAGTAAAATTATGGAAACGCTATTTCTCTTTTCACCTTCACATAATGTGTAATGTGTCACCCAGACGTTACCTTGTTCTTGGCTGCAATGACATTTCTCACAAATTTGGGATCTTTCATAAATCACACAATTAATTGGTTAATTAAGAAAATGAAAATTGTTAATTGCGGCCCCATTTGATAAAATAATCTGATATTCCATTGTATATATAAAATCTTAATCTGTAACGTAACCATTAACTATTATTATAGTTACTCTTATTGAATAATGAAAGTACAATATTGTCCTTTTAAAATGTAATGGAGTAGAAGTACAAAGTATTGGTTACTGGTTAAATTGGTTACTCCTGTCTTTAATTAGTAAGGCCTGTGCAGCTTTGAGATCTACACATGTGCAAAGGGATCCATCTAACGAGTCAGAGGGAGGAGTCGCTGCCTTTTTATGCTTGCAGTGGCCATGCTTGAGAACATTCTGTGTTTGCAACAATGGGGTCCAGTCAGCTTGTTGTGTTTGGTTTTGTGCTTGCGTGTGTCAGCTTTAGTGATGCTCGAGTCCTCATTATGAGCCAGCCAAACTACTGGGGCATTAAGGATGAACCAGCAGCACAACCTGAGAGAGACCACTCCAGGGAGTCTACTCAACAAGCTGACGTGCTCCAGGCAGAGCAGATCCAGCCAGCAGCCGAACCGCTGTCCTGGACATTTCCAGAAGATCCAGTGGATTCAGTAAGCGAGACCCCTGTCAATTATGTACTGCGGCAACCGGCGACGGCCAACCGTGTTGCTGTGAGGTGTGGGGAAAGCAGGATCCAGGTGGAAGTGAGCCAGGACTTGCTGGGCCTTGGCAAGCTGATAAACCCAGGGGATCTCACACTCGGTGGTTGCTCAGCCACTGAGATCGACAACTTGGCTCATGTGCTGGCCTTTGAGTATGAGCTGCACAGGTGTGGCAGCAGACGAGTGGTGAGGTTTTTATTCATATAATGCCTTGATATTAAACTTTCAGTCAAGAAATGTCAAATTGTTCTCTTTTCCTTAGGTGATCGAGAATACCTTAATTTATGCTTTTACACTGGTCTACAACCCCGAAGTGTCTGGCGGAAGTGGCATCACGAGGAGCCAGGGTGCTGTCATAGGAGTGGAGTGCCACTACCTGATGTGAATTGAAAGCTGTATCAGCCTGCAAAGACCCGCTTGAGTTTACTCTGTAGAAATGATTTTATGTAAAAGCAAACTAATAAAAGTCTTTATGTCTCGGCACACTGGTTCTACCCTAATCTATGCCCTGTCTAAGATAACCAATGGCCGGTCTCGGTGCAGAAGCAACGTAAATGGTACTTGTATATCTCTTTTCTAGTCTTCCGACCACTCGCAGCACTTTAACACTACGTCCTCATTCATCCATTCACACACTGATGACCGGGGCTACCATGCAAGGTGCCACCTGCCCATCAGGACAATCTAACATTCATATCAGATTCACACACCATAGGCATGGCTACGGGAGTAATTTGGGATTAAGTGTCTTGCCCAAGGACACATCGACATGGACTAGTAGAGCCAGGGATCGAACTGCCGATCCTTTAAATTAAATTTGAAAAAGAAACTGTCTAATTTTGGGGGAGCTAAGTGTTCTCTAGCCCCTTAGCCACCTGTGTGAGGAAGCATTTGCAACATGTCATCAAAGTAAAAGCTAGCCCTTCTAAAACCAATACATACTGATTTATTCATGTTTATCTTGTAAATCATTTTCTTCCTAATTTTGTGATTTCTTCAAAGCCAATACAAGTAACCCATGAGGCCTAGAAGCATTGACATTTTACTTTGAAAGGCAAAGCAGTGAACGCTTCCTCATTGTGTGCACAGTGTAGAAATGTGTTGCAAAACTGATTATATTCAGACACTGTGGGGGTGAAGAGAAATAACTACCCACGTAGTTGATGCTGATGTGTTTGTCCTCTCCCATGTTTGACTTAAATGTAGGGTTGGCAGTTCTCTGAAAGTCAGTGCTGAACTTTACAGATGCTGGTGTAGCAGATGTTTCTGCAGCTCTTGATTGGAGGGTTATACTGTAGGAATATTCTTTTTTTTTTTCCCCTCAACATACACACACAACTGTGAGCATACGTGTGATGGTTTCTCTTTGGTAATCAGCAAGAGTGGTGAAACAAAATAAATGCTTTTCTCGGAAGTGGTTCTTAAAATTGATTGCGATAATCTTCCAAGAAGCCACTCAGTGTTGCTAATTGTGGAAGTGTGCCAACACAGGTGCTAATGTTGATGGTCAAAGGTTACAACTCTCAAAATGGTTGCCTAACCCACATTAGGGAGAACCTCGACAGAAGGTGAGACACATACATACAAAATGTTTGTGAGATTCTGGATTAGTATGTTCCAACAAATTTAATGAACAGATACCTCCAAGTTAAAAAAATGCGTGTTTGGAGAAATTGCTTCATGATACAAATTGCAACTTGCATGCTGCACAAATTTGGTGCAACAAGCCCCTGGTTCACAGTGATTGGTCAGTCTTAGGCTTTCTTTCTGCAGGTATCAGAACCTTAATCTGTGTGTTTTAAAGCTACTGATATGGCAGTGGGCTGGTCATTACAAACTCTTTCCACATATTGTTTAAACCCACCGCTAGGTTTTAATTTTAAAGTGAAGATCTCAAACTTTCTTAAGACACAAAACATGTCATAAATAATTTTCACATTATTCCACTGATCTACAGGTGGTGGTAATACGCCAAGATATCCTGCAATGTGCCAACTTGCCTGAAACATAGCTGGGGTGGATGAGAGACTGCGGACAGAGCCGATTAAATTAGGTTTCGCTTTTGTTTACACGTTCATGCTTGTTGGACAGATGCATTGATAGAGCATTGTCTTTTTACTCGCAAATGTTTTATTACACTTACGGTAAACAGCGTATTTGTCATCAACTCAAGTAATCTTCAGTTCACCTGGTTCACTTCAGTGTCTCCACCTCTCTCTGCTCGCTGACTTCCCTCCGAGTGTCTGTGCTTGTGTGTTTTGTGTATAGTAGAGCTCAGCTCAGCCCTGACAGAGAGAGCAGAGGAGATGTATGTTGCAGTGTGATAATGAATTACACCAAAACATCAAAAATTAGAAAGATAGAAAGCACCAGTAACATTGGGGCTTATCAATACTCCGGTCTTTAATAATTTAGCACCAGGGCCCGTTTAACACAGGGTTTCAGTACCCATTCCTACCTTCAGCCAACGTAAAAATGCAAAAAGTCTTGCTAGAGGTGGTGTGTGGTTCGTTAGACTGGAATTTGAGGGCCGGGTCCTTTGCAATCCAGTTTTACCTCCATCCTGTCCATTCTACCAGAAAGCTGACCGATATCCAAATCATGATGGTTTTGAATTTGCCTTACTAGGTTGGCCATCTCATCTTTGTGCTCTTTTTGGTTTTCAGTTGGTCCAGGCGTTTTATTCTAGTAGAAAGCTGTCCACTCTCCAAATCAAGACTGTTTTGAACTTGCCTTACTTTGTTGTCCATCTCAGCTTTCACCTCCTCTTGATTTTCACTGATAAGTTGCTCAAGACATTCCACTTTGCAGTCCAACCATTTGCAGAGAGAGGTACGGACCTCATCGATTTGAATGAGGCACGTTGTGGTTGTGACTTAAATTCACCATGGTGCAAACTGAGTTCCGCCAAGATAGCATTTATGTATTTGCCCTCTCTCTGTAAAGCGGTCTCCTTTATCAGTCATATTCGATATCAAAGGCAGACTGAGCACCTTTCTTTCACGCACTGCAAGTCTTGTGAGTCTGTGAGAAACATAAATTAAGTCAAAATGTACATTTTTGCTACTTTAGTCATCTCCCCTCTCAAGCTGCAGTCGGGACTGGAGCTTCCCCTCGAGCACTGTGTGCAAACCTAGAATACCTACTGAAATGCCAAAGGAACAAATGGCTTTGAGGTATCTTGCTTGGTCGGTAATGACAGAGGGGTAACTGAAGATGACAAATACATAAATATTATTCACAACCTGGAAGTATTTATTCATCGAGCAACATAAAAGGTCATCTGCACGAAACATTGTTAGCGTACGTGAAATTGGAGATTTAAGTCTTTGTATGACTTTAATACTTTAACTTGTACTCTTTTGTAAAGCAGTTTGATCTTTATAAAGTGTGATATGAATACACTTTATCATTATATTTGATCAGATCTCGATCAGAATAGTTTCTTTTGTGAGGAAAACAAAGGATTCACTTTCGACTGTCTGACTGATGGCATACAATATTCCAAAATCTCCATAGCGGTCACGTTAAAGACTGTTTCAATGCAATTGACCCAAGCACAGCAAGCATTATTTACCAAAAGCATCTTCTTTTTTTTTTAGGAACAAGCTAAAAGAGAAGCTGACTGTCTGTAGCCTGTTTATCTTAGTTTGTTCTTGTAAACTTCTATGCTGGCTGAGACAAAACTGGAGGACAGAGGACTGGAGGAACGACTGATAATATCTGATGTTCTTTATTAACTTCACTCACGAATGTTGTTTATTTTATTGCCATTTTGTTTCCAGTGAGATATTACTGACTTCAGATTTTCTTCATTTTCAGGCTGGTTTTGTGGATTTCGAGCTTGTCGTGGTTAAACGTTGTGTAACAGTGATACTCGTTATACGGACTGGTTGGAAGGAGCGTTAGCACTTTTATGTAACGCAAACGATTGAAGGTTAACTGAATGTATATACATGCTGCTCTTGCTTTTATTGTTATAGTGAATAAACCCTACCCGGCTTTACAGGACAGTGCTGTTCTTTAATTTTCTCGTCTTCTGCCTCAATCGCCAGGTACACTGTCATCTTTAGCTTCTGTATTTATCTTTTTAACCTTTTTTTGCTGCTGAATCAGTTTAACGTCCTGGACATATCCTTCAAATGCATATTAGAAAGAATCAGCCCAGGAGACGTGCTGACGTGCTGTAGTAAGCTTACTTCCGGTTGCCAGCATCTGTTTTCTAGCTAATTTAACTACCAGTTAGTCGTGTGATATTCTTGATAACAGTGGCTAATTAACTGCTGTACTTTCATTAGTTTTGCTTAAGCACTCATAGACGGCTTGGATGTAGAAATTGTTGAAGTCAATTGGTGAAGGGTGATGGGAGAAAAACAGTCTAAATATATGTTAGGTTTTAAAGCTGTTGGATCACTAAATCCAGCAGCTGTTTACACGTCGTTCAGTTTTGTTAACGTTAGCTTGCGTACTTTAGCAAAGCAGTTAGCGATGGCTTTCCTCTCTCCTTCTCCCTCTTCTACTCTCTCTTGCTCGGTCTGTCACATGTTAAGCTATTCCTTCTCCTCCATAGTGATAATGGTACATGTAATAAGTGTAGTTTATTTGCTGTGTTGGAGGCTAGGCTTGTAAAATTAGAAGCACGGCCACGCACCACGGAAGATCAATCATTAGCTACTGTAGCAAGCCACCCCCGTAGCCGGTGCAGACCGACCAAATATAGAACCATTTAGTTTAGGAAAAGAGCATGGTTGACCTTAACTTGACTAACGAGTCACGTCACTACAGATTGTCTCACGACTCAAGTAAATAGCGATTGACAAACGAGTCACGTGACTAACGACTCCCGAGAGTCATGTAATTATTGACTCACCTGATTAACGACTCACGTGAAAAAAATGTCAGCGTTTACTTTTAATTTCGCACGGGACATGATAATGTGTTTTGTAAAAAATGGCATTTCACAAAACAAAACATTTCATTCTAACATATCAGAACATCCTTTCTTCTCGAAGCCTGGATTGTACAGGCCTGTTTCTCTTGGATTTCAGAGCATCAGGTTACAATGTATCAAACAGCGCAGATTACAACAATTTGAACAGGCAACTTGGGTACAACTTGGTATTGTATTACTTTGGGTGACTAACCAGGACTTCCTCAATAACTGCATATGTGCTTGTTTTTTTAAAGGGTCAGCAAACACATACTCTAATAATCTCTAATACTCATACTGTCATATGCAGGGGGTTGGCACCCCACTTCCAGCACCTATGTAGATGACGCTCGGCTACTGGCCTCTGAACACCTTAAATCTGTCATTCTCTTTGCTCGATTTGCTAGAGTGTTATTTTGGATTAGGCTAGGTGTTGTTGAAAATATT